>NC_065450.1:42060677-42377641 GCF_917563875.1 Diabrotica virgifera virgifera
AGGCATCGCTTGTAACCCACTATGTTACCCCCTTCGACATGATGGTATCACACCTTGAGGTTGGGGTGGCGGTATATTAGGATGATACATAGCCGTCATCCCTATGCATATCCGTTTGTTTCCTCCACTGGTTTCAGAGGTTTTCTCCTCGGGTATAGGTTTGAGTATCAGGACGTGTATGATGGGTAGGGGTGGGTGTCGTATGATAGTTGGGAGTGTTAACTATCACACAGGGCCAGGATAAGAACTTGGCTATACGAGAGCGGACATCTGCTCCAATTTGTTGCGTTTTACGATGAGCAGGAGAAGCTGTGGAGGTATTCTATCTATAAAAATATCTGAAAGTCCGAAAGCCGCCAGGCGCTTTGAATGAAAAAGTATTCCCGGAACTGCTTTACGACTATACCTACAAAAGGGCAGTTCATACAATAAATAATATTTTTTACTATTTTTGTTTAGATTAGGATGAAAAAAAAAGAACTATAAATAATAAATGAAACGCATTTTAGTATAATCAGGTAATAATAATAATAGTTTACAGAATCATTTGAATCATTACTATTTAATTATTTGAATTTATTTTCGTTTTAAAACAGTATTATCATCAATGGCCTGCTTTTGGCCGCCCCTATTGTTGGCCGCCCGTGTGCGATGCACACTTAGCACACATGGTAGCGGCGGCCCTGAGTGAATTAATGTATGATAAGAATTGGTCAAGTTGCCTGTTAGTTCCTGTAAAGGTAAAGTATACTAGTATATTATCATCTACATATCTCCACCAATATAAAAATTGTTTGAATACTGGATGTTTTGAAATCGTTGTTTCTAGATGGTTCTAGATGGCTTATAATGGGCAATCCTCTAATGGTCTAATGCTTAGACAAGGAAAGAGAGAGGACGAGTAATCCTATGACCAAAAGTGAAGCCGAACCGCCACCAGAGATTTTGATCAGCGACGTATCTTTGGAGTATTGTTATGGATTGAGTATTTAATATGAAAAAATGAAATGTATTTAAAATGAAAAATTTGTGTACGGTAAATGTTTTATTAAGTTGCTCATATTACGTATATATGTTTCAATACGTACATATGTTTTTATTACGAATTTTAGATGAGGATTTACTTTATTTTTTATGACATTTTTACCCTCAACGAACACCCACCACTGGCAACCCATTGTTATATTTGATGTGACCGCCATGTTTTTGGTGGCAAACAAACTCAAAACTGGCTTCACTTTTTGAATGTGTATTAAATGAGTGTTACCCGTCCTCTCTCTTTCCTTGTCTAAGGTCTAATGTACGTAGAATATACAGGGTGAACTATGTTACAATCAGAGATCAACCTAAGGATATGTTCAAGATTAAAAAATATGCTAAGGAAGAGAACAAATAGAAAACTAAGGGAAATCAAAATCATGATAGCTTTGGCAGTATGCAAAACCACTTATTGTTCTACTTAGGGAAAAAACTGAAGAGAATAATATACACTGGGGTGCAAAATTAACCGGGCACCTTAAAAATGTGTCATTATTGATGTCTGGAATTTCCTAAACCTGTTGTCCGATTTAAGTGATTGTTTAATATGTTTTAGCCTTATTCTTTAACAATATCGCTGTAATAATATTGTTGCTAAACAGGTAAATTTTCATTGTATACCGGGTGTACTAATGAAACTGTGTTTTTTCTCAAACTTAGCATCACCCTGTGGAATATTCTAACTAGAGGCAACTATAGCCTCATATTTTCTCAAAATTCTGTTTTTTGATTCATTTGCAGACCATAAAAGAGTTAGATACTTTACCAATTAGCCATGTTTTTCATCAATACAGGGTGTTTTTAAATAAGTATGGCAAACTTCAAGGGGTAATTCTACATGAGAAAATAATGACAGTTTGCTTTATAAACCTATGTCCGCAAATGCTTCGTTTCTGAGATAGAAGGTGTTGAAATTTTTCTTACAAATTGATGATTTAGTTATTGCTTTAAAACCGGTTGAGATATGCAAATGAAATTTGGTGGGTTTTAAGACGTAATTATTGTACATTTTTTGATATACAAGTAAGAATTTAATATTCACCATTGGCGTACATACGGGTAATATGACCCGTAAAATCATGGCTAGTTGTTAAAGTACCTAACTTTTTTATGGTCTAATGTAAGCGAATGAATAAAAAAACAAACTGTTGAGAAAACATGATGCTATAGTTGGATTTTAATTTCAGTATTTTATAAATGCTAGAATATTCCACAGGGTGATGCAAACTTTGAGAAAAAATCACAAATTTGAGATTTTTTATTTTAATTTATGATTTTTTGGCATATACAGAGAGAGTCTGTAAAGTGGAATAAATTCAATATCTCAAATACTAATTGTTTTTTTGGAAAATGCTCAGACCCGTGGATTAGTATTTCAAATTGTCCTTTTTGACATTCAATAATAATGTATACAGGGTGTCCCAATTTAGAGATATGACGTCATCGTCGATTTTCTTAAATGGCAACACTGTCATTTTGATAGCTAATTTGATAGGGTTTGTAAAGTTATACATAACTGCAAAATATCAAATTTTTATTCTCTACCATTGACAAGATAATAGAAAATAACAAAGTTATATCTGTAATTTGGAATATATTCAATAATTAAAATACTAACTGTTTTTTTGAAAAATTCTCAGACCCGTCGATTAGTATATCAAATTGTCCTTTTTGACATATAATAATAATGTATACAGGGTGTCCCAATTTAGAGATATGACGTCATCGTTGATTTTCTTAAATGGCAACACTGCCATTTTGATAGCTATTTTGATAGGGTGTGTAAAGTTATACACAGCTGCAAAATTTCAAATTTGTATTCTCTACCATTTAGATGATAATAAAAAATAACAAAGTTATGAAAAAGAAGTAATCAACTAATAATTGAATTTAATTATTTCAATAAATTAAGCAAAAACTCATAATGTTGCCCTCAATTATTGTCAAATTGTCAATGGGCAACGTTATGAGCATTTTCTTAATTGAAATAAATAAATTCAATTATTATTTGATTACTTTTTGTTCTTCATAACTTTGTTATTTTTTATTATCTTGTAAATGGTAGGGAATAAAAATTTGAAATTTTTCAGATGTGTATAACTTTACACACGCTATCAAAATGATAGTGTTGCCATTTAAGAAAATCAACGATGACGTCATATCTCTAAATTGGGACACCCTGTATACATTATTATTATATGTCAAAAATGACAATTTGATATACTAATCGACGGGTCTGAGCATTTTTCAAAAAAACAGTTAGTATTTTAATTATTGAATATATTCCAAATTATAGATATAACTTTGTTATTTTCTCTTATCTTGTAAATGATAGAGAATAAAAATTTGATATTTTGCAGTTATGTATAACTTTACAAACCCTATCAAATTAGCTATCAAAATGACAGTGTTGCCATTCAAGAAAATCGACGATGGCGTCATATCTCTAAATTGGGACACCCTGTATACATTTTTATTGAATGTCAAAAAGGACAATTTGAAATACTAATCGACGGGTCTGAGCATTTTCCAAAAAAACAATTAGTATTTGAGATATTGAATTTATTCCACTTTACAGACTCTCTCTGTATATCATACTAGTGACGTCATCCGTCTGGACGTGGTGACGTCATGATGAGAATAGAGATCGCGTGTGCTAGCTCATTTGAAAGATAATTCAATTCTCTTTTCAGTAATATAAACAATAACATAAAAAAACTGCCTTTATCTTTTTCATCTTAACTCAGATTTGAGTATATAGAAACTGTCTTTCGGCCCTTTTTCCTTGACGAAGAGAAGGTAAATGCGTGGCCAAAGTGTCCTCTATTTGCTTTCTCCTATTTTCGTCGTCTCTTGTGCTTATATATTGTAAAAGCCGGAGATACAGGATGCAGCCAGAAAGCAGTTTATTAACGAAAAGTCGTAGATTTAAAATATTGTTTATTATATTTTTATTTCAATTATTATCTAGGGCTTTTCGTTGTTTTCCTCGCATTGCGAGAGATGTCGCTGGATTGCGTCTCAAAAGGTGTAATCATTGCATCGCGATGGTTTCCCTTAAATAGGCAGGATTGTTGATATTTATTTCAGAGTTGTGACTACATAGCTTCACTGAGGATGCATGGGATGCTGAAATAGGCTATATGGAGATGGTGGTTCAACTCTGAATCAAATAAAAACAAAAACTGCCTTTATCTTTATCCTTTACCAATAACATAATTATTTATACAGGCTGTCTAATTTTTTTTTAAATTAAATTAATTGACAGAAAGACGAATGTTCGTAATTTACAGTGGCGACGTGTGACTTTTTCTAAAGTGTTTCCAAAACCAGATGTAAAAAAATCTTACTTTAAAAAATATTTTGAATCTCCCAAATATAAGTTTTTGTTTTCAATCCTGTGGGATAAAATTAAACAAATCACTATTCCCAAATTCTATGTATGTAATTATGTATATGTAACAGATATAACAATAAATAATAAACAAACTAAACATATTCTACCATAAAATTAACATAAAAAAATGAACAAGTAGGAAAAATAACAGATTTTGAAAACTATTGTTTATATTTTAATTCTTCCATTTTCAATAATATCATTTTTTTCTTTAAAATAATATATAAAAAAATATACAAGTAGAATGACTTTTCAAGTAGTTGATCAATTACGCAATACGTAGCAACACTCTTCCATGTTTAAATGCACGCACACTGTAATCTGTAATAGCGAAACCAACGTTACCAATCTTCAAAATGGTTACAATACTGATATGCACAGCGTGCCTGCGCGCCGTCTCTAGACCCGTCTTCGCTCCTTCAAAATTTTCAGAGCTAGTCCCGAGCGATAGCGAAGTTTCTCCTGCGTTACCGTTACCAGTGCGAGTATTGGTAACAGCATAATATAATAACGTGCCATGGATTCACACATCTCGCCAATATTTTCGTGCGTCTAGTTGGCTATTTACTGAATTAGGTACTATTAACAAGTATTTCTGTCGGTAAAAAATATAAATGGAATTATTTCGTAGTAGTCATAAAATATTTATTTGCAAGATTTGTAACTGTTACCACTGGTAACAGTGGTTACATGGACGCTTCGCCACTGGTAATTTATTTAATTCAAAATACATTTTGCTGCTGTCATATAAAACAGAAATAAAATGTTTATTTGACAAATAAACATTGCTTTTCGCTTAAATTAAATGTTCAAACTGTCAAGAGGCAGGTGAATGGCAGCTTAAACATTGAATTTAAGAAAAAAGTAATGTTTATTTTTGAAATAAACATTTTAGTTCTATTTTTTGACAGCAGCAAAATGTATTAAATAAATTACGCACATTCTTCTTTTTGTGTCAATTAATTGAATTAAAATTTTTTGGACACCCTGTATAAATAAGTTGAGCTACCACACGACCCCTACTATCATTAAAAAAATATCATCGAAATAACAGTAATTATATCTGTACTTATAAATAAATAAAAATAAAAAATATTTATTTGTTTTTTATTCATTGACGTTTTTTTACAGTTTTTGTTTTATTTGTTTCTTGGGTTAGGGTCAAGAAACATATTCTTAACCTATGCTGGGTTTATTGCAGTTTTGACATTTCTATTCCTGTTTTTCAAGCAATAAATTGAAATATTAATATTAATTGCAATAAAAACTTAGGCACCATAATTTAATAATAAATATCTTATAATTTAATAAGTGCCTAAATCAATGAGGGTTTGCAGCGTAATAGTATACATACACTGTGTCCGTAAAGTATGGAACAAATTATTTTTTAGCTAAACAGAGCATTTTAAGAAATAATCCTGAAACACGTCGATTTTTGATTTTAATTTACCGTATTTTAAAATAATATTCTAATATACAGGATGAATTACTTTCGAGTAATGACGTCACCGTCATTTTTTTTAAATGGAACACCCCCATTTTGTCTCAATTTTCGGATTACTCTAGCTGAGCTGATTCCATAAATGTATCACATGTTGATTCAAATTGGTACAGGGTGGACAAAAATACAATAGTTTTGTGTGTGCTCATAATATTAAATTTTAATTAATTTTTGATATTAAATTAAAATATTAAATTAAACAATATCAAAAAGTAATTAAAATCAAAAATTAATTAAAATATCAAAAATACAATAAGTATTTTTAATAATATTGTTAATTTAACTAACGCGTTACTTTATGAACACACACAAAGCTATTGTATTTTTGTCCACCCTGTACCAATTTGAATCAACATGTGATACATTTTTGGAATCAGCTCAGCTAGAGTAATCCGAAAATTGAGACAAAATGGGGGTGTTCCATTTAAAAAAAAAAAAAACGGTGACGTCATTACTCGAAAGTAATTCACCCTGTATATTAGAATATTATTTTAAAATACGGTTAATTAAAATCAAAAATCGACGTGTTTCAGGATTATTTCTTAAACTGTTCTGTTTAGCTAAAAAAGATTTTGTTCCATACTTTACGGACACAGTGTATATCAAAGGTTAACCGATTTTAGCACTGCGTCCGGTTAATTTTGCACCACAGTGTAGTAATTTTGATAAGGTTGCAGTGTTAATTATTTAGAATTTCTTCATCTTTTGTTTATTAGATTTAATTTATGTTATAGGAAATTATCGTTTTGACGAACTACCTTCGAATGGCCTTAAAAAATATAATAAGTATGGACCTATCGTCAGGGAAGAAATCGTACCAGGAGTTAATGTTGTGTGGTTGTTTGATCCAAAGGATATTGAAACGTTATTCAGGCAGGAAGGCAAATATCCACAGCGAAGGAGTCACTTAGCATTGGAACAATTTCGCTTGGATAGGCCAAATGTATACAATTCTGGAGGATTATTACCCACGTAAGATCAATTTTTCTTCTTCTTAAGCTTCTTCAAAGCCTTCAAACCATTATTAAAAGGAGTGTGCAACTACTAGCACATGTGTATGACATCGATATCATAGCAAAAATAAAGGCGGACCTGGTTCAATCGTTCAAGGAATTTAAAACAGCAGCAAAAATAATGGGGTTAATACTTCTTCTTCTTAACGTGCCCTATCAAGTCCCCTTGACGTTGGCGATTAACATGGCGAAACTGTCTCTGTCTCGAGCTATTCTAAATAGGTGTTCTGCTTTCTTTATTCCTGTCCACTCCCGGATATTCTTCAACCAAGAGGCCTGCTTTCTACCAATTCCTCTGCGTCCTTCGATTTTACCCATCATAATAAGTTGAAGAATATTATACCGGTCTCCCCTTACTACGTGTCCAAAATAGGCCATCTTTCTATATTTGATGTTATCAAGCAGCTCGCGGGTAGCATTTGCTCTCTTAAGGACTGCCACATTTGTCAGCATAGCCGTCCATGGTATTTTCAGAATACGTCTGTGCAGCCACATTTCAAAGGCCTCCAAACGGTTAATGATGGATATTTTTAATGTCCATGCTTCGACACCATACAAGAGGACTGACCAAATGTAGCATTTAATCATCACTAGGGGTTAATACTAGTAAAACTAATAAGCCAGGGTAATAAGGCAAAAATATACTCTGTTCGTGACACTTCAACAGCCAGGGTACTGAAGCTATTTTTCGATAGGTAATACCTATAAGAACAAAGTGTAACTATTTCCTGCGTATAATCTAGCGACTATTTTTATTTATAAACAATTTAGTGTCAAAAAACGGCTTTTTTCCATTTTTTTTCAAATCAATGAAAAACAGTGAAACTTTGGTTTTTTTTAGTACAAACGTCTTCGAGAGCATGAAAAAAGCTTTAAAATGGCGTATCATAAAGATACTCATTTATTGTTAATATAATGCGAAAAAGGTCGAAATTGCAAAAAAATTAATTTCGCAATAACTATTGTAAAAAATAGTGTACCTACAGCTTTGAAGTCTTTGTCAAATGAGGATTCTTTGGCGCTAAATATGTGATACAAATTTCAAAGCGATGTATTCAATTGTTTAAATTTTATTCAAATTGTTTATCCTAGAGACCTTTTTTTTGCAATAATATAAGTCAGAAAAAAATGCTTTTAGAACCATTCTGCAGGTGTCAAATGAAAGACCATGAGCTGAACTTTCAAATTGGTTTAAAAAAAGTGAATAAAAATTGCATTTATTAGTAATAAATAATTATGCAAAAGCATCGTCAATTTTTCCTTATAAACTTTTTGAATGACTTTTTTCAAAAAAATCTATTTTTTACCATGTTTTAGGTGCACAACTACTAAGTAATGTTATGTATAAAATAATTGATAAAAAGTTGTAATAAATATATATATATATATATATATATATATATATATATATATATATATATAAACAAGGAGAGGTTAGCGCGAGTTAATAAATATCGGCATGGCTCGCAATAAGTATGAAAAACAAAATATGCACAAATTTTTTATATATATATATATATATATATATATATATATATATATATATATATATATATATATATATATATATATATACAAATAGTATCTTAATTGACTTATTAGGAAATACGAATTTCTCTATTTTTGGGTATAGAAGTCAAACTGGGGCCTTAAAGTACACTATTATCCAATATTCAAGCTTTCGGAAATGTTTATTTCCTTTCTCAAGAATTTCTACAATGCAATAAGATAAAATTTAGAACATATGTATGAAAGAATAAAAAATATTAATGAGTAACTTACCAGAATTTAGATTATAAAAGAATGTTGATTACAATACATAATTATAATTTTAACTATTTAGAATGGGAAATAAGCCACAATATTATTAAAAAATGATTTTTATTAACGTTTCGACGCCCAAATCGGGTGCCGTTGTCAAAATACAAAATACATTAATAGTATTTTGTATTTTGACAACGGCACCCGATTTGGGCGTCGAAACGTTAATAAAAATCATTTTTTAATAATATTGTGGCTTATTTCCCATTCTAAATAGTTAAAATTGTAAAAATGCCACAAGAAAATAGCTTCAGAACAACAATACATAATTAAAAATACTATTACTAAATATTTGACTTCTATATTACTAAATATTACCCAGTTTGACTTCTATACCCAAAAATAGAGAAATTCGTATATATATATATATATATATATATATATATATATATATATATATATATATATATATTGATAAGGGGTACCTTGTCGCCTCAGAAACGGTGAATCGGTAGACGTTGTCGCCTCATATATGAAGTTGTCGCCTCACTTTGGTGAGGCGACAACGTTTTGGGCTGAAAATTTCAGGACAGTTTCCCAACCACCTTATGAATCGATGTGCAAAAAATAGTTTTGAGGTGACAGCGTACCCCTTTTCACTATTTTTTGGTTCGTTAGTTCGGCAGTATATCACTGGCGCTAGTATCGGCATTGCAGCAGTGATTGGCTGTATGTTGTCGCCTCAGCATATAAATTCTACTTTTTGGTTAACAACCGGTACCTTGTTGCCTCAGATTTTGGCAACGTCGCTTTTAGTTTGCATTGGGTATTAGGTCGTGAAATATAAAAATATGCGCTGTCGGCACCGTAACAAGGCAGCTAAAAAGTTTATGATATAATTTGCAGCTTACGATTTAAAATTGTTGCCCTTATACAGGGTGTCCAGAAACTCTACCGACAAACGAAAAAAGGAGATTCCTCAGATAATTTTAAGATAGTTTAACCCAATTCACTTAGTCCGAGAATGCTTCCTAAGGAAGCTAGAGCTCTTTGAAGATGGCGTCTTGTAATTAGTTTTTCTTAAATACTGCCAGAACGCTTCTATTTAGAAAAATGAAAATTGGTACGCATATTTATCATCCAGTCATAGGCGCCCGTTTTGGGTACGGCAACGGATATTTTATCCCATAACTTTTTTGTATTTAATTTTTAAGCATTTCTGACTATGGATTATTAAATTGTGAGTTATTCTAGTACTAAAAGGTGCTCTTGCTTTAAGTCCATAGAATACACCATTTTCTAGAAAAATCGATTTGAAAATTTTTCGTTTCTTGAATTAAAAAAAATTAAAAAAAAACTATTTAGAAAACGAAAACTGGTACGTTTGTTTATATTCCAGAGATGAATCGATTTCATTAGTTGCAAATTTTTAGTACCGGCCATATGCGTCCGTTTTGGGTAGGTTAACGGTTATTTTATCGCATAGCTTTTTTGTGTTTAATTTTTAAGCATTTTTGACACTAGATTATGGGATATTCTGGTACTAAAAGTTACTCTTGCTTCAAGTTTGTAAAATACACCTTTTTTTATATTTTTTTCTTAAACGTTAAAGACAAAAAAGTTATGCGATAAAATAACCGTTGTCCTACCCAAAACGGAAGCCTATGACCGGTACTAGAAATTCACAATAGATGGAATCTATTTATCCCTGGCTGGAAGATGAATGGGCTTACCAAATTTCGTTTTTCTAAATAGAAGCGTTCTGGAAGTATTTAAGAAAAACAAATTACTAGATGCCATCTTCCAAGAGCTCTAGCTCCCTTAGGAAGCATTTTCGGACTAGGTGAATTGGGTTACATTGTCTTAGGAAAATATCTGAGGAATCGCCTGTCTTCGTTTGTAGGTAGAATTTCTGGACACTGGACATCCTGTATAAACACGTTCTATAAGAGAGAGAGAGCATGCCGTAATAAAAATACGTCGCATAGGAATTAATAAAAATTACAAACAGAATATTAGTAATCATGGAGCGTAATACTTAAGTATTTATTATATTATGTAACTGAACATGTCTATTCTATGCCCTAATCCAAAAAATATAAAATTCATTATATTATGTGAATTCATTACAAAAGTAAGAACATAAATGATTTTTTCCGTAATAGCAGTAGGAAAAAAAGTTATGACAGAGGATAAACACTGATATACTATCGAAATTACAGAAAGTTGAAAAACACTAAAATGAACCTGAATGGCTTAACTCAAATAAAAAAAAACTAAAACCAAAATAAGTATCTTTATGTGGGTGACATGCAAACGGGAGTCAATCCAAGCAAATTTCATATAGGAATTTATCATTGAGCAGTAATAGCAACAGTTTCAAAAATCTCAAAAATGAAACAACAAAACACTATTTAAAACATCAGAAGTTTACTACTTCTGCTCTGAAACAAAAACCCGTATTCTGACATTAAAATGTTTGAATAGAAACATGACAACAGTAATATTTCAAGCACAAAAATATAGTACGATAAAATGAGAAACTAACAAAAATAAATTGACAAGACATGAAACGAACAAAATAACTGAAAATAAAATAAAGACAACACGGGAAATACATATCATCGAAGTCACCTTATTTTATTATTTATTTTATTTATCATTGATATTGCTCCCCAGATTAATATTCTTATAGGTAATTTTCATGTTTATACTTATTTGTATACGTTTTTTCTAGCCCTTCAACTTTCATGAGTTTTCTTTCCTGATCCTCATATATTTAGGTTTCTTAATATTAGGATTCAGTCCATAACGCTGACTCACTTCTGTAACTTTATTGATTTTGTCTTGTAAGCCTTCTAGCTAGACTACCAGCAAACGAGGGTATCATCTTAAACGACATAACAAAATTTGCAAGCAAAAAACTGTGGCGGTTCCAGTAATAATTACGTTTCTGAATCGCAAAATGTGCAAAAAATCGCATTACAGCCTGTGCAATGGATCCAAAACAAGTTGTCCCCAAATTAAATGTTAAGGAACAAGAGTCTTCGATGTATAGCATTTACTTTTACGTTAATTTTGGTAATTATTACTTAAAAAAACATAAGAGAGAGGGTATAAACTATGCATGTAGCGGAAGAATGCGAACCCTCTCTATATTTCTTATTTAGTATAGAACGCTGGTAAATAATAATAAGATTACTTTAAAGCATATTTTAAGACCCAAAAATTTTGACGATCTCAAGTGCTCCAAGGGTTTTATATGTCAAAAATAAATAACCATTTTCAATTTCGTTGCAACGCGAAACTACAGCCGCATCATATTCTAGTCCAATCAGAGAGCGCTGCAAGCGCCCCTACTGGTTTCGAAACTTATTAGCATCTCATCAGGAGGCACATATGCTGCTCTCTCTGACCCAACTAGGACAAACCCCGACCTGCAGCCACGAATTGCAACGACCGAAATGGCAGAGATGCCCTAGCGGCAACTGCTAGCAAAAGACTAAGTTGTCAACCTAATAGCATATAAAACAACACCAAAAATGTTGCTCCACATCCTACCAGATTGAAAACAAGGGGAACCTTCTCTGGTTACACCTCCGAGGCTTCTAAAATTTGCAAGCCATAAGAGATGCTGAGACTAAGAAAGATGAGGGAATTTGACAATTTATAAATCACGTCCCCTCTGCTCAGCGCGGTAAAGTTCCAACGAGAATGGTTCCCTTCGTACTCTAATTAGAGTAAACATGTAAATCAAAAATGAATAACCATTTTCAATTTCGTTGCAACACGAAACTAACGAAACTACTTAGTCTTTAGTTTTATATGTATATAATAGTTTTAAAAAGATCTTCAGTTTTCCTACTCGTATTATCGCGTTGCACTTGGGTACGTACCTAAAACTATGTTGCGATGAACAGCTCCATTTAATACTAAAAGAATCAGCTGATTCTACGTGTACAACAAAAGACAAATACAGGAATTGGCCAAGGGCTATAAATACATAATTTGAAAACGTTCCTGACAAATCGTTGGAGTTTGGAAATTGCTTCTCTCGCTAACAAAGATATTCAAGAACAAAAATGGCCAAAGCTCGTATCACTTGTAAGTGATATTAAAATATATTGAGAAGAAAGTATTAAAATTGGTGTGAAGTGTCAGTAGACGTTTGAGAGAAATATTGATAATGTTGAAACATAGAAATTAATTAACTAAGCTCTAGCATTAATCATTATTTTTAACAGAAGCCGAATAGGTGATGTTCAGTATTTAAAAATGCAGCAATCTTGTAACAAAAGATAAACGGACTTCAGCGATTTTTAAAATGTTTTAACTGAAGGAGAAAATGCACTTACGAGAGGACACAAAATTCCAGTGGGTTCTGGTAAAGGTTCTTGAGCTGTTGTTATTTTACTTCCAAAAATGTTGCAATGTTTCATAGAAACTTTAATAAAACATAGACATAAATACATATCTGACGTCGTCCGACGTTAATAACAATAACTATATGTTTGCAGTTCCAGGCAGTAAGCTAAAATGGGACAAAGGGAATGTTGCGATCCGTAAATTGACAAGCAAAATGAATTTAACATACCCTGAAGCTATATCAAGCAACAAATTACGCGAAAATATTGCAACAGTAGCACAAATTTTAAGTACCTATGTCCAAAAATTAAACTAAACAATTTGCCAAGTTTATGGGGCATGATGAAAAAATGCATGATGAATGATATGAGTTACCTGCTGACATTTATCAAACCGTAAAATTGTCAAAATTTTTAACAGTAATGGAAAGGGATTCTCTTCTCTTAGAATATAAAGGAAAATCGCTTGAAGAACTAGATTTTCACCACGATTTAGAAATGCGGAAGAAAATAAAAAAATCAATCTTTAAAATACAAATATTAATTTTTCAAGTATTTCAGGTATGCAAGAAGTTAAAAAAAGTATAACATTGGTTGCAAAAGATAAAGTTCTGGCTCAAACAAGTAAAGAATTTAAAACGGACAGTGACGATAAGTACTGTCCAAATAAAAAACTACACAAAGCATAAAAAAACCAAGCGAGGGAAGATTCCGAGTGCAATTCATATGTGCCTTCACAAAGAAGATATATTAAAAAACAAACTTTTTAAGAGAACACTTTTCAAATTATATTCAAGATGACGTATATCCATCTAGATAAAGAGGTGAATTTCAATATTATAAAATCAAAAATTCAACATCTTATAAAAGTGAAATAAAATATGTATGGCATATATAAGTTTTTTATATGTTGCTTAAGTAAAAATATAGAAATATTTTTATTTTTTACTTTTTGTTGCTATTTTTATAATTTCTTTTTATTCTTAGATATAATAAACATCTAACCAAAGCCTCATTTAAAGGGTTTGACGACTTAGATATTAGTTCCCCATTTCGCAAACATCCGCTTATCTTTTAAACAAAACATAATGTATCTTTTAAACAAAACATAATGAAATTATTTTTGTAGAAGAAAAAAATTAAATAGGTACCTAAAAACCTAGTTTTGAGTTTTTGTTAAAATTTTTTGAGATTAGGATCAAAAGACCACTACACAAATTGTAGATTTTTTTATCGCCCACAGCTTTTGCGTTGAATTTTTTTAAACGATACAATGTTTGGCCAGAAATTTCAGAAAACCAATTTCGCCCTTAAAACCACCCCACCTTCACCACCTTATAAATTATTTTCGTACACTTTGCTGTAAGAATACGTTTTGTTGTATCATTTTTACAACTGGTTTTTAATTAAAATTTTTAAATAAACCGTTGACACTTTTTTCTGTGAGATAGGTAATAAGGTTTACTGCAAATAATAAATTATATCGTTAAGAGCCTTTATAATTTTACTGTATAAGAGCAATAATTCACACAAAATAATTTGGCTTAGCTTAATTTACTGCAAAGATAAAAATATCTACTAATAAAAAAATTTTACACGCATAATCCAAACAAACCATGTTCATATCTTAAGCTTATTTAAAATATCAAAAATAACCATCTTTTATTTTTAATGTAAACAACAATAGAACATGTAAACCAATTCCCACTATTTCTTTACCTATATCCGTAGTAAATACCTACCTCTCGCTGAGCACCAAAGTTCGACCCATTCAATCCTTTATTCATTTTCCAATAATTGGCAACGCCGTCTGAGGCAACAACTTACCGGCTTTCATTCTTAGTCATATATAATTATGAGGCGACAGGGCATTGGATTTCACCGTAAATTTATATATAAAAAAAACATTTAAAATCGTTTCCCCTCTTTAGAGATTCTTAATTAGAAAGTTCCCCTCATTGTATATATGCATATATTTTTTGATAAAAAGAACTACAAAAGGGTGAGGCGAGGTCGTCATAGTTTTCACCGCGAGGCGACAACGTACCTTTTATCGATATATATATATATATATATATATATCTATCTATATATATATATATATATATATATATATATATATATATATATAAATAAATAAGCAAAATCATTGGCTAATACTCGTAAAGTGAATGTGAATTTAGTTGGAAATATATAAAATGATGAAGGGTCATCATTCCATACATTTCTGTGCAACTATATACACCGGTGTTTCGGCCTATTTGGGCTTCGTCAGTATAGTGTAGCAAGTTAAAAAAGTTGTTTGTTAACTTGTAAAAGGATTACTACAGGAGCAAGGTTACCATTTTTGGTCAGATTGTTAGAAGACCCGATTATATAAGAAGATTATCCACCATCATTTTATTTAATAATGTTATGGCTTTTCATTTCCTCAGGTAGCCTTACCTCCTTGGCAATGTTAGTTGTAGCCTTGCGACTGCGGGTCTTCTAACAATCTGACCAAAAATGGTAACCTTGCTCCTGTAGTAATCCTTTTACAAGTTAACAAACAACTTTTTTAACTTGCTACACTATACTGACGAAGCCCAAATAGGCCGAAACACCGGTGTATATAGTTGCACAGAAATGTATGGAATGATGACCCTTCATCATTTTATATATTTCCAACTAAATTCACATTCACTTTACGAGTATTAGCCAATGATTTTACTTATTTATTTTTATATTTGTACTCGATTATCCAACATCATTTATATATATATATATATATATATATATATATATATATATATATATATATATATATATATATATATATATATATATATATATATAATTTATTATATAAAAAATAAAAAGTTTATAAGGAAAAATTGACGTTACTTTTGCATAATTATTTATTACTAATAAATGCATTTTTTTTTCACTTTTTTTTTAAACCAATTTGAAAATTTAGTTCATGCTCTTTCATTTGACACCTGTAGTTAGAACCAATGGTTCTAACATCATTTTTTTTCTGACTTATGTTATTGCAAAAAAAGCTCTCTGGGATAAACAATTTGAATAAAATTTAAACAATTGAATGAATCGCTTTGAAATTTTTATCGCATGTTAAGCAAAAAAACCCTCATTTGACAAAAATTTCAAAGCTGTACACTAATTTTTACAATAGTTATTGCGAAATTATTTTTTTTTGCAATTTCGACCTTTTTTCGCTATTATATTAACATTAAATGAGTATATCAAACTTTGCAATACGTCATTTTAAAGCTTTTTCATGCTCTCAAAGATGTTTGTAGTAAAAAACCGTAAGTTTTCCATTGATTTAACAAAAGGAAAAAAAGGCGTTTTTTGACACTTATTTGTTTATAAATAAAAATGGCCACCGGATCCTATGCAGGAAATAATAATAATTTGTTCTTATAGGTATTACCTGTCGAAAAAAGGCTTCAGTAACCTGGCTGCTGAAGTGTCATCGAAAAAACCTTATTACCCTGGACTATAACTGTATGAAGGTGACAAATAATAAGCAAGTTGCAAAACCCGAAGATCTAATGGTTGGATTGGAACATATACTTTCGAAGGAGTAATAGAGTTCATATATCTAGGCTCAGAAATCAACCAAAGTAATAGTCTTCTATAATCTGTTGTTATGAGATGGGTGGATAGCTGAGAGAAATCAACTTAAGAGAGAGCCAGGCGGTAGGGTGCAATCAGTCATGGAGCTAGTGGATGAGATGCTTAGGGCGTCAGATCGGTGGAGAGTAATTCACAAAGTTTGTGAAGAGAACGCTGGAGAGAAAGGAAAAGGAAGAAAGGCGACCCGAAAGGAGAAAAACAGTCTAGGTGAAAACAAGAAGAGAAGGCAAAGTGAGAGGTGGCGAGTTTGAACATGAATAGAGAGAAAGGTAGTTCTGCCCACTTTCTAGGACTGAGAGTATGTTTCGAACATTTTCATCATCCCCGTTATAAAAGACAGAAAAAAAGGCATACCAACTACGCATATACCTACACTTTGTTTTTTTTACGCATGAAGCATAAATAAATATTTAAGGTGCTACATCTGCTGAAAAACGTAACTCAAATATTTTACGGGGTAAATACATCAGCTTTCAAACCATTTTTGTAATGAAAAAATACCTATTATATATTTTTAACAATAAAACTTGTGAATGAATTATTGTACGCTGTTTTGCATTCAGCTTAGTATTATTTTTTAGGAACGGCCCTGAATGGTTTAGAATCCGAAGTGTTTTTCAAAGAGGCCTTAGTATTCAGTCTGTGAAGAAATTTATAAATAGTGTCAACAGTATTATACAGGAATGGTTAATACATGTAGAATCAATGGAGAACAATCCCGAGCTGGATTTCCTGCCTGAGTTATCTAGATTATTTTTAGAATGTACGTTTCTAAACTATTACATTTTATTTATTTTAAAATGTGGTTCCATAACAACTACAAACAAATATTGAATTTTATTTTTTTGTGCTCACAATTACAATATATTTTCCATACAAAATATTCTCATCAAATATGTAGGGTTGGGATAAAGTATGGAACCAATTAAATACATATCTTTGAAACAAAAAAGATGATATTCATGAAACTTGCATTCAAGTACAATGACACATAACGCATCTGATGCTATATTTTTTTGTTACTACTGTACTTCCGGTTTCACCGGAAATATCCGTATCTTATATGGGACACCCTGTGTAATTTTACATATTTTAAAAGAACTTATCATTCCTAATTCATGGTTACCAAGTTTAGTAGAAAATATTTGTTAAAATGAGAAATAAATTACTTTACAGTTAAAGACTAAATGAATAACTTTCCCCAGAGCTACTGAAATTGTGACGTCAGCACCTATCCTTTACATGAGGCTGACGTCACAATTTCCACTACGCCTCGGAGCCTGTTATCTATCTTCAATACACTCTGGGACACGACTGCATATGTAGACACCCTGTATCTCGGAAACAAATGAAAATCGAATAACAACATATGGAATTATTTGTAATTATTATTACGTATATTATACAGTCTTAAAGTTTGGTGCGTTCCTCCCCACTCACCCTGTATATGTATTCGTTCTAATATGATATTTGAAATGAATGTATTTTTAGTAACTGGACAAACAACTCTTGACATTCGACTGAACAGTTTTACTCCTCGTGAACGAGGAAAACACTCCAGGTCGAGCCGTCTAATAAAAGCTGCAGAAGTAACCAACTCTTGCATATTGAAAACAGATAACGGCCCGCAGTTATGGAGAAAATTTGACACTCCCTTATACAAGAAACTCAAATATTCACAGACATTTATGGAACAGTAAGTATGGGCCATTCCACGAACATACGCCTATTTTGGATTACTTCGACAACGAATATTTTACTGTGCAACATAAGAAGTACGAAAGTAAATGACGCTAATAATTATTCCAATAAACAACAATGTAATTTGCAATTTACTTTCGTTCTTATTTTGCACAGTAAAATATTCGTTGTCGAAGTAATCCAAAACAGGCGTATGTTCATGGAATAGGGTATACAGGGTGTTTGGTAAAGAATGGGCCATAGCTTAACCTCAGGTTCCTGAGGTTAAAATAGGCCAATTGAAGCTAACTTACCTTAGTACAAAAGTTTGTAATAACCGAGATACAGGGTGACAAAGTTAAACTTTTTTTTTTATTTATTATATTGAATATTTCCTGACAGGTATGAGATAACAACATGAAATTTGGTATGTGGGGGTTTTTGGGTCGAGAAAACTAAATTCCCTACCAACAATTATGTTTTGCCGAGAGGGCGCCACATACGCCTTTCAGCACTCCATTATTACGTTCAATTTTTTTTATCCCTCACTTTGTATAATTTTGACATTAAAATTTTTATTCTCCTATTAGTTTTACTTAAAAAAGGTATACTTCTTTGATCTCCCTAAACTCAACCGTTTTCGAGATAAACGCATTTTAAATCTGCGATTCACCATCATTTTTAGCGTAATATCATTGTAATTAACCCCGAAAAATAACTTAAAACCATAATAATTGTGCCAATTCTCAAATTTATGTCATTGCATCGCAAATTCCATTTGAAGAAATTTGCGATACATTTTTGGATAATTTTATGGTTTTAAGTTATTTTTCGGGTGTAACTACAATGATATGCTAAAAATGATGGTGTATCGCAGATTTAAAATGCGTTTATATCGAAAACGGTTGAGTTTAGAGAGATGAAAGAGGTATACCTTTTTTAAGTAAAACTAATAGGGGAATAAAAATTTTATTGTCAAAATTATACGGAGTGACGGATAAAAAAAATTGAACGTATTAAATGAGTGCTGAAAGACGTATGTAATGCCCTCTGGGCAACACATAATTTTTGGTAGGAAATTTAGTTTTCTCGTCCCAAAAACCCCCACATACCAAATTTTGTGTTGATATCTCGTGCTTGTCAGGAAATATTCAATAATAAATAAAAAAATGTTTAACTTTGACACCCTGTATCTCGGTTATTATAAACTTTGTACTAAGGTAAGTTAGCTTAAATCGGTCTATTTTAACCTCAGGAACCTGAGGTTAAGCTATTGCCCATTCTTTACCAAACACCCTGTATAAGTAAAACTTATTCCCGTCGGACAGCTTGTATAGTAGTTCACTCTAATATTTATGTGCGTATTTTGGCATTGGATCCGAGCTTGACATGTAACACCGTTGCCATATCCTCTATTTTTTCATACTCATTACATTACATAAAGTTGCATTTAAAAAATAGTTTTAAAACACCAATTAAGTAAAGTTTTTATGTTGTTGTTTTCAGCAATTTTGAAACAATGTGAAAACATTTTATGTGAATACATTTTCTCAAAATTGGTGAAAACGTTGAATTATCCACGTCCGTCTGTCCGTCCGTCCGTCGTCTGTCTGTCTGCCTGTAAACTCAACTCCTCCGTCATTATACCAGATAGAATGACAAATGAGGTATCAAATGAAAGCTTATAATCCAAGGAGGGTACTAAAGGTGAGAAATTTTACCTAGGCTGTCTGTCCGTCCGACCGCGAATATAAATCCTCCGTCACTGTACCAGGTAGAGTGACAAATGAGGTGTCAAACGAAAGCTTATAATCCAAGGTTGGTACTCAAGGTGAGAAATTTGACCTAGATTGTCTGTCCGTCTAACCGCATATATAATTCCTTCGTCACTATACCAGGTATAATAGCAAATTACGTGTCAAATGAAAGCTTTTAATCTAAAGATGGTACTAAAGTTGAGAAATTTGACCTAGGCTGTCTGTCCGTCTGTCCGTCCGACCGCGAATATAACTCATCCGTGACTATACCAGGTAGAATGACAAATGAGGTGTCAAATGAAAGCTTATAATCTAAAAGTGGTACTAAAGGTGAGAAATTTGACCTAGGCTGTCTGACTGTCCGACCGCGAATATAATTCCTTCGTCACTATACCAGGTAGAATAACAAATGACGTGTCAAATGAAAGCTTATAATCCAAGGATGGTACTAAAGGTCAGAAATTTGACATAGGCTGTCTGTCCGTCCGATCGCGAATATAACTCCTCCGTCACTGTACCAGGCAGAATGACAAATGAGGTGACAGGACAGACAGCTTAGGTCAAATTTCTCACCTTTAGTATTATCCTTGGATTATAAGCTTTCATTTGACATCTCATTTGTCATTCTACCTGGTATAATGAGGGACGAGTTAAATTCGCGGTCGGCCGGACAGACAGTCTAGGTCAAATTTCTCATCTTTAGTACCATCCTTGGATTATAAGCTTTCATTTGATACCTCATTTGTCATTCTACCTGGTACAATGACGGACGAGTTAAATTCGCGGTCGGACGGACAGACGGACAGACAGCTTACAGTCCCTGGCCATATTATTATGACCACCTATGAATTTTTACAAAAATCAACTATTCAACTAAGTAAGTTTTGTTTAAAATATGATTTTTAAATTTAAGTTTGTTATGCAATGTTAATGTCATTCATTAACTATAATATATTTAATAATAAACAGCAATAAAATATTTGAAAATATTACATATTTATATTTTTTTAATACTCTGTTCAACTTATATCCTTATCAGATGGAAAATATTTGGGAGCTTTTAAAACGAGAAATTTCCTATGAAAATGGCACTAACGAAATTGTTTTGAATAAAGAGCTAATATATCGTTGAAACCACAATGACAAATTGAAGCAAAAAAAATTTAACTGCATTCAAAATATGCCAAGACGGGTACTAGCGGTAATCAAAGTTAGAGGGGGCTCAGCAAAATATTAAAAACATTCAAATATGTGATATTTTCAAATGGTTTATTGCTGGTTATTATTAAATGTATTATATTTAATAATAAACACCAATAAAACATTTAAAAATATCACATATTTTTATTTTTTCAATATTTTGCTGAGCCCCCTCTAACTGTGATTACCACTAGTAGCCGTCTTGGCATACTTTGAATGCAGTTAAATTTTTTTTGCTTTAATTTGTCATTGTGGTTTCAACGATATATTAGTCCTTTAATCAAAACAATTTCGTTAGTGACCTTTTCATCGGAAATTTCTCGTTTTAAAAGCTCCCAAATATTTTCCTTCTGATTAGGGTCAGAAGTTGAACGGAATATTAAAAAAATATAATTATGTAATATTTTTAAATATTTTATTGCTGTTTATTATTAAATATATTATAGTTAATGCATAACATTAACATTGCACAACAAAATTAAATTTAAAAATCATATTTTAAACAAAACGTACCTAGTGGAATAGTTAATTTTTGTAAAAATTCATAGGTGGTCATAATAATATGGCCAGGGACTAATAAGGACTAATAATATGGCCAGGGACTGGCAGGTCAAATTTCTCACCTTAAGTACCATCATTGGATTATAAGCTTTCATTTGACACCTCATTTGTCGTTCTACCTGGTATAATGATGGAGGAGTTATATTCGCGGTCGGACGGACAGACGGACAGACAGCCTAGGTCAAATTTCTCACCTTTGGTATCATCCTTGGATTATAAGCTTTCATTCGACACCTCATTTGTCATTCCACCTGATATAATGACGGAGGAGTTGTGTTTACGGACAGACAGACAGACGGACGGACGGACAGACGGACGTGGATAATTCAAAGTTTTCACATTTTTTCAAAATACGGTTCAATTTAAACGTTCTTATAACATTGAAACGATCTTATAACATTTAACATTGATTGAAATTATGAAAGGAATAAACAAAAAAGTATGGCAACACTGTGACGCACAAACATAAGATTCAGACAGATGTAGGTTACATAGGGTGCACTAATATACAAGCTGTCGCTCCCCGTCTATAGAGGAAACTATGTAGCGTAGCACCGTTGCCGATATAAGGTATCCTCCCAGCGTATATTTATAATTGGAGTGATGTCATGCAATCCCATCTCAAATGGCACGTGTATTTCAAATGGTGTACATTTATGTAATACTATCTATACCATGAATCTTATTTTTTTTATTTTTAGGGTAGCAATAGATTTAATAGCACTCAAAATGTCATTATTTACGGACCGAGAGAACAGTCAACCTTCTCTTCTCGATTCCTATTTATCATCCCCTGAAGTAGATTTTAAAGATATAATTGGCGTTGTCTGTGATTTTCTATTAGCAGGGATAGACACAGTAAGTTAGAAATTATATTTTTAAAATTCAGAAAGATTCCATTTATAAATATACTGTTTAAGGGACATTATATTCTACTTTTTCGGTCTTGATTTTTCTACTAACAAAATTTTTGATTTTAATTGTATTTATAGGGACAGGGTGATTCATTGGGAAACGGAAATACTTGAATGGTGAATAGAGGTCACTGAGGCGGTTCTAGATATACTACATTTATTGTCTCACCAATTTTTATAACCGAGTTACAGGGTATTTTATCGATTTTGCCCATTTCTTTCTGGACCAATAACTTTAGAACCACCTTGTATATTTCTTTGATATTTGGTACAAATATGTCTCATTTAGAACAAAAACCACCCAACTACTAATCACAAGAAAAATCCTGGTCCGGATTAACAGAAGTTATAAATTCATTCTGACCTTGAAGCAACACCATGTATATTGACATATTAAAAATCCGTTTGTATATTTGAAAAGAGCACACAAAACTAAGTTTAATGGTTCGCTTCTTCAATGACATTATATATATATATATATATATATATATATATATATATATATATATATATATATATATATATATATATATATATATATATATATATATATATATATATATATATTATAACAGCCCTACAGGCCTTAGAGGCCCTTGGCTTCGATAGTCTTGACTAATTTCTTCCACTTTTTGCGGTCCTGTACTTGTCCTCTCCAGTCTCTTGTACCCGTTTCTTCTAGGTCAGTCCGGACGGCATCAAACCACTTCCTTCGTGGTCTCCCTCTTCTTTTCTTCCCTTGTTCTCCTGCTGATAAAACTCTTAGGACCTTTATTTCTTGTGGCATTCGTAAAACATGGCCCAACCACCTAACCTAACCTTCTTATACATCTCCATTATCTACAGGTTTGTTCTTCTGCGCCATTCCCTGTTAGCCTCCTTTATACCACCAAAAATTTTTCTCAATATTTTTCTCTCCCAAATCTCTAGCTTCTTTTCTACTTTCTGGTTCATTGTCCAAGTTTCACATGCATACAGCACCGTTGGTCTCACTATTGTTTCATACGCTCGGATCTTGGTTTTATGTAACTTCTTTTTGGACATAGTTTTCTTCTGTTATTTCTAGTTGCTTTTCCAGTGATTTTCTCTTTTTTGCCTACATAATCGCTTAGCTTCTCTTCTCTTTTCTTTATAATACTCGTTACTTTTTTCTGTGGTGTTTCTAATATTTTCCATTTTTGCGATATTTCTCTGCTCTAGAATAGATTGTAGAAGTTACAGAGGAGCGTCTGCTCCTCTGTAACTTCTACAATCAGTCACAGATCTGTTGTGTTTTCTTTCAATGAGGACATGGTCTATTTATTTTCTCGTTTTCCCATCAGGAGAGATCCAGGTTATTTTGTGTATATCTTTATGATCAGATTGTTTACTTACTATCTTAAGGTTATGTTCCATTGAAAGTTCTATTAGTTTTTTGCCATTGTCATTACTTTCTTTATGTATGGTTTTACCTCCCGTTATATTTATATAAATTTCTTCTCTTCCTACCTTCGCATTCATATCTCCCACAATTATTTTTATATCATATTTTGGTATTTTTCCAATTAGCTCACCGAGTTGTTCATAGAACTCATTTTTTGTTTCCATGTCTTTCTCTTCTGTAGGAGCATGCATTTATTATGCTAATTTTTCTATACTTCCCGCGAAATCTTAAATAGCACAGTCTTTCTGATATTGCTTGGAAGTCAGTTACTACTCTTCTTATTCTGTCTGACACTATAAAGCCAGTCCCCAGGTATCTATTTGGCCCGCCGCTTTTAAAAAGGGCACTTTTCCCAACTTTTACTATCTCACTTCCTAGTTGCTTGGTCTCTTGCAAGGCCATTATTTCGATTCTATATTTCTCTCGTATTTCATCTAAATTTCTTAATGCTCCTTCATCGTAGGTCCCTCTTACATTCCATGTGCCCACTTTCAGTACATTTTTAATTTGTTTATTTCCTTTCTTATCTTCTTTTCCTTTCTTCGAATTCATCGTCCTTATTGTAGCCATGTCGTTACCATTTTTCTCATGTTGATTATTGTTTATTAGTTTTTTGACCCCCTTGGTGCAGCTTCTCCTTTTTTTTTATTTCGTATAGCTGCTCCTTCTCTTCATCCCATCTCATTCTCTACCGTCTACTATTAACTTTTTGTATCCAATTCTTGCCATTTTTCCTTTTTCTCTTTCTTCTTTCGCCACCTTGTTTATTTGTTTCTGTATTTCTTTTTCTTTCATCGTTAGGTCACTGTTTATGTAAATGCGTTCGTTGTGGTTTTTTAACTTTCTCTTGTTTTTCAAGATCTCCATTTTTTCAGTAATTGTTTCCGTTTCTATAACACAGATTCTCTCCAATTTTTGTGGCGTTCCTTAATTTCACTTTTACTTGCAGTTCTCTGACTAGGAAATTTTCCATCTCTTCTCTAATGTTCAATGACATTAATTTTGAAATTATTATATCGAAATTTTTGTTCTCAGAATTCTAAATAGACGAATCAACGAAGCTCTAAAAAGCCCAAAACCTAGGAATTTTGTGCAGTAAGATGAATCGTCATGGAAATTTTTGCATTCGATTAGAGAGAGTGTCAGGCAACTTTGTGAACTAAATTCATCTAGGGCAAAAAATTTTTTGCATAAGAAAATGCATTTTAAAAGTGCATCTCGAAGAGGTGAAAATGAAAAATTTTGAACTTGGGAAATATTGACGGAAATGAGTTGAATTTTTATACTGAGGGGTTTTGGGGATCGCTGAGCACAAATTTCATATCGGCGATAGTCTCCAAGGTACCTGATGCCCACGGTGGAACTCGTCGCCTAGAGTTTTATGTTATAATCATTAAAAATCAGTCAATATCCATTAGTCGGGGGGTTTTTGGGGTCGCCGGCCACGAATTTAATGTTGGCGATGGCATACAAGATACCTGGTGCCCAGAGTGGAACTCGTCGCCTAGAGTTTTTAGTTACAATTATCCAAAATCAGCCAAAAACTATTACCCTGGGGGTTTTGGGGGTCGCTGAGTACGAATTTCATGTCGGGGATGGTCTCAAGGTACCTGGTGCCCAGTGTGGAACTCGTCGCCTGGAGTTTTATGTTATAATAATTAAAAATCAGTCAATATCTATTACACTGCGGTTTTTGGGGTCGCTGACCACGAATTTAATGTCGGCGATGGTCTCCAAGATACCTGGTGCCTAAAGTGGAACTCGTCGCCAGGAGTTTTTAGTTATAATTATTCAAAATTAGTCAAGAACTATTACCCTGGTGGTTTTGAGGGTCCCTGAGTACGAATTTCATGTCGGCGATGGTGCCCAATGTACCTGGTGCCAAGGGTTGGAACTCGTTGCCTAGCGTTTTATGTTATAACCATTCAAAATCAGTCAATAACCATTACTAGGGGGGTTTTTGGAGTCGCTAAACACAATTTAATGTTGGCGGCGGTCTCCAAGGTACCTGGTTCCCAGGGTGCAACTCGTCGCCTGGAGTTTTATGTCATAATTATTCAAAATCAGTGAAAAACCATTAATCTGGGGGTTTTGGGGGTCGCTTATTACGAATTTCATATCGGCGATGGTCACTAAGTTACCTGGTGCTCAGGGTGAAACTCGTCGCCTGGAGTTTTATGTTGTAACCATTCAAAACCAGTCAATAACCATTACTCGGGGGGTTTTTGGGGTCCCTTGAGTACGAATTTCATGTCAGCGCTGGTCTCCAAAGTACCTGGTGCCTAGGGTGGAACTCGTCGCCTGCAGTTTTGTTATAATCATTCAAAATCAGTCAATATCCATTACTTCGGTGTTTTGGGGGTCGCTAAATATATTTTTCATTAATAATTTTTCTTAAAACACTTTTATATTATATCCTAAAAATTACCTATTTAAAAATTATTTTAAAATTTTGTTGCTTTTAAAGCAGTTGTCGTTAAATTTTGACACTAATGACATTTATGAAATTTTGACATAATTGGCATTTCAAAGTTATATCAGCGATTTTTTGTGTTTTCTGCGGTATTATTTTAATTTTTAGATTTCTAGTCTGATTTTTTATAAAAAACAGTGGTTTTTAGAACTCTTTAGCGACGTATTAGTATGATATAATGTTGATCGATTACCGTCGAAGGCCGATATGATCAACCAAAAAAGACGATGTATATGGTGATTTTTGTATTGACTTTCTTGGGTGTGAATCTGTCTTTTTATTTTACTGCTCCTGGTTTAAAAACAAAGCATAGTATATATGTGAATACCTCCAAGCTACACTTTTATGTAGTTCTGTTCTTTTAAAAATTTTTAATTAATTATAAAAAAACATCTAAAAAGTGATACCGTATTTAAAGCAAAGTAAGTTTTTAATGTTGGTGTTTTGAAAAATTCTTATATTTTATACTTATTAGTTTTGTTAATTACAGAATAAATAATAATATTATAATATCAAGCCGCTTAAGATTGGTATTAAAGGAATTTTCAGTATCTACAGTCTATAGCTGCGCTGTTTTATAATTTTGGTTTTCGAAATTGCGGAAGAGAGAAATTTGTGTAAGTACAAGTAAGTAAATATATTTTTTTATTTTATTTTACTTTTTTATCAATTTTTTCATTATATTATACAAATAAATTGATTGTGAATACGTGCACTAACATTTAATTTAACACGTATTTTTTAGATTATTGTATACCTACCTTGAAGACCATCGCCAACATGGAATTGGTGCCCAGCGACCCCTAAAACCTTCATAGTAATGGTTATTGACTGATTTTGTATGATTATACCATAAAACTCCAGGCGACGAGTTCCACCCTGGGCACCAGGTACCTTGGAGACCATCACCGTCATGAAATTCATGTTCAGCGACCCCAAAAACTCCTCGAGTAATGGTTTTAATGATTTGTAATAATTATAACATAAAACTCCAGACGACGAGTTCCACTTTGGGCATCAGGTACCTTGGAGACCATCGAACACATGAAATTATTGTTCATTGACCCCAAAATCCTCAGAGTAATTGGTATTGACTGATTTTGAATGATTATAATATAAAACTCCAGGCGAAGAGTTCCACCCTGGGCACCAGGTACACAGGAGACCATCGCCGTCATGAAATTCGTGCTCAGCGACCCCCAAAACCCCCCGCGTTATGGTTTTAAATGATTTGGAATAATCATAACATAATACTCCAGACGATGAGCTCCACCCTGGGCACCACGTATCTTGGAGACCATCCACCACATGAAACTCTTGTTCAGCGACCCCCAAAATTCTCAGAGTAATGGTTATTGACTGATTTTGAATGATCATAATATAAAACTCCAGGCAACGAGTTCCACCCTGGGTACCAGGTATCTTGGAGACCATCGTCAACACTAAATTCGTGTCCGGCGACCCCAAAAACCCCCCGAGTAATGGATATTGACAGATTTTTAATGATTATAACGTAAAACTCTAGGCGACGAGTTCCACCGTGGGCACCAGGTTCACAAAGTTGCCTGACACTCTCTCTAATCGAATGCAAAAAGTTCCATGACGATTCAACTTACTGCACAAAATTCCTAGGTTTAATGCTTCGTTGCTTCGTCTATAAAAATGTCGACATAATTTAAAAATTAAAGTCATTAAATTGTCTGCAAAAATGGAAGCAAACCATTAAACTTAGTCTTTTGTGCTCTTTTAAAATGTGCAAACGAATTTTGAAAATTTCGATATACAGGGTGCTATTTCAAGATCACAATTACTTTGTATTTTTTTTGTTAATCCGGACCTGCATTTTTGTTTTGATTAGTAAGTGGTTATTCCAATGTAGTAAATAAGTATTGATTACAGTCGAACCCGCTTATTGGAATAGCCTTTGTGCAAGGCAAAAATATTCTTATAACCGGGATATTCTAATAACCGATCATTGGTGGCTAGTCGAAATAAGTGTTACCGAATATACGTAATAATATTATTTACATACTATGCCAATGTGTAGTTTTACATAATATGCCAATATGTAGTTTTATTACATACTATGCCAATATGTATATCATATATGTACCTACATAATCAGTTTATGTAAATGGTTTTAGGTCTTTTTACGTCAATAATACAGTAGTGTAACTAGTACTTATCTATTTATGTGTTAAATACCAAATTACATTACATGTATGTGAATGAATACATTATACAGGGTGTCCCGAAAAGATTGGTCATAAATTATACCACACATTCTACGATCAAAAATAGTTCGATTGAACCTAACTTACCTTAGTACAAATGTGCTCATAAAAAAAGTTACAGCCCTTTGAAGTTACAAAATGAAAATCGATTTTTTTCAATATATCGAAAACTATTAGAGATTTTTTATTGAAAATTGACATATATCATTCTTATGGCAGTAACATCTTAAAACAAAATTATAGTGAAGTTTGTCCACCCCATAAAAATTTTATGGGGGTTTTGCTCCCTTAAACCCCCCGTACTTTGGTATACGTTCCAGTTAATTCATTATTGTGGTATCATTAGTTAAACACAACGTTTTTAAAACTTTTTGCCTCTTAGTATTTTTTCAATAAGCAAGTTTTTATCGAGATGCGGCTTCTTTTTTAATATATTTACATAAAAATTTTATGGGGGTTTTGTTCCTTTAAACCCCCCAAATGTTTGTGTACGTTCCAATTACACTATTATTGTGATACCATTAGTTAAACACAGTGTTTTTAAAACTTTTTTGCCTCTTAGTCTTTTTTTTGACAAATCACCTTTTATCGAGATATGGCTTCTTTTTCAAAATATACCTAAAAATGTAAATTATAAATACATTTTCAGATTATTAACAGGTCTCTATAATCGTACTTAACCATGTACAAATATATGGTGGATTCGACAAATATTCAAAATAGCTCGATAAACACTGGCTTATCAAAAAAGTACTAAGAGGCAAAAAAGTTTTAAAAATATTTTGTTTAACTAATGGTGTCACAATAATAATTTAATTGGAACGTACACAAAAGTTTGGGGGGGTTTAAAGGAACAAAACCCCCTTAAAAATTTTAAGGGGTGCATAAATTTCACTTTAATTTTTTTTTAAGATGTTGCTGCCATAAAAATGCCACATGTCCATTTTCAATGAAAAATCTCGAAGGGTTTTCGATATATGAAAAAAAAAATCGATTTTCATTTTGTAACTTCAAAGGGCTGTAACTTTTTTTGTGTGCACTATTGTATATAGGTAAGTGAGGTTCAATCAACATATTTTTGACCCCAGAATCTGTGGTATAATTTATGACCATTCTTTTCGGGACACCCTGTATAATTAATATGAAATGTATGCAATATGTAGATATGTAAATATTTTCTTATTAAAATGCATATATAAAAAAATTACTTTTGTTTTCTTGAGAAATTATTGGTAATTATAGCCTTTTCGTTGTTAATCCGTGTGGACATCCTTAATCCATTGGTTGAATAGAAGTTTTATTGGCGTCAAGAAATGGATTGTTACATTCTTGTTCTTTTCTCTTCTTTTCGAATTTAACAAAGCCATAATTCCATCTTGCAAACAAGTAGGTACTCTCTGAGTGAATTCTAAATAAACTGCTTCTAACAATTTTATAACAGGCAACAGTGCCTTTGTGTAGACAAATAAAAATTATTTTATGACCCATGCATTTGTCGGCCATGCTAAAGATCGAATTGGTATTCGTAACAAAGTAATAAATATTTATTACCCTAATAATATCTAATCCAGCACTACAGGCCGTTGACGACAAACCATAATACCAAACATAATTTAAATTTTTAGTAAATTGTAAAAAAAATATTCTTTGACCTGCAAAATATGCTAATAAGCGGTATTATCTAGTTAGTCCAGAAAGCCACTGCGCATCCGCTAGGGAAAATATTCTAATTCGTATTTTTTGCACAATCTTACTCAAAAAGGACTCCTTTTAACAAATTTGCATGTTGCCAGGACCAAAAGGTGGTCAAAAATTTTTTAAACGTTTTTTTTTTGTTTTTTTCCTAAAATTATTTTTTTTGCATGGAAAAAAGTTCCAAATCATTCCAAACAGAAAAGGTCTTTAGTGACTTTTCTCTAAAAATGATAGTTTTTGACATATAAGCGAATAAAAATTGAAAAATTGCGAAATCGGCCATTTTTAGTCCTCAAAAACTATGTGAAAAACTGAAAATTTGAATGTTGCCAAGGTAGGTAGATATTCTTTAAACATCGATTGATGAAATCCCTAAGAGTTTTTTGCAATACAATATTCAAAACTTCTTTGTTTTTTAATTGCTAATCAAGCGTGCTCGACACTATTTTCCACCGACAGTATGGTGCAAATGAAAGGAATAAATTCGTTATTTCGTAAACCGGTGACTTTAAGGAAAAATCCCGAAACAGGTCGATTTTTATTTTTAAGTTATGATATTGTGGCATATATGATATACTAGTGACGTCATCCATCTGGACGTGATGACGTAATCGATGATTTTTTTAAATGAGAATAGGGGTCGTGTGCTAGCTCATTTGAAAGGTTCTTCAATTCTCTATTCAGTAATATAAACATTTACATAATTATTTATACAGGGTGTCCAAAAAAATTTTATTAAATTAAATTATTTGACAAAAAAAGAAGTAGAAGGACACCCTGTATAAATAATTATGTAAATGTTTACATTACTGAATAGAGAATTAAGAACCTTTCAAATGAGCTACCACGCGATTCCTATTCTCATTTAAAAAAATCATCGATTACGTCATCACGCCCAGACGGATGACGTCACTAGTATACCATATATGCCACAATATCATAACTTAAAAATAAAAATCAACCTGTTTTGGGATTTTTCCTTGAAGTCGCCGGTTTACGAAATAACGAATTTATTCCTTTCATTTGCACCATACTGTCGGTGGAAAATAGTGTCGAGCACGCTTGATTAGCAATTAAAAAAAATAGGAGTTTTGAATATTGTATTGCAAAAAACTCTTCGTGATTTCATCAATAAATGTTTAAAGAATATCTACCTACCTTGGCAACATTCAAATTTTCAGCTTTTCACATAGTTTTTGAGGGTTAAAAATGGCCGATTTCGCAATTTTTCAATTTTTAATCGCTTATATGTCAAAAACTATCATTTTTAGAGAAAAGTCACTAAAGACCTTTTCTGTTTGGAATGATCCAAAAAACCTAAAAAAACTTTTTTCCATACAAAAAAAATAATTTTAGGAAAAAAACAAAAAAAAAACGTTTAAAAAATTTTTGACCACTTTTTGGTCCTGGCAACATGCAAATTTGTTAAAAGGAGTCCTTTTTGAGTAAGATTGTGCAAAAAATCTGAATTAGAATATTTTTCCTAGCGGATGCGCAGTGGCTTTCTGGACTAAGTTAGATCCTATTCCAATAAACAGATAAAATTATTAAGGAGTAAATGGAAATGTTTCGGGAACTTGAATTTATATTCCATAAACCGGGATATTCCTATAACAGGGATTCTAATAAGCGGGTTCGACTGTATTTTTAAAATGAGTATTTGTTTAGTAACTTAATAATATCTGCTTAAAATTACAATATAATTTCAAAAAGTCATTTAATTGTCTGATGAAAAAATTGAAGCAAGCCATCTTAGTTTTTTCTGCTCTTTTCAAATACGCAAACGGATTTTCAATACACAGGGTGTTGTTTCAAGGTCACAATGAATTTATACTTTTTTTTAATCTCGACCTGGATTTTTCTTGTGATTAGTAGTTGGGATGTTTGGGTTCTAAATATAGCCATATGGGTACCAAATATCAAAAAAAATCAGATAAAAAAATATACAACAGGTGGATGTAAAGTTATGGGTTCAGAAAGAAATGGACAAAATCAATAAAACACCCTGTAACTCGGTTATAAAAATCGGTGAGCCAATAAATATGTAGTATATCTAGAATAGCCAATTGTCTCCCAATAGTGATTAATAATGTCTGGTGTAGTTTTCCGCGTAGGCGTAGGAACTAATTCGTCAACCTCCCATGTTACTCTGGGCAAATTAGCAAAATACAAGAAAAAATTATTTACCAGCAATTTTATTGCTGGAATCGAATCTTATGATTGTACATATTAATAATGTAGGTATGCAAATTTCGCAGGTGTCGTTGTCAAAATACAAAATACATTTTGGTATTTAGTATTTTGACAACGACGCTCTATTTGGGCGTCGAAACGTTAATAAAATTATTTTTTTCAATTTAATTGTGGCTTATTTCCCATCTAAATAGTTAATTATAAAAATGCCATAAGGAAATAGCTTCAGAACAATAAGTCCGCAGGTAGTGTGCTATTTTTTTATAAACAAAATGACGCTCGAAATCGTATTTTTTTCAATTATTGCTCTATAACTCCAATGGTTTGAACTTTACACCAAAAAAATCCAAATAAAAATTCACTGTAATTAAATTCTGCGTAGAGACATGTTTTTCCCGATTTACTTCGACCAAAATTTTCCTTGGAAAATGCGGGTTTTTCCAACAACGTCTTTAATTTTCAACTACAATTTTAGGTAAGTAATTATTTATTAATAATTAAATAACTTGGTGACATACAACCCCTTTTGGTATATATTATATTTCCAGAAGCCGATGGAAATTAAATGAATAGTTTAGCAACAATTAAATTGTTAATTAACAAATTACAGTCGCATTAATAACCATAATAATTATGATACATCAGAATAACTATGATTTTTGTATAAAAAGGCACTATATCTATCTAACGTACTTTACAGAATTAAAATTGGACTATTTAAGCGGCCTCGGGAATAGTTTAAAATTATAAACATTTTTTTTGGCTTATAATCAAATAGAATATCTCGGCAACTATTAAATTAAAATTAAATTATGAAAACGGTAGTGGAAAGAACGCGCCAGGACGCTTCTTTTAAAAGAAAAAAGTTTAATTGCGATAAGTGGTTCTTGAAATGTAACCGGTCAAAGTTGACCGGCATGTGCGGCAAAGTTATAATCAGTAATATGGTAATCTTCGAACCATTACCTTTTTATTTCGGTCCTCTTTGTCCACACACATTTTCATATCTTTAAGAGGACTGATCAGATATGTTATGTTATAACCATAAAAACGATCGGTATCACGAGTGAAAAATACCAAAAATACCAAAAATACCAATCAAAAATTAGGTTAAAAAAAAATAGAATCTCAAAGTTCAAAATCGGTATACGCTAAAAACTGTATCTTCTGGGCTTCCCATAGAGCAATTTTCTTATTTTTTTTTGTTTCCCACTAACTCAAGTAGTGCCACCTAACTAACTCATTAATAAATGTCAAAGTTGTTTTTGTTTTGATATAATAAATTAATTTATTTATTGTAACAATTTTTTTAATTTGTTTAAACAAATATTGTGTAAATAATTAAACAGCTTTCAAATGAGAATATTTGTATTTTAAACGTTAAAAGGTACACTACTTGTGGTAAGTTTTTCTAAACGTAAGTCTATAACTGGGAAAATATGTAGTTTTATTTTGTTATAAATAAATTAATTTATTAAAACAAAACTAAAACATTTTTTGGCACTTATAATGCGTCAGTTAGGGGGCTCTACTCGAGTTACTTCAGAAAAATGAAGAAAATTGCTCCATGGGAAGCCGAGAAAATGCATTTTATTAACGTATACCGATTTTGAACTTTGAGATTCTATTTTTTTTTAACCTAATTTTTGATTGGTATTTTTGATATTTTTCACCTGTAATACCGATGGTTTTTATTGTTATAATATATGCTATGAGTCTCTTAAAGATATTAAAATTTATGTGGAGAAAAAGGCCGAAATAAAAAGGTGATGGTACAAAAATTACCATCTTATTCTCTATAACTGCGTCGTACATGCTTGTCAACTTTGATCGTTTGTATCTTAGGAACCACTCATCGTAATTAAACGTTTTTTCTTTTAGAAGAAGCATCCTGCCGCGTTCTTTTCAATACCGTTTTCATCATTTAATTTAATTTAATAGTTATTTGATAGTATGTGCATATATTCTATTTGTTTATAAGCCAAACAATTGTTTATAATTTTAAAATGTTCCCGAGGCCGCTTAAATAGTCCAATTTCAATTCTTAAAGTATATTAGGTGGGTAAAGTGTCTTTTTATACAAAAATCATAGTTATTCTGATGTATCATAATTATTACGGATATTATTGCGACTGTAAATTGTTAAATTGTATATTAACAATTTAATTGTTGCTAAACTATTCATTTAATTCCCATCGCCTTCTGGAAATATAATCTATACCAAAGGGGCTTTTATGTCAGCAAGTTATTTAATTATTAATAATTAATGACTTACCTAAAATTTTAGTTGAAATTTAATGATTTTTTTGGAAAAAACCCCATTTTCCGAGGAATATTTTCGACGAAGTAAATCATGAAAAACATGTCTACGCAGAATTTAATTATGGTGAATTTTTATTTGGGTGTTTTTGGTGTAAAGTTAAAATCTTTGGAGTTATAGAGCAATAATCGAAAAAATAACCGATTTGTGGGCGCCATTTTGTTTATAAAAAAAGCACACTATCTGCGGACTTTGCATACCTATATTATTAATACATAGAATCATAAGATTCGATTCCAGCAATAAATTGCTGGTAAACAACTTTTCCCAAAAATGGCCTATTCTCCGATAATCTGCTTAGACTGTGTTTGAATCAGTATCAATAGAGTGTTACGACGTTATTGCAGCATCCCTGTTTCGTCAGACACTCGGGCTCATACAAATTCAAACACGGAAATGCTAACAAATTTAGTAGTTACGCCAAGTAACAGTTGATTCTATAGATAGTCTTTATTTTTAGTCAGCCTATACTACCAGTTTTGTTTTATACCATATAGCCAATAGCCCTAGTGTTCAAGAAAATATTTATAATGAAGCTCACAAATTGTTACCAAAACAACATTCTAGAGTTACAGAAGAAATATTAAGCGAAGCAGTATATACCAAAGCCGTACTTAAAGAATCCTTAAGGTTACGTCCTATATCTGTGGGAATCGGAAGGATTTCACAAAATGATGCTCAATTCTCAGGATATACAGTACCTGCAGGAGTAAGTATTTTCAACTTTACAGAATAAAGGTCGATTCGCATTTTACGGAATGTCAACGTCCCTGTACTGTATTTTAAGCCAGGATGTTCTCATAATATGTCGGCATCGTCACGGAACGTCCAGGTCTCAAAACGTCAACGTTTCTCTGAAACAATAGTTTGATGTGACGGTCTATATCGTTGCCTGTCCATTCCCGCATATTTCTAGAACGTTTCTAGTATGCGAATGCGGAAAGTTGGGGAGATGGGGGTATTGAGAGCCAGTGGGTAATGGGAGCCACCTATTATTACGGATTGGAATGTCATAATATAACCGCGGAACGCACTCTAATGTTGATCTTGAGCTGTTCGTTTTAAACTGTTGGCTGGAGTTGAGTGAAATTGTGCAATATTGTTCTAGCGATAAGTGGTAACTATTGGCGCCGTTAATATTATTGGTTTTTGTCAGATCCAAATTAGATCACTGTAGATTCATAAAAGTATGTAGTTTTATTGCATCATATCTGATTTTCTGTTAGATGGTGTTGTTTTTATTTTAAACATTTTAAATAAAAAATGCACCAAGGGGTAATGAGAGCCACTGTGGCTCCCCTTATCCCAATGTGGTAAATACAATGGTTTTACCAGGGTGGTAGTAATAATGTAAAGTGTAAACTGGTGTAATACCAAGGTGGAAGTATAATGTGGTAATACTAAACAACTAGTAAAAAGAGTAAACAAAAAAATGATAAAACCGCTAAAAAATCAAAACGGCAGCTGTTTGCTTCATCACCAGAAAATGAACAAGCCGAATTAGAGTTTATCATTTTTGTTCTTGATATTATCATTTTCCTTAGATTTAGTTTATTATGTCCTTTGTTAGAAATTATCTTTAATTTTACTATTAAAATAACTGGTGGCTCCCATTACCCACATGATGGGGTAATGAGAGACAAATCGTTTTTAAAATTTTTTTAAAATAAATTCCATTATAATTAGTTTTGTTTAAAAAATGTCATATATGTCACATAACAAAACTATGCATGTAAACCTAGATAAATTTTTAAATTGGTTTAAAGATTAAAAGTATAATTTAAATAAAAATATTTCCTTAGGTGACTCCCATTTTCCCCTCGCCCCTACAACACCGGCCCTCGATCAATTGAATATTTGGCGAGATCGTCTCTTTCTTTTGAAGTTTGACGATAAAACTGTACGATATATCACCATTAGCTTTTCTTTGGGACTAATTGCTTCTCGAAATGTAGTGTTCCTCTTCTGAATTTGCCTTTCAATTTTAGATAATATTACATAAAACGGATCCAGAGACATTCTGAAGTATGTATTTATAAAAACAAATTTCGTCATCATCTAGTTCTTTAACACTAGAAAGCCTGAGGGGCCAATTTGGCCCCTGTTGCGATTTAAAGTTATTGTAGTTTTTTTATTTGAGGCAATAATATTTTCATAAGTTATGACTTAATATTTTGATACAAAGCCTTATTTAAAACAAAAAAACATTGTAAGGTGAAACAGTAGCGATCAACAGGTAGCGAAAACGCGTTCCAAGATTGCGGCTGTAATTTTAAATATTTTTTCGAGATATTTGGCACACGTATTCGTAATATAATAAAGAATGGCGGTACAGAGCCCAATTTGAAAAATATATTAATATGTGGAAATTACTCTGTAATTAAATACAATATTAAAAAAACGAGCCTGTACCGCCATTAAGAAGAACAAAAAATACACTTTCTTCAAATAAACTTTTTTATCCGATGCCTAGATTTTGTGTCATTTTGGAACTACTAATGAAATAAAAAATTTTAGTAGTTCCAAAATGACACAAAATCTAGGCATCGGATAAAAAAGTTTATTTGAAGAAAGTGTATTTTTTTGTTCTTCTTAATGGCAGTACAGGCTCGTTTTTTTTAATATTGTATTTAATTACAGAGTAATTTCCACATATTAATATATTTTTCAAATTGGGCTCTGTACCGCCATACTTTATTATATTACGAATAAGTGTGCCAAATATCTCGAAAAAATATTCAAAATTACAGCCGCAATCTTGGAACGCGTTTTTGCTACCTGTTGATCGCTACTGTTTCCTCTTAATGGTTTTTTTTAACAAATCTACCATAGAAGTCTAAAGGGGCCAAATTGGCCCCGTGTAAGTTATTATCGTTTTCTGGTAAATTCGACGATCCTTTCTTTCAAATTCCTGTCGAATGGGTAAAATTATATTTATGTATGTTTATTGTAAATGGTTACCCTTATACTGGTACTGATCATCTACGTAATAAAGATACAATTGTTGGCGAACACAAGTGAACACAAAGATGCAATTGTTGGTGTAGAGGACCAAATGACGCGTCTTTATACTACAAAAGCAACTTCAAGACGATGGCCTATGTACGTGTTTTATCATACTCTTGACTTGGAAGCAATAAATGCATGGATTATTTATAAAGAAATAACTGGAAGTAGACTCAGTTTCCGTAAGTTTATTCTTCGGCTGTGTGAAGAATTATGGGCCCCATACCTTGTCTCCCGAAATCTGGAACTACGTCTAGCAACAACGTCCAACAACTATCACTGTTACTATCCAAAAACGAAAAAAATATCAGTTGAAAATATTTTGTAAAAGAAATCATACTTCAAATCATTGCCACGGTTGTAACAAGGCAATGTGTGGCAAATATCAAAAACTGCAAATTGTATGGTGTTCCGAATGTTTTTTATGGGCAGCGAATGTGTTAAACAATAAAAGTAAAAAATAAAATTAGATTCTACCGTCTAGAGTTGATTTAATTTCTTTAAACTGAGTTTTAATTGATTAAAGAACGTGGAGCCAAAATGATCCCTTTCGGCTTTCTAGGTAGGTATGCTAAGCCAGACATTCTAGTGACAATGTATGGTACTCCCCTACGTACAGTTGAGTGCGCGAGTCTTTACCCGTGCGTCATTAATACCTGGCGAGATAAAACACATACTTTTCATCTAGCATCATTCTCTTCCACACATGAAACTAATGACAAACCAGCTGCCGCCTGTTATTAAGTAAAAACACATATGTTATTTTTATGAACGATCTAGACTCAGTGCATTGAAAAGAGATAGGTACAAAGAAAAACGATTGGGGATGTTTTCACATATTTTAATTACAATTTCTGACGTTTTGGTTTGTTTACTTTTGTGGCTGTCAGTTTGTTGAATTTTTTGCTGTTATTTTGTCGAATTTTTGCATTTTGAAGTTTCTTATAGTATACAAACAGTTGTTTTCACAACTAATTTTATATTGGAGTTAGAAATTTTATGATTAGTTTATGTTATTTTACGATAAATTTTGACAACGTACAAATAACCTCATTGTTGACACAGTTAAGAAATTCTTGTGTTTAATGTTCCGCCAAAGTGCATAAAATAACAAAAAGAAAATATTTTATCGAATTTTTTTATAAATTATTTATTTATTTATTAATCAATGATAATAAAAGAATTTATTAAGCTACTTCAAATGTAGCTGTAATTATGCACCGAAATTTTAAAGCAAAACTTAAATTTGACACTATTTATTTGATAACGTCAAATTTTATACTATAACCCGTGATCGGAATAATACCCACTTTGTCACTTACTGTTGCGTTTAGTAAATTTCCGACTTATTTCGTATGCTTTAAATGATGACGCATGGGTAAAGACTCAGGGACTCAACTGTATTTTCTATTTACTACGTTTGTTTCTTGCCTGCTCCTCTTAATCCAAAATTATTGCAATTATTGCTAATTTTCTACTGCTTAATTTGCTTATCGCTTAACTTTTTGTTGTAATTGAACGACGTGACAAACCTTGGTGGACGTTACTGCACAACTGCACTACGCGCGTATAGTGTGAATTAGCGACAGTTTTAACGTAACGTTGCCGGTCCATGACGGGACGTTGACGTTCCGTAAAATGCGAATCGACCGTTAAGCAACAAAAACATTTTTGTATTTTGAGAACGATTTCCGAAGTGGAACTCGAACGTCAAATAAACTTAAGTAAAATTGTGGCTTATTCCCACCAAAAATACTAAATAATATTTTTTTATTCAAGACTAGCATTGTTAGCCAGAATCAGATCTCCTGTCAACTAGACAAATATTTTCCTCGTGCTGAAAAATTCGTACCTGAAAGATGGCTAAAAAACCATCCGTTATACCATCAACCACATCCTTTTCTTCTCTTACCATTCGGACATGGGCCAAGATCGTGCGTAGCAAGGCGGTTAGCTGAACAAAATATGATCATTTTGTTATTAAAAGTAAGTATTAATTACAAATTAAAGGGAAAGTCCCAGTGGTTGACTGTATACCATAGTTATAAAAACTTACAGAGAAGTAAAAACTTTGTTTGTAAAATGGTATAATGTTTATTAAAACTTAAGAAAAGTTTTCCAAATGGATTATAAAATTGCATCAGAACATTTTCGATCTAGTTAGATCATCAGTAGTAATTGCCCAAGAGCTCTAAAATTATTGAATTTTTCCCGAGTGACACTTTGTCAGTTTTAATTTCACGAGCCAAAGGCGAGTGAAATTATGTCAAAGTGTCACGAGGGCAAAAATTCTATATTAATTTTAGAGTTCGAGTGCAATTTGTTGCGATTATTTCATGAATAAAACTGTTCAAAACCAAAATTTTATTGTAATTTATTTATGTAAGTACAAATTAGTACAATTAAACACAAAGTTTTTATAAATATTTGACGATTGAAAGTCATCACTTTTATAATTTTTAAAACATTAATTGTCATTAATGTCACTGAATGTATTTTTTCGTAGCAACGAAGGGCATCTGACGTAATATACTTAACGACGGGCAATTATCAAAAATTATCGATTTAATTCAGATTTCTGTAGCTTTCTATTGGTCAGAATCTCCTATGAATGAAATAATCAACATAACTTCCCTGCTCGAACGAACAAAAGTGGTACTTATCAAGTTGACTGATACAGACTGAATTTCATTTTAAGGTTTCATGCAGGTTTAAATAGATCTAAAAGCATTGAATTTGTTTTAATAAATTTCAGTGTCGGGTGTGGTTTATAAGGTTTGAAAATATTAAATAGTTGCGACACAAAACTACAGTCGGCAAAATGAAGGAATACCCATGAACGATCACATTAATCACTTATTTTGTATTTGCTGTCTTTTTCTATAAATAACAAATGCTTGTTATGGAAAATGACAGCAAATACAAAATAAATGAGTGATGTGATCGTTCATGGGTATTCTTTAATTTTTCCTACTGTATGAATATTAAAGGACCAGGCAACACTCCTTATGGAAAAGTGGTCCCGGTCATATTTGATGAAAGTTTGGTCAATGATACTTCTTGATGTGTAGATTAAAAAAGTCCATGGCACCTGGGTCTGAATAACTACTATTCTCGAGTTACAGCCTTCTGAAGTTATTGGATTCGAGTGTTTGGTTTACGTTAAGTGCACTAAGTTACGGTCAAGTGAACGAAAATATTTATTATTAGAAGAAGATAAACTCATGTTCTTCATACATACTTGCGTGTTGTATATGAATTCGTGGTCAAAAATAGTTGGATCGTATTTTAGTCTTCAGAAAACCTCCGAAAAGTCTTCAGAAAACTAAAGAAGTGCGGTATAAAAGGTGCTGCTAGATCGATATAAGCATTATCATGTTTTCGTGAATACTTCTCAGTTATGGAATACCAGCAAAACTACAGTTCCGCCTTATCTTTAGAAAACTACTGAACAGTGGCGGATCTAGGGGGATGGGGGTAATTCCACTCGTAACATGTTCCAGAATAATTAAAGAAAAAATTGTTGAAACATAAAAAAATACATTAGTTGACATGAAACTTGTCCCGCATATCAGATATAAGACAGGTAGAGAACATGGACTTGATTTCAATACAAAAAAGACAAAGTAAATGGTAGTTTGTAAATGCTAAATATTAATTACAAGTGTCTATGGAAAAATCGGGTTTAAATCATCTTCGACTATTCGTATGTTAACATTTTGCTGATTTCGGTTAGATGCATCATACGTCGTGTTAACTAACGACCTATCAGGATACTTAACATTGGGTTGATGTCTTGCAAAGCCTAAAAACCATAACACACTGGTGATATGAGCACAAGTACCTACAGTTCTCGCACCAGATTGACAGGTACAGTAGTACCCGTTAATCGGTTCTTCTACAGGCTCATCTTCATCATTATCTTCATCAACCGTATAGGAAATGAATACTTGGTGTTTTGTAGCTTGCCGAAACCTAGAAAATATTCGAACTCTTATGAATCCCGGTTTATCCATATTCTCATCAGTTTGAAACTCTTCGTCATTTTCTCTTATTATTTTATCTTGTATGTAAGATGGTGCCAGTTTAATTTGATATATCCCAATCGTAAGGTCTTTTAGGTAGTCTAAGTCGAAAACAGGAAAGTTAGCAAAATCATGATTATGAAGCCTTCTCCATTGACCTATATGATTATACCTAATGATTATTTCTACCTAATGATTATACCTATATGATTATTTCTTCTATATGATTATACCTAAGTATGAATATTATAGTTGTTATAAAAATAACCCTGCAAAATTATTCTTCATAATATTTTGTATTAAAAAGCTCATCATCATTGGCTGTAGAACCCCTGGTGGACCTCGGTATGTTCGAGAATCAGCTTCCATTCCATTCTATCCTCCGCCTTGGTTTTCCAATTTCGTACTCTTAACACCCGTAACTCATCTTCTCTGGTCCTTAAATCGTACTCTGGGCCATGGGCGCCCATACCCATGGGCAGGGGGCCGTGACCCCCCTGGCTTTTCGGGTGCTTTGAATTATATATGGTTATTCAAAGTATACAAAATATAATGTGCAACATCTTCACGTTTGCCACCCCCCTAAAATTTTTTATATGGGCGCCCGTGCTCTGGGCTTACGTCTTTTTGTCACACTATCCGCTCTTTGGTTATAAATGTGTTTTGATGGCTCCATCTCGTTCATTTTCGTTAAATAAAGTTATTTAATTAATTCTGGAACATGTTACCGGTTGAATTACCCCTATCCCCCTAGATCCGCCACTGTTTAGTAGTTTTCTAAAGATAAAGCCGAACTGCAGTTTTGCTGGTATTGCATAACTGAGAAGCATTCATGAAGACATGATAATGCTTATATCGATCTAGCAGCACATTTTATACCGCACTTCTTTAGTTTTCTGAAGAATTTTAGGAGGTTTTCTGAAGACTAAAATACGATCCAACTATTTTTGACCACAAATTCATATACAACACGCAAGTATGTATGAAGAACATGAGTTTCTCTCCTTCTAATAATAAATATTTTCGTTCACTTGACCGTAAATTAGTGCACTTGACGTAAACCGAGCACCCGAATCCAATAACTTCAGAAGGCTGTAACTCGAGAATGGTAGTTATTCAGACCCAGGTGCCATGGACTTTTTTAATCTACACATCAAGAAGTATCATTGACCAAACTTTCATCAAATTTGACCGGGACCACTTTTCCATAAGGAATGTTGCCTAGTCCTTTGTTTAAATTTCATTTAAACATACGAAATAATTTAAAATATTTCGTCAAGTTCCATTTTCTTTAATGCCAATTTGTCATTATAATATATTTGTATGTAGATTTTAAGATTAGCAATAAGTGACAATGTGTAAGAAAATGAAAACAATTCACCGTGCTCTGGACTGTCACAAAAAACTTCAAGCAGAAAAGTCAGTCGAATTTTTTCCTTTTTTAAGAAGCAATACCTCTCACACCTCTCAGACATAATTTTAAGTCTTTTTAATAAACTTTGGGTCATTATTGTTTAAACAGAACTGATTTCAAAATCGGAACTAAAGATTCAAACTCAACTTTTTAATACGTTTCGATTGATGTGTTACATGTAGGTACTATTTCTGATTTCTGAATGTTTCATCTTTAATACCACCTCATTTGTCGTTCTATCTGCATTAATAACGGAGGAGTTGTATTCGCAGACGGACAGACAGACAGACAGAGAGTCATGAAACCGGAAGTATATATTTGTTCTTGTCTTGCGAGGGCGCGTCAAATAATATATCACTTGTACTATTCCGGTGACTTTACAATAATACGTCTGGTTGCTTTTCTAAAACAAAAACTCCTAGGTCAATTTTCTCACATTTAGTACCATCCTTGGATTATAAGCTTTCATTTGATACCTCATTTGTCATTCTACCTGGTTTAATGACGGAAGAGTTATATTCGTGGTCGGACGGACAGACGGACAGACAGTCTAGGTCAAATTTCTCATCTTTAATACCATCCTTGGATTATAAGCTTTCATTTGACACCTCATTTGTTATTCTACCTCTTATAATAACGGAGGAGTATTATTCGCCGTCGGACGGACAGATAGCCTTAGGTCAAATTTATCACCTTTACTACCATCCTTGGATTATAAGCTTTCATTTGATACCTCATTTGTCATTCTACCTGGTTTAATGACGGAGGAGTTATATTCGTGGTCGGACGGCAGACGGACAGACAGTCTAGGTCAAATTTCTCACCTTTAGTACCATCCTTGGATTATGAGCTTTCATTTGACACTTCATTTGTCATTCTACCTGGTATAATGTCGTAGGAGTTGTGTTCACAGACAGACGGACGTGGATAATTTAAAGTTTTCACATTTTTTCAAAATTGGGTGAAAACAACAAGGATAGTTTTCGCCCCTTAACAAACAAGCACCACACATTTTAGTCATAATGGGTGTTTTTTTAGAGTTATAGAAATATAAGTTTGCAACTGTATTTTACCTGACGGCCATTATGACAGCTGTCAAATGATTTGTCAGTTTGGTTGGGTATATTGGTTGGTTGGGATATTCTGTGGTTTAGCATTTCAGCATGAATAGGATGAGGCTTGAACAACGCTTCCAAATTGTGCAAATTTATTTTGAAAATCATGGTTCTATTCGAAATACGTATCGAGCAATACGTCCATTTTATGGTCAACATAATCGTTTATCAGAGCAATTAATACGATTAAACGTGTAACTTTTCGCACCACGTTTATTCTAATTTATTCTAAATGATATACGTATCCATAGAGACCTCGCAGTGCGTACATAAGTTTTTGTTGCTCTAAAGCGTAGTATAGAGGAAGGTTGGATACGTGTGCATCCACTGTATGGCGATTTTGCGAAAAGATCTTGGTTTACTTGTTAACAAAATCCAACTCGTTCAATAATAGAAGTTACAATCACCTAGCAAACCTTAGGTTCGGTAACTGGGCCCAAAACGAGATTGCCGTTGCTCCCGATTTTCATAAGCGAATTTTGTTTAGGGATGAAGCTCACTTTTGGTAGAATTGCTACGTCAATAAACAATACTGCCGTATTTGGAGTAAAGATAATCCTCAAGAAACACCATTACATTTAGAACAGTTGCCTGGTTGGTGTGCTTTAGTTGCTAGTGGAATCATTGGTCCGTATTTCTTCAAAAGCGATGCTGACCAGAACGTTACAGTCAATGAATCTCACTTTTGGTAGAATGGCTACGTCAATAAACAAAACTGCCGTATTTGGAGTAAAGATAATCCTCACAAAACACCATTACATTTAGAAAAACTGACTGGTTCCCGCGTACAAAAAAAAGTTGATTAATAGCAAGCTGAAAATTTGTTAATAGCGTAACGGTGTCTAGTCGGACAAATTTTGATGTAAGGGAACACTGGAACAGGGGAAGTTTTAATTGTGGAACAGGTTAAAAATTTGAAACGTCAGACTACGAAAACGTTCCATGTATTTTGTCGGACAGAACTTCCAGTTGATTTGTTACCATTTCATTAAACTCTCATGCAAAAATCAGACTGCTGTTTATCACCAACTGGGCATTTTAACCCTGCTGTCCTGTTCGGGTCTATTTGACCCAAAAAATAATTTATTTCTTATTTTACAAATTATTACGCGGCGTAACGATTTGGTGTTTCGTGACTTTATTACCTAATATGAGGTCTTTCAATTGCATATGAGATAAACAATCAACTTCCTGATTTTTTTGATAAAAATGAAATTGTTACCTATGGTACGTTCGGGTCAATGTGACCCGAGTATTTAAACCGTTAAAAATTACTTGTGTATGTGTGTTTAGTTGGCAGTATTCTATATTAGCAGTACCTGTGTGTTTGTCAGCCGCATACGTCTGTAAATAAAAACAGGTTACTGCAAGCTAAAACTTGTAAAATCAACTGTAGTGTAGCTGGACGATGTTGCAAACCAAATTATAAATATGACCAACATGGACAGACAGCATGTATTTGGAACCAACTGGAAAGACATAAATAAAGTTGGTTTCCAAGCATACATTGGTTTTTTATTTTTAGCTCGAGTTTATAAGTCCCATGGTGAATCAACTAAAAGTTTATGGAATGAAGAAACGGGTCGTACTATATTTAGATCAACAATGTCGCTTGATCTATTTACAGAAAGTTTGCCAGTAATACGTTTTGATAACAAAACTACTAGACAGGATAGAAGACGTTTTGATAAACTTGCGGCAATACGTGAAATTTATGAAACATGGGTAGAAAATGTAAACAGAACTTTTAACCCTGATAAAAATGTTACCGTCGATAAGCAACTAGTTGCCTTTAGAGGCAACCGCTCTCCCTTCAAATGGTATATTCCAGCAAGCCAGCGAAATATGGCACAAAACTTTAGGGTTTATGTAATTATGAACAGTAAAACTTCTTATGCTCTAAAATTGAAGATCTATACAGAAATGCGTGTGATGTGTGACTTGAGTAGTGATTTGAAATGCCACAATATTACGTGTATAATAACTTTTTTTCATCGTAAAATTTGGGAAAATTTCTTCTAAAACAAAGTAGATACAACGCCTGGGATTATAAGTAAAATAAACCGGAGCTTTCAGCAAAAATCGCGAATAGAGAAGTTCATAGCTCGTCTTTTTTGCTTCATGCAAGATTTGACAATATTCCCAAAAATAATAAAAATGTTGTTCTTATGAGTACTTTGCATCATGAATCGAGGCATCATGCATCATTTTCATCAAATGAAAAAGCCCCAAATTATTTTAGATTACAATTCCAATAAGGGAGCAATGGATACTCTAGATTAGCTTGTTGGCACGTATATATGTGAGAAGAGATAAATCGCTGGCCAATGATTGTTTTTTATAATCTACTGGACATTTCTGCCTACAACGCGTTCGTATTATGGGCATCAATAAATATCCAATGGAATACCAATCAATTGGGAAAACGGCGAATTTTTCTTGAGGAATTGGGAAAAAACTAATGAATCTAGTCATCATTTCCAGAAAAAATATACCAATAACTAAAGGCTCTTACGAACTGGCAAAAAGGACACGAGAATGAACAAGTAGACAAGATGGAAATGCTAGTGAACCGTCTATTAAATCTAACTCCGCCTGCTAAACGAACACGCTGTAAACTTGCCGTAAAAACGATGACAAGACAAATTGTTATATTGGATTACATCACAAACATATTTGTAAAATCCATTCTTTTTATTAATGTCCCAGTTGTAAACTGAATTAAATTTTTGTAGATATTTGTTACTAGGCTTTTTTGAAAGAAAAAATGTCTTTTGTTTTTGTTAAGAAGGTTTAAGTTACATTAATAACATAATTTTTGTTTAGTTAACCATAATTTATTGTTAGTAAAGTTTTATTTATCACCATTAGCTTATTTTATTTCGATTAAGGAGCGTAAACCATAGTTGGGTCATATTGACCCGAACAGTACATTTGTGTAGTTGACTCGAACGGGACAGCAGGGTTAATAAGTCCAACACGAAGAACATGTCAAGTGACAGGAATTATATTGGTGATAAATAGCAGTCTGATTTTTGCATGAGAGTTTACAAAGAGAGAGAGAGTCCCATAAAATACATGGAGAGTTTTCATAATCTGACGTTCCAAATTTTTAAACTGTTCCACAATTAAAACTTCCTTTATTCCAGTGTTCCCGTACATTGTAACATGCCCCAAAAAGAGGGTGTTATTTGCATAACATGAAAAGGGAATTGAAATTTGACAAGATGTTGATATGTCATATAAGGGAATGTTACACAACAAAATTCAAGGACACGGTCGCTCAGTCTCAGAGATTTAAGGAATGGATTCTTAAGGGGTGTTAATAGTATACTCTCATTAGCTTAGAAAAATTTAAAAAGATAGAAAAATCGAAATAAGGATGTAAAATAAAAAAAAATAAAATATTGGGCGCCACTGGTTACCTAAAGGAAACCAAACTTTACACAAAATATAAATATGAAAGAAAAATGGATAGATCGCTAAATCAAAATAAAACAAAATAAATAGTCTTACAGAAAATATACATAATATACAAAATATTATAATGTAACTTACCTTATTTACTCTATACTCAATATTCTATACTCAGCCAATTCTTTTGGCATTCATTGGCAATTCAAACATTATTTATTAAAAAACGAAAAAAAAATGAATTTCTGATCTCTCGGTATTACAGATTGAGATCGAGATTACCAAATCAAAAAAAATGAAAGAAAAGTTCTACATACATAAAATTAATACCTTTACGTATCATTGTCCTGGTTTCTTCTTGGTTGGTTTGTAAGTCCAAGACGCTATTTCACTACGCGAAAGTCACTTCACAATGTTAATAGCTACAGCAACAGTACATAAGGTTATCCATAGTTTATAGAAAAATTCAGCTTTGTATGCATTCTGCATTCTCAAAAACACTAATTAGCTCTACTCGAACAAAAATATTAAAAGTTTATTAAACGGGATCAAAATGAAATATATAAGCAAACTTCATGATTTAACTGTAATGTTAAACTTAGTAACACAAAAGGAAACTTCTAACTCCTGCTTGCATGTAAGAAAAGATTATTATACCAACATTGGTATAAAATGGCCGCGTTCGCCTAAAAACAGCGAAGAACGCGGTGGCCTGCGGCTTGCTAGACCATACTGGAACGAACACTTTACTCCAATACTAAGACTTCTGCAATAAAATTGCACAATAATACTCAAACTAAACTGGAACTTCCACCTTTCAGGTGCCGCTGCAAGCAACGGACCCAACAAAACTGCCCTAGGTGCTAACTATTTGCCGGTAACCACATCTCGCGGTCCGAGGCAACTGCTCGATAACTTCTAGCACTGAACTCTCAGATGGAACTCTACTCTAGCACTCTCAAATGGAACTCTACTCTAGCAATCTCAAATGGAACTGACTTACTTGATCCCCTCAAACTATAATCTCTAAAAATCAACGCCCTCTCAAAATCATCACAGGATCCATTCCATCGAGCAATTACAGATTCTAATTCCTAATTAATTAGATCTTCACCAATCAGAAAACCTAAATCATACTACGCCAAACCTCCAATTTGACGTCATGCAAAATTTCTCCACCAATAAGGGATACTTACTTTCCGTAAGCAAGTCTTTGGTTTCTCACGCACTCAGCATTTCTGCAGGTGTGCTTTACTGAGCTATTATCGCCAAACACTTGTGAGATAATATAAACAAAATTCAGACTTCGGTCTGGAAAAACCATTAAAATTCTTTGACGGCGAACTCCGATAAAGCATCAATGAGACACTCAAAGATAATCACGTCATATTTCAAAGAACGGCCAGATAAATAAAATACGTAATATTTCACATTGTGGGAACGTAGAATCGACAAAACACACATCATGCGAAAGATCTGTTAGGAACTACGACTCTTCGATACAATATGAATTTTAACGGATTGAGCATATAGGGTGGAACAAAAAAAAAATACAACGAATTTCGGACCGTTATAACATCAAAGTTTGTCCGACTAGACACCGTTAACTATTAACAAATTTTCAGCTTGCTACGCGGGATCCAGGCCTATTAGGGATGAAGCTCACTTTTGGTAGAATGGCTACGTCAATAAACAAAACTGCCGTATTTGGAGCAAAGATAATCCTCTTGAAACACCATAACATTTAGAAAAACTGACTGTTTGGTGTGCTTTATTTGCTGGTGGAATCATTGGTCCGTATTTCTTCAAAAGCGATGCTGGCCAGAACGTTCAGAACAGTCAATGGTGACCGCTATAGAGCCATGATTACTGACTTTTTCATTCCTCAATTGAACAACCATGATATACAGGAGCTGTGGTTTCAACAAGACGGCGCCACATATCACACAGGCAACGTGCCACAATTGATTTATTGAAGGAAACGTTTGGTAACCGCATAGTTTCACGTTTCGGACCCGTGAATTGGCCTCCAAGATCGTACGATTTAACACCGCTAGACTATTTTCTATTGTGATATGTGGAGTCGCTAGTCTACACCGTTAAGCCTGAAACGATTGACCGCTTGGAGGACAACATTCGCAACGTTAATCCATCGATAAGTCATCGAAAATTAGATCTCCACGTTAGACTACGTCAGAGCCAGCCATGTCATATGCCAGAAATCGTGTTTAAATTTTAATGCCAATATTATCATCTTTCGAATAAAGTAAATGCAATATCTAGGCTAGGATACTACCCAGAACAATGGAAAGTTGCTCAAATTATTCTCATACCTAAGCCAGGGAAAAATAAAACTCAGGTGACTTCATACAGACCAATAAGCCTGCTACCTGTTCTATCAAAAATCTTGGAAAAACTTCTTAAACAATTATCCCCAGTTATAGAAGAAAGGAAACTAATTCCCCAACACCAATTTGGGTTCAGAACACAACACGGAACGATAGACAGGTACATAGACTGGTAAAACACATCAGAAGTGATTTAGAAAATAAAAGGTATTGTTCTGCTGCATTCCTGGACATTGGTCAGGCCTTCGACAAGGTATGGTATGCTGGTATGCTCTTTAAACTAAAGAAAAACCTTCCCCATCCTTTTTATCAAATCCTAAAAAGCTATATTTCCAACTGACATTTCCTAGTCAAGCAGGATAATGAATACACAAGCCTAAGACCAATAAAAGCCGGAGTACCACAAGGAAGTGTCTTGGGACCGATATTGTACTTGCTCTACACTGCTGACCTACCCACAAGTAACAGAACAACGTGTGCAATTTTTGCTGATGACACTGCTGTACTAGCCTCTCACCATGATCCAAATACAGCATCCGGAATCCTTCAGAAAGACCTTAATAATATACAAAGATGGCTTAAAAATGGAAGATAAAGGCAAATGAGAGTAAATCCATCCATGTAACCTTCACCATGAAAAGACAAACATGTCCATATGTAACACTAAATGAAACGCAACTCCCACAAACCGATACTGTCAAGTACCTAGGAATCCATCTTTATAGGAGATTAACTTGGCAAAAGCACATTTTTACAAAAAGAAAACAACTAGGAATAAAATTCCGAGAAATGTACTGGATCATCGGTCGTAAATCTCAACTATCTCTTGAAAACAAGCTGCTGATATATAAATCTATATTAAAACCAGTGTGGACCTATGGTATCCAACTTTGGGGGACAGCCAGTCAAACTAACCTAGAAATACTGCAGAGATTCCAGAACAAAGTCCTTAGAACAATGCTGAATGCCCCTTGGTACGTGCCAAACTATGTGATAGAACAAGACCTCAATGTGCCATCCATAAAAACAGTAATAACAGAATATTACAAAAAATATTCCAAGAGACTAGAATCTCATCCAAACGAGTTAGCCAGCAACCTCACTGATGACCACAATGATGTACGACGCCTGAAGAGATTCAAAATAGTGGACCTAGCAAGAAGATTCGAATAATCTGTGATAACTAAACTTTTAACTTGTTTTAATTTAATTTATGTAAAGAGGGTGATCACTGGATCTCCCTCTACAGGTAAAATTTTCAATTTTTGTCAAAAAATTAACCTATTGTTCTTAGTTAAGGACATATTGTAAATATTACAACAATAAAAAAAATTATCATCTTTCGAATAAAGTAAATTTCATGTCACTTTTAAAAAAATTGTCTTTGTTGTGTTCCATTCCACATTATGTACCTATAAAAACACTTTATACATAACATCTAAGCTTAGCTTGGTTGCCACGTTTCATCAAAATTCGGTTCTTTATAATTCTGCGGTTTTACAATATTTTACCGTGAGAATGAATTAACACGAGAGTTTTGAAACATTATCAATTTTTTTATAGGTGTTCCGTAATTTCCGAATAAGATGGAGAGGAGGGAGATTGGATAGTAAATCGTACCTTATTAACAAACCAGATGGACCAATACTACTAGAATTTATTAAAAGACAAAAATGACGTGTGCCTATTTTACGAAGAACTGTTACTGATTTTATATATTCTGATCTACAATAAGACTAACTACAAGGTATTTTATAGAACATTTGATACAAATGTGTACTAATTATGGCTTTATAAGTCGCAGGTGATGCTAAAAATTTTTAAACTGATATTTTTGTACTAACTTAATTTTATTGTCAACGACTAAGTCAGATCTGTTTTAGGTTATATTTACTATTAAATAGTTTCCTCGAGACTAGAGGATATTCTTATATTTATGAAAAGACTAAGTTCTCTAAAAGTAGCTGAAATGTTCCAGTCAACGATGGGATCTTCTTGTGGTGCTTTCTCCTTTAGTGGAGGTTAGCGACTACACTGGCAAATCTGCCTCTGTAAAATGCGGCTCTAAACAAAGATATTAAATCAAGACCGGTCCAGTCTCTGATATTTCTATGCCATGAAATCTGGCACCTACCAAGACCCCGTTTTCCTTCAGTCTTACCCTGGATGATCACTTGCGCGAGTCGGTACTTTTCGTTTCTCAATATTTGTCCCAGGTAGCTTAACTTTTCTGACTTTAATGATTTTTAGCAGTTCCCTATCTGTGCCTGTTCTCCTCAGAACAGTTTCGTTGGTGGTGTGGGTTGTCCAAGGTGGTTTATGACCCACTTTACAGTCTCCGGTTTGATTTTTTTTTCAGAGAATTCCCGGTTTTGTTTTTGCTTTTTGTCTATTCCACCCCGCTTCTTGAATTCAAGCAGTTTGGACTATTCTTTTAATTCCACTAAATTTAAATCCACTAACTTAATCTTTCCTATTAATCAGACTATAATAAGCCAGTAATAGAAATATAAAAGATGGATTCAAAGAATGGTTTGATGAAGAATGTAAAATAGAATTGGATGAAAGAAATAAGTTAAGACTCAAAATGATGCAGGTGAAAACACCAGAGATGGAGATAAAATACAACGCACAAAGAAAACGAACTAAAAGAATCATAACAGCAAAGAAAAGAAAGTACAACGAATATAAATTGAAATGCATAGAAGAAAACTATAAAAATGGAGAAGTCAGAAACTTATATCAAGGAGTAAAAAATGAGAAAAAGGGGTTCCAAAGAAAACCTGTACACTACAAAAGCAAAAATGGAAGGAATTTAATAAGCGACGAAGAAATACTGAACAGATGGAGAGAATACTTCGAAGAGCTTCTAGATGAAATTCCCACAACAGAATATGCAGAAGAAGAAGAAGACAAGATAACACAAAAGATAGATAATGACATAGGAGAATATCAATGTGGATTCAGAAGAGGACGCAGCACGGTGGATCAAATTTTCCTGCTGCGTGAAATACAAGCGGAAAGCTACGAATACGGGAAATCTACAATGGCCCTATTCATTGACTTTAAACAAGCTTTTGACAGAGTTAAACGGAAAGAAATATACAAAGCACTATGCGAAATTGGAATTAGTAAAAAATTAATAAAGATGGTAAAAGTTACACTCAGAGAAACAGAGAACAGGGTTAAAATAAATGGAAAGGAAACAGAAAGTTTAGGGTCGGTGAAGGGATACGACAAGGAGACCCACTGTCATCACTGTTGTTCAGTATCCTTCTTGAAATGGTCATCAGAGAAGCCGAAATTAACAGGACAGGACTTGTATACCAACGAAAATACCAATGCTTGGCATTCGCTGATGACATAGTAATGATAGCCAGAAGTAAACAAGAATTAAAAGAAATACTAAAAAGACTAGAGGCGATAGGAAGAAAGAAAGGGATATACATAAACGAAGAAAAGACTAAATATATGGAATGGACAGAACGAGAATACACACAAGGACAATATCTGACAATAAACACAGAGGCAAAAATATATAAATTCGAAGAAGTAGAGAGATTCCAATATCTAGGAGCGAAATTCACTAGGAGACCAAATATAAAAGAAGAAATCCAAGCGAGAATTATGGCTGGTAATCGTTGTATCTTTGCTCTAAACAACTTATTAAGAAATAAGAACCTATCTAGAGGGGCTAAGATAAGAATATACAAGACAGTGATAAGACCTACAGTCTTGTATGCCAGTGAAACATGGACGATGAACAAATCCGAGCAAGTCATGCTTAAAGTGTGGGAAAGAAAAGTCCTAAGAAAAATATTTGGCGGAAAGATATGGAATGGAATGTGGATAAGAAGACCAAATGTAGAATTGGAGAGGATGTATGGTGAACCAAACATAGTAGGGATCATAAAATCACAAAGACTGAGATGGTTGGGACATATCCAAAGGATGCCAAACACGAGACTTCCCAAAAAAATACTAACGGGAGGAATAGGAGGAAAGAAGAAGAAAGGTAGACCGAAAACCAGATGGAAGAAAGATGAAAAATACATAGAAGAACTGAAAATCACAAATTGGAAAAATAAAGCAGCAAATAGGAGAGATTGGGAAGGAATAGTAAACTAAGCCATGGGCCTTCTAGGCCTGGAGAGCTAAGCTATAATATAATAATTAATCAGACTTCCAAGATTTCAGGGGCCTATCCCGATTTTATTCATTATATTATAGATGTTTCCCTGGAAGAATCTGTGACACTGAAAGTGTTTTTACTTCCGATATATTTTCAATAGATGGCATAATTTCAGCACAATTTTGTTAATTTTGTGGAAGACTCTTCAGTGTAACTGTCCAAAAAATTTTGGGACAGCTTCGCTCCTATAATTTTACAGCTTATTGAACCACCACAATTTTGGTAATCCATTTAACAATCATGATAGAGCAAAAAACACGTATAGGGCAATAATAATAGCTAGTTGGACGACAAACAACTACGTAACAAACTGTGGTACTAAATGCCCCAAAACCAGATAGAGGAATCCAATAGTAATAATCCATGGTGCTGAAATGGTACTATTAAGAGTGAGATTAGTTGTTAAACTTTTGATTACGGAGTCAATCACAGCGCAGCAAACTATAGTGCTTAAAGTTTCAGGTTGATAGTAAGATGTAGGACCAAAATAGGAGCTATTAAACAAAGCGAATAAAAACAAGCAATGGAAATAATTACAACTGTTGATTCTGTGATATCAGTTCAGATCATTTGCTGGTACTTATGATTAATGTGATTGCTAATACATTTTCAGTGAAAATAATTACTCTTTGAAAGTATTGGCGATTACATTTTTTTTATATGCGTGTCCGCGAAGGTTATAACTCCCGAAATATTTATAATGAAAAGATTTAGTTCATAATAGATGCCGACGAAAACAATTATTTCCCTTTCTGTTTCTGTTTCTGCCGACGAAAATAATTATTTCTGAGAACTTTTTACTAATTATAATTTTCGTGGACCCACAAACAGAAATGATGTTTTTTGCCGATACTCCACAAAAAATCATTTTTTTCGCGGCGTTCATTGAAAGTTCTACTCTTAACGGCATTTTTCGTAGTTATACTTTTCGTAGGCGGCGCACAGTGTTCAAAATTGAAGGAAACGTGATCGTAAGTACAAAAAATATGAGAATGCCGAAATTAAGGGGTTTGTTTGTACTACTCATGATGCAACTTCTCAGCAAAAATTGATTTTTTATGTTTGTTAGGACCAGATGTATTAATGATCAAAAGTACAAAATTCAATATAATTTTATACATCAAATTTAAATCCTCAGAGGCTGCCTTTTACTTTAATTATTACTTCATTTATGTGGATAGCTAATATAAAAGTAATTATTTGAGATAAAAGTACATACTTTAAAGATTAAAATAGCATAGTTAGCTTCACTGAAAGGTGATTTTGATTTTGATATAATCGGCTGTCTAAAAACCTATCCAATTTTTGATAAAATTAATGTTTGACAGCGTATTACGTTTATTGTGCCATCTTGTGCCAAATTAAATCCTTCACTATATGAAAGACTACAATATAAGGAATAAAAAAATATATAAGACAAACTGCATCGAGCGCCGCGCGCATTTGTCTGAATTAATAATTGCACTCGTAACGTATTGTTTACAAGTATGTCAAACACATGGTATTTGTTAGGGTTACGAAAAGAGATTTTAGTTTTGATGAAGTAGTGTTATTCCTCAATAGAGAATATACTCTCTATGTAAATAACATACTCCTAACGATAAAATTATTAGTTTTCGAGATATTTGAACTTAAACAAGTAACGGCACAGATATTTTGATTAATGTATTGTGCTGCTTAATTTTTAATTTCAAATCTTGAAAACGAATGATTTTCTCATTATGAATGAACAATATACTCTTCAGTCTTAACAATAAAATCATTGATTTTAGAGATATTTGAAGTTTAAAATTAAGCGGCACAATACATTAATCAAATATCTGTGCCGTTACATGTAACTTGGATCTACTTCGCGCAATCGTACTTGCGACTGCGTCAGTGTTTAGTTGTTGATTCTGTTTGATTACAATTACTTGTAATAATAACAAAATAAATTGTAATGATCTTACCTATTTTAAAAAAATCACTATGGAAAAAAAAAATAGAATTAATTTCATCATTTTCGTGTCTCATACGGCGTAACTACTCTTGCTACTACCCAACGCAAAAAAACCAATAAGCATTTACTCTGCAAATTGTATAAAATATATTTTGCTTTGCATTTTCATATAAAAAACTGCGGTATAATATAATAATTATTATAATATAATACAATATAATATAATATAATATAATATGTATAATATATTAATGTTTTTAATATTGCTAATCCAGATTTAGCCATACGATTCACACTCCCTCTAAGGGGAAAATTGGCTCATCCCAGATACCTAAGGTATTGAAAGGATTGAGCTCTGGTGGGACTCTTTCCTTTCCATGTTATCGAGCCCTAGGTGACTTGGTATTTATATACTTAATGTAAATAAAAAACATTGTTAAAAACTTTAATAATATGTATTAGAAATATTAGAAGCTGCATATTATATTATAGTATAATAATTATTATTATAATATAAAATAATATAATATAATATAATTATTAAAGGTTTTAACATTGTTTTTTAATGTATTTTTTTTTATTAATAATTATATTAGATACCTAATTATAATATGTATCAGTAGAAACGACTATTTATTTAAATTTGACAAATTCCAACTTCACTCGACCAGTCCACGACCACACAACTCGAAACGCAAGTAAGTAAGTACGGTTGCGTGAAGCATGGCGCGAAGCCGTGGAATTTATAGAACTAGCTCGGTCTGTAGATTCTTTTTTACATGTATAACCTCAAATATCTCGAAAACTAATGACTTTATCGTTGCGAATGAAGTGTATGGTATTTACATAGAGAGTATTGGAAAATCTAAAAATTGCGCTAAAATGGCATTTCCGCCAGTGGCGTAGAATTTGGGAAGGGTCAACAATTCACTGTCCCCTGTCGTACGCCTCTGGTAATAGCCAGAAACGTTTGTTTAACATAATTTTATAGGGTGTACAGTACCTACACTTTTTGCCAAGTATGAAAAGGATACGTCGAAAAGTTGTAAACCACTGAGCAAAAATAGTTTTTAAATTTTTAAATAAAACACCCTGTAACTCTGTAAGTAGCCACATTTTATTTAAGTGATTTGGGTTAAATCCTAATATTTTGAGGTCTAGAATCTGCAACTCAAAGATTGGACATTCTCAATGAAACACCCTGTATAACGATATTTTTTAAGTAAAATACCCCCTAATGAAGGGATGAAAACTAAAAAACGACCCCTATTATATATATACTCGTTATACGGTATAATACCTCAAATATTCTAAGTTTTCAGCGAGATAACTTTTACAGTTTAAACAAATTTAGTTTCGATCACGTTTTGACCAATTTTGAACACTGTGCGGCGGCGCATTGATCTCCAAACAACCTATAGCTCCCGGAGCGAACCATGGCCGGTGAGAGAAACCCTGTCTGCGTAAAGATTAGGTGAGTGTACGACCGACTAGAGCGTCTGTCACCGGCAGTGGCGGATCCAAGGGGGGGCACGGGGGCACGTGCCCCCCCCCCCAGACGAAATAAAAATACACTAGATAAAATGGGTTCAAAAGTTCTTTTATGAAACATATTGTACCTGATTCAAATAATTTATTTTGGGAACATAAATGCATTAATTGGTTATATTACAATATAATATTATTACATAAAATACAATATATTCTGTTCTACAGTCAACATATCTGCTCATAGAACTGATATTCATTAGGTCTGGATCCCGCGTATGAAAAAAAAGTTGATTAATAGCAAGCTGAAAATTTGTTAATAGCTTAAGGGTGTCTAGTAGAATAAACTTTGATATATGGGAACACTGGAACAGGGGCAGTTTTAATTGTGGAACAGGTTAAAAATTTCTAACGGTCAGACCACGAAAACGGCACATGTATTTTGTCCGACAGAACAGACTTAAACTCTCCGAACAGAGATTAAACTCTCATGCAAAAATCAGACTGCTATTTATCACCTGTCATAGTTCCTGTCATTTGACATATTCTACATGTTCCACTCATTAAAACGCCCATTTGGTGATAAATAGCAGTCTGATTTTTGCATGAGGGTTTAATCTCTGTTCGGAGAGTTTAAGTCTGTTCTGTCGGACAAAATAAATATGCCGTTTTCGTGGTGTGACCGTTCCAGATTTTTAACCTGTTCCACAATTAAAACTGCCCCTGTTCCAGTGTTCCCATATATCAAACTTTGTCCGACTAGACACCCTTAAGCTATTAACAAATTTTCAGCTTGCTATTAATCAACTTTTTTTTCATACGCGGGATCCAGACCTATCAGTTTCGGTTTCTACTTTACTAGCACGGCTACAACTACGACAGTCGGCGCGGGTGCGCGCGGTCGCTGAGCTGAATATCTTGCTTTGAAAATCCTCCACCAGGAGCAGGAGCAGTACAACCGCATAACAACTAGCGCATGCCCGCATCCACCCGCTATCCGCCATTTTACTAGCTCAGTTTCCAAGTTTGTCATCAGAGCTTATAAACGTATTTATGCCAACGTGCCGTAACTCAGAACTCACAATAAAAAACTAAGATTTTCTCGTTGTTACTCGTTTTGTCAGTGTTGTGTTGTGTTGTGTAAAATGAGTTCTAGTGGAAAGAATAAAAGACAACTAGGCCTTGACTCCTTCTTTTCTAAAAAACCTAAGGTAAGTTCGATAAACATATTCATTTAGTTAACACTGTCTTCATTGCATTGGCTTACTGTTAAAACTTACTCCTGAAATTCCTAGATCATGTTGTTTTACGCTGTTTAGGTCTACTATAGGTTCAAGCGAGAGCTTAAGTAATAGATTTCTTGTATTTTATTTCTGGATTTATAACTGATCATATTGAGGATTTCGAACTTATTACTGCTAATGCATTTACATACTAAAAAGCGTAATGAAGTGTTTTTATAGCAAGTTTATTCGAAATTAATGAGCCTAGTTTTATTAAAGATATTCCTGTGTACCTATGTCTCTGATTCTTTTTAGGCAAGTTTCTGGCAATTTTCCACAATCACAATAGATAACTAGATTCTCCTAAATATTGGACCCTGTGGCAGTAGGCCTAGTTATTAAAGTTTAATAGTTTGCTGAATAAATATATGTACACCGAATTACAGAATATACATTTCTGAAGGTTTTATCAATTAGGATAAATAAAACACAGTTCAGAGAGGTAAAATTATTAGTTAGGCGTAAAATATACAATTTTTTTATTTGTTGTTTGCACTAAAAGCTGTTCGTTTTTAAATATTTATCGAAAAATGCCAAAAAAGGAAATTTTCCCACTCAACCTGGTTATTATTTAATACTACGTCAAAATCGCTTAAACCATTTTAATTAGTATCGGTATGATATGTACATAGTTGTATAGACAAAGAAAACTTTTTTGAAAACTTGTATACACGGAGTTTATTTATTTCCCACGTAGGAAGTATAGAAAGTAGCCTACATTCCAGGTGTGTTCACAAAGGGGTATCACAAACCTTGAGGGCGTGATCCTGTACTCAGAACAGCCAAAAAATGTTAAATACATAATATAATATGGTCTATCTAGCTCGATTTTCAGTCTGTTTGTCTGTATGTGTTTTTAAAACAATTAAGCATAACTTTAGAACCATTTAAGATATCAACTTCAAACTCAGTAATTTTTTGATAAATATTAGGACCTATTTTAATATGGAAACTCAAATTTCTAATTTGTACTATTATAAAATGGCGACCATTTTTAGTTTTTGAAGCTTAATATCTTAAAATCCATACATTTTACAAAAAATGTACCTACAAGACGCAAAGATTTGCGTATTTTAATTTTCTAAACAAATACAAAATATTATTGAGATCAGGTTACAAATAACTGAGAACATTAAGTTTTTATTAAAGAAATACCAATCTTGCGATATTTTGGGTATGCTAAATTTTAATGTAATTTTTATTGTATTTTCATAATTTTCAGGTGGACCATACAGATTCCCAACCAGAAAATCAAAAAACAGCTAACAGTAACATACCTGTTAAAGAGGCTAATGTATTTGGAGATAAGGAATCAGGAACAGATTGCTCTGCATCAGGATTAGGAGTCAGCACTTGTATTTTATCTGTTCGCGATTTTGGTCGTCTTCTTAAAAATGGAGATGTCACACCATCACTTCTAACAGATGAAGAGAAATTTCAATGGATAAAAAACCCTTGGGTGCCATGTCAAAGTTTCATATTCCCAATGGTCTCTGAAGGCAAGAAAAACCGGTCTTTTCAGAAAAGCTGGTTACAAACACATGAATGACTAGTTTACAGTAAACAATTACATGGTGGTCTATGCAAGTACTGTGTTATGTTTGGTCGTAGAGAAGGTGGAAATAATGATGTTAAATTGGGAAAGTTGGTAGTTCAGCTAATGACTTCTTATAAAAAGGCTACTGAATTGCTGAAGAGACATGCAAGTACTGAATACCACAGCCGAAATGTGGTTGCATATCATAACTTTTGTTTGATTCATGAAGGAAAGATTAGCAATGTAGTAGCTTGTATGAATACAGCAGAAAGAAAACGATCTAAGAGAACCGCAAAAAGCTGATTCCCATTATTAAGACAGTTATTTTATGTGGGGCACGAAATATACCACTTCGTGGCCACAGAGATGATGGTATAATTGATCTAAACACTGAGAGCTGCTTCGGGGAAGGTAATTTTCGGGCACTATTGCAATTCAGAGTGGATGCGGGGGATGAGGTTCTAGGCTCTCATTTAACATCTTGTGGAAAGAATGCTAGTTACATAAGCAAAACAACTCAGAATGAGATAATTGAATGTTGCGGTGATGTCATCACTGACAAGATCATATCTAAAATAAAAGAATCAAAGTTTTTTACTATTATGGCAGACGAAACGATAGATTTGTCGCTTAAAGAACAGCTAACCATCTGCATTAGATATTTCGACACTAAGAAATGCAAAATTGAGGAAGACTTTATTAAGTTCGTTGACGTTGTTGATCTAACTGGAGAGAACCTAGCAAACACTATTGCCCAAGAACTAAAAAAACTTAATGTTGATTTAGCTAACTGCCGTGGTCAAGCTTTTGACGGGTCTTCCAACATGAGTGGGGTTTTCAAAGGCGTACAAGCCCGAATTTCACAGATCCAGCCTCTGGCAATGTACACTCACTGTGCCAATCACAGATTGAATTTGGCAATTAGTAAAGCTTGCTCAATTGCTAGCATTAGGAATACCATGGGAGTTATATCTTCCGTAGCAGTTTTCTTCCGTGATTCTCCAGCAAGATTTAAAATTTTGGAAAATGAAGTAAGAGAGAATCACAACCTGAAACCAGGAACTCATGGTCTGAAAAAACTCTGTGAAACAAGGTGGATTGAAAGACACGATGCTATTTTGACTTTTGTGGAACACCTTCCTACACTCCCTGCTGCTCTAGAAACCATTGCCAATTCCCCTCAAGGCAAGGGAAGCAATGCATTTTCTTTCATGCACTCTATTCTTTCATCCGAGTTTTTGGTCAGTGTGGTAGTGTTAGCTGAGGTCCTTGGAATAACCTTACCACTAGCACGTAAACTTCAAGCTGAGTACATGGACGTACTTAAAGCAACTGAGCTTGTAGAAGCCACTACAAAAATCCTACAAGAGAGAAGAAACAACAGCACCGACACATTCAAGGAGTTATTCAATCAATCAACAAAGCTGGCGGAAGAAATGGGTACAGATATTCAGAAGCCCAGGACAACATCCCTTCTGCAAAAGATATGCCAAAACATCCAGCACAGGCATACAAGTTGGCATAACCACTGCCAAATGTACAAGTTTTACTACAGCTGCTGTGCACCCTGCCTGTGACGACGAGTACAGCGGAGCGAACCTTTTCGGCTTTGCGTCGTATGAAGACATATCTGCGAACGACCATGACGGAAGAGAGGCTTAATGGACTGGCATTACTCCATGTTCACCAAGACTTATCTAGTGAATTGGACGCCGAAGAAGTCTTGGACGTGTACGCAAGGAAGCACAAACGAAAGCTGTCTCTCAAGATTTTATAAGATTGTCGAAGAAAAAGTAATTTTTTTCATGTTTTTAGCTATATTATATTGAAATACAGTATACGTATTCTTATGTGTTGTGTATTTTTATCATGTAAACAACATTTTGGAGATCTTAAATTTATGGTAACTAACAGCTTACAGGTCGAGGTCTTCTGACCAGTATTTTTGAATTAAAATGGTAATATTCTATATTGATAATTCTTAAGTTCCTAATAAAATGCAAACAAATAATTTTGAATACAACTGCATATTTTGGTATAAATAAGTTCATTTATTAAAAAATTAGGTTTAGGTATTTATTCATCGCAATTCACAAATCTCACTGTAATACATAATATTCCTTATTCTAAGTTTGAACCTTGTGCCCCCCCCCCCAACTCAATTTTCTGGATCCGCCCCTGGTCACCGGCCATGGTTCGCTCCGGGAGCTGTAGGTTGCTAAACATAAGGTATTTTATTCTATTCAATAAGCTAATATTCTCAGATAATACGGGTGTCCTAAGGAAATTTTAACTAACTAATGGTTCCTCGACCACAAAGTTTAGTGTTTGATGGCGTATAAACGTTTTCGTAGGACAAAATAACACTTTTTGTATATTAATAATGTAAAATAAGGCCACTTTCTCAAAGAAAACAGATCTGGCTTTTTTTTCAGAGCTTCCTTTTTGTTATATATTTTAGTTTAGATGTTAAGACATATTTTTATATTACATGAATTGAAACAAAAATAAAAAAAAGATAATAGTTAGCAGCATTCAACATATTTGTTTTAATTTTTAACCTAATCCTTATGTTGAATCTACAATAAAACAAAGTAAATAGATAGTAAAGGAGACCCGGAGGAATAATAGGCGGTTGAAGCGTAGCACTGGCCATGTTACCTTCCTTGTATACCGTAGGTCCTAGATATAGCAGACTACTCTGCTATAATCCCAAAGCCGCGTCAGCTGTATAAAACTGGAGACTATTAAAACAGCAAATTAGTATTGATCCATTCGTTTTTCACACTGACATGACTGATCACTTTACTCCAGCCGTTTTGGTAAATAATGAAAAAAAAATCCCTACCTGAATCTCCAGTCATAATTAAAAACCTTAATATCCAAAAACTACAACAGCTTTTAAAAAATGAACATTGGAATGATATTTATATCAACAAAATAGATTCTCAAGTTGCATATGATACATTTATAAATAACTTAAATAATTACATACAAACCTCTACGGAGGTAAAAAGTATGAATAAAAAAATATCAAAAATAAAACCCTGGATAACGGTGGGGCTGATATCTTCAATCAAACGACGAGATATTCTTAAAAAGAAATTATTAAAACAATTTTCACCAGCACTTAATGCTGCATATAAAAATTATAGAAACAAACTTAATAGTCTACTAAAAAAAAAAACCAAGAATGACTGTTATCAAAATAAAATTCATGAAGCTGGTGGAAACACAAAAAAAATGTGGAATATTATAAATGATATCTGGTCGGAATCAAAAATCTAAAAACATTGAACACATATCAATTGTTAATGACAATATAATTGTAAGTAATAACAAAGAGCAGATATGTTTAATAATTTCTTTTCTAATATTGGTGCTGATATGGCAAATAGAATACCGGTGACAAGTATACCTGATAATTTTATTGCTAATGATAAGGTTGAATCTAGCTTATTCTTAAAACCAGTAACTAAAAATGAAGTAACAATACTAATATCAAAGTTAAAACATAACTGTGCTCCTGGACCAGATAAATTGTATGCTAAAACAATAAAAAATATCCATGATCTAATCTCACAGCCTTTAACTCATATTATAAATTTGTGTTTTCAAAGTGGTAAAATACCACTACAATGGAAAGAATCTACAGTCACCCCCATTTTTAAATCCGAAAATTCGAGTAAACTGAACAACTATAGGCCCATTTCTTTAATAAATAATTTTGCTAAAATATTTGAAATGGCCCTAAAAGAAAGGTTGCTTGAATTTTTTCATATAAATAAGGTTATTTCAGATAAGCAATTTGGTTTTGTAAAAAAATCAAGTACAGAAAGGGCTGTAGTTGACCTACTGGAGAGAGTGATAGGTGCTGTGGATGAATCATTGAAATGCGTAGTGGTTTTCCTTGATTTAGCTAAGCACTAAATCTAATAGCAGATTATTTGTCGGAAAGAGCTCAACGAGTAAAAATTGGCCCAGAATTGAGTTCTGAATCTATAATAAAATTCGGAGTACCACAAAAAACAGTATTAGGACCACTTTTATTTAATATTTATCTGAATAATATCACAAGAATTAATAGTTTCAACGGCCACATTGTTTGTTATGCCGATGACACGGCAATATTATTTATGGGGAAAACATGGGAGGAGGTTAAAACCAGCTCTGAAATGAACCTAAAACAGCTAAACTTACGGCTAAAATTTAACAAACTGACATTAAATATTAATAAAACAAAATATATCGCCTTTAGCCCAACAATTGTTGACCAACCTACAAATTTTCATATAAAATTGCATAACGCAAAATGTCAAGGACAAAATTGTCACTGTTCTTCAATAGAAAAAGTTTTCTCTATAAAGTATTTAGGTGTCTTCATAGATCAACATTTACGTTGGTCAGACCTTATCACTCATGTCAGTAAACGAATAAGGGCTCTAATGCATAAATTTTATATCTTGAGAGATATTCTACCCAGGAAAAAATTAATCATGGTTTAATAACTCGCTTGCAGAATCAGTTTTAAGATATTTTATTGTGGCATGGGGTGGCGCGTTTAACAAAACTCTTAACATTTTAGAAACAGTTCAAAATACTCTATTAAAAATAATTTTTAAAAAAAGAAAACTGTATCCAACAAAAAAATTATCTGATGAATCCAAGATATTTAGTGTTAAATCCCTCTACATCTACAACTGTGTTTTAAATGTTTATATAAACTCAAACAAATTTAAATTTCAAAACAACCGATTAACTCGATCAGTAACAAATATGGATATCAGTATTCAACAGTTCAAAAAATCAGTAACACAAATATCCCTAATGTTCTTTGGACCTAAATTTTATAACATATAATTCCTATACATATCAAACAAGAACCTAAATTATTTAAATTTAAAAAATACATAAAAACCTATCTAAAAACCCACTTACAATTATTTTTGGACGCAATGTCTTAATGTATGAACGACAGCATAATCAGAGTAAAATTTGGGTGTATATGGGTATTATAATTAACAAAGTATTCAGCAGCTAGAGAGGTTTACCGTCCGTCTTGTTCTGTTGCATTATCTCTTTCGATAGTTAGGTATTTTACTTCTTAGTTCCAACCTTAATACTACTTTTATGTACAATTGATACAGTTTCGATTGACATAGTACAGTGCAAAACAGGCAACTCTTGCCTAGGCGTGGTGCTGAGTCAGTCGACACTAATAATATAGGATAAATGTAAAATGTTGTACACACATATTTTTGAATAAATTTGATTTGATTTGATTTGATTAATAAATAAAGAGTAAATATTTTCGAAACTACAACATAAAAACGCCTATACAAATCGCATCCCGATTTAATTAGTGCCATAACCCTGAAATTACAAAATTTTAGCAAAATCAAGATTTTATGCAAACTCATTTCTATGCAAACTTCATTTTTTTTTCTCTGTGACTGTCTTATCAAAGTTAACATCATTATTAATAAAATCTAAATTTTTTCCTAAACATAATGTGTATATGGTTCTTTTCATGAGTATTTTTCAGTGCGTCACAAATGATAGAAAAAAAGGTTAGTCCGTGATTCGCAAAATTAAATTCCAACAGAGGGCGCTCAAAATTTCAAAGATGGACGACAACGCTAGGAAAACAATTCATTTTGTCATTTGAATTCACAGTTCTAAAACGTTAAATTAAAATCATTTACAGGAGTGTTTTGCCAAAGTAACCACTAAGTTTTGCAACTAAGACATCTTATAACTTAAAGACGACTCAAAATTATGTTTAATCTGTATGCATTCATTAAAATTTTATGCTAACTACTGATTTGTTTTTACCTTTTTTCATAAAAAAATCTGGCCCCCGATAATCACACAGCGTTCTAAAAATTATTAATCTATCTTAGGATTTCTAATTTTGTTTTTAATTTAATTAATAGGTGTACTACAGTTTATTTTACACCGACAGATAACAATTTTTAATTAAATAAAAACTGGAATCTAAGTAGGTGAATTTATTTTATAATAATTGTGTTCTGGAAATTAAGAAGTGGTCGGGATATTTTTCATAACAATGTACATTCTATGTACAGAATATATACTACATTTTATTCATTTATTTAATTTTGCAGTCGCTTAAACATTAAAAAAATACTACGTTTAATACAAACGTTAAATTAACAAAATGTGTGATTTGTCATTTTTTCATATTATGAATACTTTTAGATTTATTTCAGAAAAATGCACTTTTTTTTTACATTTTCGATTTAATCAACTATTTTCATTTCTATTAGGATTGTAACGACGAGGGTTTAATTTTTACATTTCAAAAACAAAAAAGCAGAGAGCGACTTTATTTTCGTCATAAGTCAGTCAGTTCTTATGCAAAAAACTTTTGTCAGAGCTTATTTGAAAGATTTTTTAAGGAACTTAAAACATGTGTCTTAAGTTTTCCCAAAAAATTGCACCACATTCAAGTTATTCGAAATTGAAGTTCTCCATTTCGAGGTTCTTCGAAAATAACCATTCTTTAAATAGCAATAACTCAGTTGTTATTAGGTTTACATAGGTCTTTCCTACGCGAATCTCTTTGTTTTTTATTGGCCACAATTTTGTTCCTAATGATTTTTTCTATAAAATTATTTTTTTTAAGTTATTCATGAAAAACGGTTATAAAACGTGAGTTTTTCAGTGAAAAATGCATAGTTTCAATCGCTAATAACTTGGAAAATGTCAATTAAAAAAATTTATAGAACAAAATTTACTCACAATAGGTCACTCTATCGATTTCCATAGTTATTTTGATTAAAAAATTTTCATCCTCTAGATGGGGTTATTTTCACCCCCAGTTCAAAAGCTCAGTTCGGCATAGGGTAGACTTTGACAAAGGTTATAATTACTACCTAAATCCAAATTTACAAGGAAATCGACGTTGATTCTCAAAATTCCACGAGAAAATGGCTGTTGATTGGACTAAATAGATTACAGGTTTCGAACGTCAGACTACAAAAACGTCCCATGTATTTTGTCGAACAGAACTTCCAATTGATTTGTTACCCTTTCATTAAACTCTCATGCGAAAATGAGACTGCTATTTACCACCAACATAATTCCCGTCATTTGATATGCTCTACGTGGCGGACTTATTAAAATGCCCAACATATCTGTCGGACTAACATTTTTTCATATATTATATAAAGTTTGCTATTGAATAAACTTAAAAACAACCTGTTAGTTTTCACAATCACAAACTTGTCAGGATGGCACGTTCCACAATTAAAATCAAGTTGCCCAATTAAAACTCCCTCTGTTCCAGTGTTCCCATACATCAAAGTTTGTCCGACTAGACACCGTTAAGCTATTAACAAATTTTCAGCTTGCTATTAATAAAAATTTTTTGGTACGCGGATCCAGGCCTATATAGGCCCCATATGGGGGTTTCCATTTAAGATTTTAAAGTTACCACCCACCCCACCTCCAGGTGGTGGAGGGGGTCGTGTTTGCAGTCTTTCGATAGATTTTTGAAAATTATTGAATACGTATTTTTTAGTTTTTCGATCCGATGTTTCTTTAGCGAAATATTCGACCATTCAGCTGTAGCATTACGCTATAATTACTATTTCTGCCAATTTTATTTTTTCTTAATTTCTAATTATTATTTCTCAAAATCGAAACGACGTTAGTCATTCAAAATTCACATGTAAATAAAAACGGAATGTATCCTTAACTATCTGTTTTTCGTTTGTGCAGTTTAACAAACTCAACCCTCGTAAATTAAGGTGAAACAGTAGCGATTAACAGGTAGCGAAAACGCGTTCCAAGATTGCGGCTGTAATTTTGAATATTTTGTCGAGATATTTGGCACACGTATTCGTAATATAATAAAGAATGGCGGTACAGAGCCCAATTTGAAAAATATATTAATATGTGGAAATTACTCTGTAATTAAATACAATATTAAAAAACGAGCTGTACCGCCATTAAGAAGAACAAAAAAATACAGTTTCTTCAAATAAACTTTTTTATCCGATGCCTAGATTTTGTGTCATTTTGGAACTACCAAAATTTTTTATTTCATTAGTAGTTCCAAAATAACACAAAATCTAGGCATCGGATAAAAAAGTTTATTTGAAAAAAGTGTATTTTTTGTTCTTCTTAATGGCGGTACAGGCTCGTTTTTTTAATATTGTATTTAATTACAGGGTAATTTCCACATATTAATATATTTTTCAAATTTGGCTCTGTACCGCCATTCTTTATTATATTACGAATACGTGTGCCAAATTACAGCCGCAATCTTGGAACGCGTTTTTGCTACCTCTTGATCGCTACTGTTTCCTCTTAAGTACTATATCAGACAATTGTGTCAACAACTCACTAATGCATTCAAGGGCGTTTTCTTAAAACTGCAAAAGTATGATACGCCAGACCTAAATGATTTATTGTCATCTGGTCAGAGGGAAGAAACATCAACAGATTATCGTTGTGGATTTCTTTTTAGTCACGACACAGGTGGTAAACGATACACACACCAATCGTCGGCCCTTTTCCGAAACCAAGCGCAATACCTTTTGTTCCCAAAATAAATGAAATATTTACCGTTCGTTTTGTTACATTCATTTCAATAATTAATTCCGTCAACATCACAACCGGAATACAGCTACTTTTAGGATATCCTGTATAAAAGAAGGATAGGTAAATAAAAAGATTTAAAAATGTGTAAAAAGATTTTTATTGATTTTTATCAATTTTTTTTCCACAGTGTATTATCAATCTTATTCAGTCTGTACAGAAGATATTCTATAGAAATGACGACAAAATCACAGAATGATGGTGCTAAACTATAAATAAAGAGTAAAATTACTCCTGTTGTGCCGGTCGGTATTGACCATCGTCGTAATTTTCAGGTCTGTCTCTTTCTTCTGGGTGATCTTTTAATCTTTGTTCTAACGCCTCCTAAAAAATACATTATTAATTTATTGTAATATTATCAAATATGCGGAGAGGAAATGTTGGATGGTCGGAGAAGAGCTATTGAAGATGGAAAACTTAATGTTAACAGGTCGAAAATGGAGTATATGTAGTTAGGAGGAAAACGAATGGTTGGAACATCGAATTGCTTTGAGAAATACTAGGATAAGTAGAAGAATTTATATATCTTGGCTTCTACATAACGGAAAATGACATGATCAAGAACAACTTGATTAAGGAAACAGCCGGGGTGACTAGTCTCCAAAAATATGCAAGAACAAAGACTGCAAAATATGAAAATAAATGAATATTGCGAAGAAGGCCAAGTTGGGAAATTAATATAAAAATAGTAAGAACTAAAAAAGGTAAAATGAAATCCAATATTTCCGTAACTTAAAACCCGATCTAAATCCTCTTGCTGCTATCCTATTTTGGCACGATGCGATTTTATTGAAAATATGTAGTAATGAAAAAAGTAGTTTAAATGGATAATAAAAACGATGGAAAATTAAAAAACTTTTATGATCACGAATATGTGGCAAATTGGCAAAATGCGCAGGTACTTTTACTACACAAGAAAGAGGACAAGCATAAACTCAAAAATTACAGACCAATAAGCCTGTTAGCACATCAGTACAAACTGCTTACCAAAACATACAGGGTTTTTGGTAAAGAATGGGTCATAGCTTAACCTTAGATTCCTGAGGTTAATAGGTCGATTTAAGCCAACTTACTTTAGTACAAAAGTTGATAACCGAAATACAGGGTGTCAAAGTTAAACTTTTATTTTATTTATTTTTGAATATTTCCTGACAGGCATGGGAAAACAATACGAAATTTGGTAAGTGGTGCTGGTACTGTAAACCCTATTAAATTATGTTAAACAAACGTTTCTGGCTACTACCAGAGGCGTACGACGGGGGAACGTGAATGGTTGACCCTTCACAAATTCTACGCCACTGGCGGAATTGCTATTTTAGTGCAATTTTTTGATTCTCCAATACTTTCTATGTAAATAACGTACTCTTTATTCGTAACGATAAAGCCATTAGTTTTCGAGATATTTCAAGCTAAAAACGAAGGAGCATAATATAATAATCAACATAAGTGTTATTATTAAATCTAAAAATTATGCTAAAATAGCAGTTTCATCAATGACGTAGAATTTAGGAAGGGTCAACCATTCACTTTCCTCTGGCAGTAGCCAGAAACGATTATTTACCATAATTTAGCAGGATGTACAGTGCCTACACTTTCTGCCAAGTATGATACGGATACGTTAAATTATTATTTTAAAGTATTCTTTTTTTTTTAATAATCTATTCTTTATTTAAAACTTTAATAAATATGTGTGCCCGGTACTATAAAACTATTTGACATAATCTTATGATACTTAGCGGAAAGTGTAGGTACTGTACACCCTACTAAATTATGTTAAATAATCGTTTCTGGTTAATACCAGAGGCGTACGACAGGGGAAAGTGAATGGTTGACCCTTCCCAAATTGTACGACACTGATGAAACTGCTATTTTAGCATAATTTTTAGATTCTCCAATACTTTCTATGCAAATAATATACTCTTCATTCGTAACGATAAAGTCATTAGTTTTCGAGATATTTGAAGTTAAAAATGAAAAGGCACACTTATTTTGATTAATGTATTATGTATGCTCATTCGTTTTTAGCTTCAAATATTTCGAAAATTAATGGCTTTATCGTTACGAATGAAGAGTAGGTTATTTACATAGAAAGTACTGGAGAATAAAAAAATTGTACTAAAATAAAAATTCGCCAGTGACGTAGAATTTGGGAAGGGTCAACCATTCACGTTCCCCCGTCGTACGCCTCTGGTAGTTGCCAGAAACGTTTGTTTAACATAATTTAGTAGGGTGTACAGTACCAGCACCACTTACCAAATTTCGTGTTGTTGTCCCATGCCTGTCAGGAAATATTCAAAAATAAATAAAATGAAAGTTTATTTTAACACCCTGTATTTCGGTTATTATCAACTTTTGTACTCTGGTAAGTTAGCTTAAATCGACCCATTTTAACCTTAGGAATCTAATGTTAAGCTATGGCCCATTCTTTACCAAACACCCTGTATAATTATTAACAGACTATCAAATAAATTCGATAGTTACCAACCTGTTGAACAAGCGGGATTCGGCAAAGGTTATAGTATCTACAATAGAACACCTACCGACAATAAGGACACATCGAAAAGTGTAACGAATACAATAAACCTCTTCATTTGGCATTTGTGGATTACAATAAGGCATTCGATTCCATAGAACTCTGGGTAGTATTAGAAGGAATGAATAATGCAAGGATCGATTCAAGATATAGAATACTCCTAGAATACATATACGACAATGTAACTATGCAAATAAATGTAACAGAGGATCTAACAACGCGCATCAACCACAACGGTATTCCACGTCATATGGTATTCATTGATCTTGAGAAAGCATATGATAGAGTTCCTCGAGAGGTTCTGTGGTGCGCACTTACTAAGAAAGGAGTCTCTGGCGAATATGTAAAGATTGTGAGAGATATGTATGAGGGAGTAACAACTAGTGTTAGGATAGGTGTGGGAGAGACTGATAAATTTCAGGTGAAAGTAGGATTGCACCAAGGCTCGGTGCTTAGTTCTTATTTATTCTCATTAGTTTTGGACCAGATAACAGCGAAACTACAGGGTAGTATTCCATGGTGCCTAATGTATGCTGATGATATAGTGTTAATAGGAAATAGTGAAAGAGATTTAGAACAAAAACTGGAACAGTGGAGACAAGCTCTGGAGGAAAAAGGTTTAAAACTTAGTAGGACAAAAACAGAGTATTTGGAATGTTCATTTAAAGATGGAGTTACTACAAATAAAATGGTATCTTTGGTGAAATGATTGTGAAAAGTAATAGTTTTAAGTACCTAGGATCGGTATTACAGAGTAATGGAGAAATATATGGAGATGCATGCAGTAGAATTAGGGCTGGATGGATGAAGTGGAAAGAAGCGAGTGGTGTGTTGTGTGACAGAAAAATTCCAATGAAGCTGAAGGGAAAATTCTATAAAACAGCAATAAGACCGGCTATGATGCACGGAACTGAATGTTGGGCAGTGAAAAAAAAAGGAACAACGAATGCATGTGGCGGAAATGAGAATGCTTAGATGGATGAGTGGAGTGACAAAGAAAGATAAAATTAGAAATGAGTATATTAGGGGAAGTCTAGGTGTGGCACCAATTGATGCCAAAATGAGAGAGCGTATAGGTTAAGATGGTTTGGTCATGTCAACGTCGAGACGTTAATCACCCAATACGAAGAATAGCTGAAGTGCAGATTCCTGGAAGGAGTAGGAGAGGAAGACCAAAGAAGACCTGGGGGAGACGATAAGGCTGGACATGTTGGTAAAGGGAATTAACCTTAATATGACCCAAGATAGAATTGTATGGAGAAATGCAATTAGGGAAGCCGACCCCGCATAGGGATAAGGCAAAGAGAATGATGATGATGATGATGAGGATCTAACAACACGCAAAATAAGAACGGAGAGAGGAGTTGAACAGGGAGACACTATCTCTCCAAATTTATTTACTCTTGCATTAGAAGATGTGTTGAAGAAGTTACATTGGAAACAACGCGGAATTAAAATTGATGGCAGATTTTTAAGTCATCTAAGATTTGCCGATGACATACTACTCATAAGCCACAATACAGAGGAACTAACCTACATGCTAAAGGAGCTTAAACAAGAATCTGAGAAAATCGATTTAAAAATGAATTTAGATAAAACAAAAGTGATGACTAATCAAAATTTCACAACGATTTAGATGGAAGTGAGGTCGAAAGTGTCGAAGAGTATATATACCTAAGTCATACGATCAAATTAAGCAAACAGGATCAAACGGCAGAGACAACTAGAAGAATCTGAATGATCTGGGTAGGACACGTGGCACGGCAAAACAACGAAAGGTGTGTGTGTGTGTGTGTGTGTTCACAAAGAGGGAATGGCATTAGATAAACTTTTTGCCACAGATATGTGAAAGTTGAAGATTGAAGATGTCATATTAAATTTTTATTTTAGAATCTTTAAGAAATTGTATGACAACGAAAGGTGGACGAGAAAAATTGTACATTAGATACCACGCCAGCACAGTAGTAGTAGAGGAAGATCCACAAAAACGATGGTTAAACGACATCAAAGCAAAACTGGGAAAACCTGGCACATATAGCACAAAATGGAAAAGGGTGGAGAACTCATGGGGAGGCCTTTTTCCAGGAGTGGATACAAACCGGCTGAAGAAGAAGAAGAAAAAGAAGTAATACGTTTTGTAATAGGCCAAAGATTCCTTACCTGTTGAGCTCTGATACCAGCAAAAATAAGGTCCAATCCCTTTTGTACTTCGGCGCTAACTGGTGGTGGGGTTGGCAAATGATCTCCTTCAACATGGAAACCGTTTTCGTCAGCAGTATATTTAGTTTCAATAACTACTCCTTCAGGGGATGTATATGTGAAGTGACCCTGTTGTACTTGCGATTTGATAACTTGTCCTTGCTGGTCTGGATCTGGACCGAGTTCCTTCAAGTAACCTTCTTCTTCAGCGATAATGTTGTTTCCGGTTTCATATCTACAACAAATTAATTGTATTAGTTATGCATGTTATTTCAGTTATACCTATATAGATAGACATGTTATATGTGTGGTTGGGACTTGATCTAAAATAAGTTTTTGATGCGAAGCTTCTATACTGGCGTTATGTATTATATTTTTTGTATAGTAAAATGCTGAGGCGAGCGTCACGGCAGTAGCGCCACGAAATAGCGATACGACACGATTTTAATAAAATTGATAAAGTCTATATATGTTTTATAATGAACTCCCCTCGTCGCGCAAATGGACTCTTCCAACTGTTTATAGCGCCTTACCTAACCTAAAACATTTTAGGTATATCTTTACATTTGAATAAATGCAAATCTTTCGTAAGACTAAGCTATTGTGTTAATTAATCAACATATGCATCAATATCGCTATTATGTAAACTACACCATACACAACATTTCCGCTTTAACACATAGCTTTTGCTCGCCAGATATTATATCTATATTTATTTCGAGTAAAAGTACAACAGTTGGTGATTTATATGCTGCAAAAGGTATTTTAAATTATGGTAAAATCTCACTTATGTGTACACATAAGTCCCAATTATTGTGCTTTACGTGATATAATTACAAGTTGAGAAAAATATCTGAATATATTTCACTTTTGGCAATGTCGATGTGTTTGTTGTTTATCTCAATATATTCACTACCCCCTCCTCTTTAATTTAACGTCTCGAACGTTAAAATCGTAATAATAACAATGAGGATACGATATAGTGTCCTTTTGGCAATGCCATTATTTGTTTTCTATCTCTACGAATTAAATACCCACTCCCTTTTTATTTAACGTCTCGGACGTCAAAATCGTATCAATAACAACGAAGGTATGATGTAGTGCTCTTTTGACATTACCATTGTGTTTGGATTTTCTCTGTTAGCCTCGATATCCCTTTACCTTTCATGCAACGCCTCAAACGTAGCAATCGGACCAATAAAAACGAAGATACGATGTAATGGCGTTTTGACAATGCCACCATGTTTAATTTTCCTATGTCTTTGTATTCACTATCCTCTTCTCTTTCCAACGACCCCTCTTACGTCACGATCCGACGAGCATACACCATAAAAAGAGTCAAAATGGAGCAGAATGGACCTTAGATTTTGGTGGAGGCGTCCATGATATTTCTTATTAGCGCATTCACCAAATCGCAGATTTTAGCGTATAATTTATTGTATGCTCGTTCGAATTTAGTGCGTGCGCCAGTGGCATGCGCCCACATGCCTATAATAAAACAAACACGATCAGTAGTGATGTTGATTATAGTTACTTTCGAGTATTCGTTACAAATCGTTACTTTTGTATAAAGTAATCATTTACAGTATTCGTTACTTTGTTTATTATGATTACTTTTTTTACTTTTGTATTTGAGTACCGGTAATCATATCGAGAATCGTATTTCTCAGTAGGTAGGTATTTTGTATTTTTCCCACACCCACTAAATGACCATACACTATATACTCTTATTGTTTCGCAGACGACCAAATACTAATAGCACAAGACTACGATGATATACGTTACATGACAAGAAAGCTAATAGAGAAATACAGGAAATGGGGACTAGAGATCAACATAAGAAAAACCAAATATATGAATATCGGTGGAATGCAGCAGGACTTGATACTAGAAGGAGGAGAAACAATCAGTAAATGTAACGAATATAAATACCTGGGTATGAAAATCACGAATGATGGAACACTGGACGGAGCCATTAAAGATCGAAATACTCAGGGCAGGAAAGCAATTACGCTCCTAAACTCAGTACTCTGGGACAAGCATATAAAAAACCAAAACAAGAAAAAGATCTATAACGCCGTAGTGAAATGCATCATAACATACAGCTGCGAAGTATGGCCTATGAAGGAAAAAGTAAAACGAATGTTAGAGGTCACCGAAATGGATTTCTGGAGAAGAGCTGCAGGAAGATCAAGAAGAGAACATGTCACCAATGAACGAATACGAGGAATAATGAAGGTCACACATACAATAAATGACGAAATCAATGAAATACAACTGCGATGGTTTGGTCACGTACAAAGAATGCACGAAGACAGAATCCCAAAACAAATACAAAACTGGAAACCGCAAGGTAGAAGAAGAAGAGGTAGACCGAGGAAAAGTATGGTAATCTCTAAAGATCCAATAAGGTGCAAGCTGGAAGTGGACAGCAAAATAATCCAGCAGGAAAGAAGTATCAGCTACCTGGGAGTGCTAATGCACAGTTATGGAGACACAGAAACGGAAGTTGCCCAACAAGTAAACAAAGCCAACAGAATAGCAGGATATCTTAAACACACTATCTGGCGCAACACACATCTACGGACAGAAACAAAGGCCAAGATCTATAGGGCAGTAGTTATGCCAATTATGACGTACACTGCGGAAACAAGACCTGACTCCACAAGTACAAAAAGACTGATGGAAGCGTGTGAAATGAAAATAGTCCGAGATATCACAGGAAAATCATTATGGGATAGACAACGTAGCACAGACCTCAGGCAAAGCTGTAATACAGAGAATATAAATGACTGGACACTGAAAAAAAAAAACAATGGTATAGCCATATAAGCAGAATGGGAGAAGGAAGACTGGTAAAGATAACACGAAATAGATCACCAAACGGTCGAATGAGTATAGGAAGGCCAAGGAAGAAATGGAGTGACAACCTGGATATCTAATGAGGAGGCATACGAAGAAGGAACAGGCGCGTGCCTATAAAGGAAGCAGGAAGAAGAAGAAGTTTTGGATCAGATAACAGCGAAACTACAGGTTAACATTACAGTATTCTCAGGTGCTTAATATATTCTGATTATGTGCTGGTGGTGGGAAACAGTGAAGTGGACTTAGATCAAAAACTGGAACAGTGTAGACAAGTTCTTGAGGAAAAAGGTGTAAAACTTAATAGGATAAAGACAGAGTATTTGGGATGTTCGTTTAAAGATGGAGTTGGAGTTAGGTACAAATAGCGTAATATCTTTGGATGGTGAAATGAAAGGGAGAATTTTAAATACCTAGGATCGGTATTACAGAGTAATGGGGAAATAGATGGAGATACATGCAATATAAGGTTGGATGGATGAAATGGAAGGAAGCGAGTGGTGTGTTGTGTGACAGAAAAATTCCATTGAAGCTGAAGGGAAAATTCTATAAAGCAGCCATAAGACCGGCTATGATGTACAGAACTGAATGCTGGGCAGTTAAAAAGAAAGAGGAACAGCGAATGCATGTAACGGAAATGAGAATAGTTAGATGGATGAGTGGAGTGGTAAAAAAGGATAAAATTAGGAATGTCGTATTCAACATCGAGACGTTAATCACCCAATACGAAGAATTTGCTCAACTGCGGGTTCCTGGAAGACCTGGGAGGGACGCTCATTAAGACGCGATAAATATGTAATACAATTTTCAATAAAATCATTTTGACATAGGTAATACTAACGTTTAATTACAATCATTCCTTATTAATATACAGTGGCGTAACAAACTCCGTCGCCCCCCCCCCCCGCAGAATTGGAAATGGGACACCTTTAAAAAATTACTAAATGCCACAAGTGTAACAAATACCTATATTATGTACAGCCCAGTAAATCAACGTAAAATATGGCGATACCGTGTAATTTTCAGTGTCACCACCGAAGTGGTCAACGTAAGACTTTTCGAGTTATTTATGAGTAAAAATGTTTATTGTTCAACAAAAAAAAAACACGGTTTTTCGCAAATAGTTCAAAGAGTAAGTATTCGATCAAAAAGAATATTGTTAGCAAAAATGTATCCAGCTTATAAAAAAAAATGAAGCAAAAATGAAGTCTATCGACTCAGTAAAAGAAAACCTGTAGCTCATGAAAAGTTTTTCTTATTCGTCAAATTCCAAATCGAATATTTCAACGTGAAATAACCAAAAAAATGAAATACTGTTCGAAGAAACTCATCAGAACTTATTTAAAGTGTTTAACCCGGCCTTGGTCGCTAGGTAGGTTATTACGCGAGTGGTCGCGCGTAAGATTTTCTCTCACATATCCAACTTTTGCCTTTACAAAATTTTACAAAAAAGATGACATAAAATCCTTTATAAAAGGTATATTTATTAAAATCCCTATACAGGGCTACATCAAAGACAGAACTAGTTTTCAATCGGTTGACCGATCATCATCAGTGCAATCCTAAAATGTGTACAACCAGATAAAATGATGCAAAGTATTTGAAATGTTGACTAAGGTTAAATTTTTTTTTTTTTTTTTTTATAGGTTATATTCACTTAGAATCTACATGCAAGCCACCAAAGTAAAAATAACAGGGTAAAAACCCTTTACTTTTTTTTTTACTTGTTATTTTTACTTTGGTGGCTTGCATGTAGATTCTAAGTGAATAGATTCTATAACCTATAAAAATTTTTTAACCTTAGTCAACATTTCAAATACTTTGCATCATTTTATCTGGTTGTACACATTTTAGGATTGCACTGATGATGATCGGTCAACCGATTGAAAACTAGTTCTGTCTTTGATGTAGCCCTGTATAGGGATTTTAATAAATATACCTTTTATAAAGGATTTTATGTTTTTGTAATGGTATACAGCCAACTACAGGAAATTTTTCCTCGTGGATTTGAAAAAAGATGAGGTTTAATCAACGATAAAGCCATTTGCTTTAAAAAGAAACGACGTTTTTCTGTTTTATATTATTATCTTTATATAAAATGTGACTATTGATGCCACCAATATTTAACATTGAAAAATATATGGTAAGTGACCATCTACAACTAACCCGTGAAACAGAATATAGGATTTTTATATCATCGACCACATCCACGGCGCCTTTTACTTTATTTTGAGCGTAACTCGTATAGTTTTTATGCTAGAAACTTTTATAAAAAATAAAAATAAAGCTTTTTTTGAAACATTTAAAAAAAGTTTTTCCCGAATATTGCTTCATTTTTTGGTTATTTCAGGTTGAAATTTTCGATTTGGAATTGGACAAATAAGAATAATTTTTCATGAGCTTCAACTGTGCTTTTACTGTGTTCAAGATTTCATGAATAAGTACACCATTTTCTGTATCTTATAAGCTACATTTTTGCTACAAATATTTTTTCGAAATCTATTATTTAATTCGATAAATACTTATTTTTGAGTTATTTGCGAAAAACCCGTCTGAAAACGTTTTTTTGTTGAAAAATAAACATCTTCACTCGCAAATGACTTGAAAAGTATTAGGATAGATAAAGAAACTCTATAGAAGAACAGATGTTGCTTATAATTAGCCAATTTATACATTTCCGGACTTATTTTAAACGTATGTTTTTCACCTTAAGGAGGGGTGTTACGCCCCGAAGTAAAAGCAACCAACGGCATAAATCCAACTTTGAAGTGGAGTGTTACTAGAACTTGAATCCAAATTGTCAAGCAAATACGTCCGTCGGGACGCTGATAATTTCACTCCAAAACTGTCATTTACTGAGCTATTGGTATAGAATAAAATAGAACAAAAATTACTAAATGATTACATTGGTATTATTCTATGAGATGAGCAACTTTCTTCGTGCACTATCTACTATCAGCGAATATATCGACAATTTTATTGATTCGGATGGACAACTTCATTTTCAATACTGCACTGCTTAAAAACGTATGTATGCAAATAATATAACGACACATTTTTACATATATTAGACAACAAGATGGGCCCCTTGACATATTGAGCCTCCCCGTAAGCTTCATGCTGCGGGGGCCTTTGTTACGCCTTTGGATAATTGTATCGAAATACTAAACGTAGGTAAAGATGAAAGAGAAAACCCATTTTTAGATTTAGAAATATTGTTCTAAAATTCGGCAAATTGCAATTCTCAAATCTTTCAATAGTCACGTACAAAACATTATAATAATAAATAATAGTTTATTGTCGTTACCATAAAATTTTGGTAGGCCGGAAAGGATAGGTTTCTAGATATTATGAGATGATTCACTTTTATGAGATGATTTTTACATAATATCAGATGACAAGATGGGGCCCCTAAGCGATTGGCCCCCCGCAAGCTTCACGCTGCGGGGGCCTCTGTTACGCCCCTGTTAATATACTAAAGAAAATATGACTTACGCAGCTTTGTAATTACCGGCTTCTCCTTGTTCTTTATCGAATCTGATAATTGGTATGAATTTGATAGTTTCTTTTACTCGTGGTTCATATTGCGATTTTTCCTGATGTTGCGGTGGGTTTTGTTGGACAGAATTCTGTTGGTATTGATCTGAGTTATCTTGGTAGTTTTGTGGGACGTTTGTGTCTTGTTCAGCCTGGTTGTCATAGTAGGAATGAGGCCGCCTCTGTGGTTCTGCCGAACAGGCTCCAAACACCAATGCGGCAACAATCTGAAAGTAAAAAAAACAGGTTACTATCATTATCAAATATATAAGTTAATCGTAAGCGATAGCAGGAGAGCAAGGAGAAATAGTCCATTCTTTCACGGTTTTTGCTCTAAATTTAAAGAACCGCTTGGATTGACATGAAATTTGGCATACGCATAGCTTACATGTCAAAGAAAAAAAGTGATATTGTGCTGATGTGTGCTTTTGCCCTGGGGGTGACTTTCACCCCCTCTTGGGGGTGAAAAAATATAAGTCTATAATTAGTCCGGAAATGGATAAACTGACTAATTTTAAGTAACTTTTGTTCTATAGAGCTTTTTCGCCAAGTCAACACTTTTCGAGTTATTTGCGAGTGAATATGTTCATTTTTCAACAAAATAACCACATTTTTAGACGGTTTTTTGCAAATAACTCAAAAAGTAAGTATTTTGTCGAAAAAAACGTTCTTAGCAAAAATATAGCCTATAAAAAAGTAAAAAAATGGTGTACACGTTAGGTCTGTGGATCTCGTAGAACCAGAGTTATAGCCAATGAAAAATAGATTAATATTCACCAAATTTCAAATAGAATATTTCGACGTGAAATATCCAAAAAATTTAGCACTTTTTGGGAAAAACCCATTATAACTTTTTTAAAGTGTTTAAAAAAAGCTTTATTTTTATTTTTACAAAAAGTTTCTAGCATTAAATTTAAGCAAGTTACGCTCAAAATAAAGTTGGTCCCTTTTGTTTTTGCAAAAAAAATCGGGAAGACCACCCAATAATTAGCAACTTAAATGAAATTAATAGTTAGCGCTCCACAAATTATTTTACTTATGTTGTGTTTATATGATCTGTAAGTTTTATCGATTTAAAGTGCTTATTTTTGAAAAAATTTGGTTTCAACGTAAAATTTTTAAAAATTTAAATTTTGAAAAATATGCTTTTTTTCAAAATAACTTAAAAATTTTTAGAGATACCAAAAACCTCGAAAAACAAAAAAAGTCAGATTTGCTTTTCTGAATATGATGTATTTTTTTGTTTTTCTGTTAGACAAAAATTGATTGAGATTTGGTGTTTCTAAATTTGCATACATTCGTGATCAGTGACTCGTTCAACCCCTTTTAACTACAGCCCTTTCAATAATCAGGACTTTGAACCGATCAAACTTACAGATCATATAAACAATATATACCCGAGTCAAGAAACTTGTAAAGTCGTAACGATTAAGTTCATTTAAGATACTAATTAGGGGGTGATTTTCTCGATTTTTTTACCAAAACCAAAAGGGACTAACTTTATTTTGAGCGTAACTTGTTTAATTTTGATGCTAGAATTTTTTTTATAAAACAAAAATGAAGCTTTTTTTAAACACTTTAAATAAGTTGTAATTAGTTTTTCCCCGAAATGTGCTTCAATTTTGGTTATTTCACGTTAAAGTATCCCATTTGGAATTTGACGAATAAGAACCTCCTTTTCATTAGCTATAACTCTGCTTCTACTAAGTGTAGAGACGTGATATATTCACCATTTTTTTAAATATTTTATAGGCTATATTTTTCTTAAGAATGTTTTTTTGACAAAATACTTACTATTTGAGTTATTTGCAAAAAACCGTCTAAAAGCGTGGTTATTTTGTTAAAAAAATGAACATATTCACTGCCAAATAACTCGAAAAGTATTGACTTAGTGAAAAAACTCTATAGAACAAAAGTTACTTAAAATTAGCCAATTTATCCATTTCCTGACTTTCTTTGGACGAATCTTTTTTCACCCCCAAGAGGGGGTGAAAACCACCACGAGGGCAAAAGCACATATCGGCACAATATCACTTTTTTTCTTTGACTTGTTAGTTATGTGTATGCCAAATTTCATGTCAATCCATGCGGTTCTTTAAAAGTTAGAGGTTTTGCAATATTTTACCGTTAAAGAACGGACTAAAAAGGATTAGCAAATGTGGTAATAAAAATGTGCAAAATTTAGGGGATCTAAAAATTCTTTTAGTAAAAATAAACCAAAAAGAGCAACTTAGCGAAAGCTTATGGACACGTTTTGGAGGTAATCAATTCTTTTAACAACAAAAATTCCACAGGAATTGAGGACATGCCAGTTTCACTCCTAAAGGAATGTTCATCATAATTAGTTCCTTTTATAACCGAATTAATTAATTATTCAGTGAGTACCTACATACCGGAAAATTCGCCGATATTTTAAAAACTTTTAATAGTACCGGTTTATAAGAAAGAAAGAAAGGTGCAAGAAACGTATTATCATATTACAGAGGCATATCTATATTAAGCGTTATCGCAAAAACTTATGAAAAAGTAGTGTATAATATAATTACGTCATTTTTAAATAAAACAAAAATCCTTAGTAGTAAACAAAACGGATTTCGACAAGGACGCTCATGTGAAACAGCTACAGTAGATTTAATTCAAGTTATTCATGAAAAAATCGATCAAAATTTGTACACTTTTGGAATATTCTTTGATCTCTCGAGGGGCTTCGACTGTCTTGATCCAGTATGTCTAAAAGAAAAACTTATAGCTATAGGCATTCGCGAACCAGTTAACTCATGGATATATTCGTATACAACGAATATACCACTTTTTGTGTCTATTAATAATATTTCACCGGAAATCTACTATAGGAATTTAGGAATACCCGAGGGTGGAATACTAGGTCCACTACTGTTTTTACTTTATATAAATGATATGCCTGAATATATCTCAGAAAAACATATTCATGTATGCAGATGATACCACCATACTTGTCTCAGCGGAATCCTTCGAGTTAGCACATTCTAAGGTCAACAAATGTAATCTTGTCATTTAAAACACAGGCATCGGAAAGTTTAAGAGTATTTGTCCTACAAAAACGAATAATTCGAACAATATTTGGTTTACGCTTTATGTAAAGAGAGTTGTCGACAATGTTTTAAAAATAATAACATTCTTACGTTTGCTTCAATATATATCTATAAGTTATCACACACGTTCAGTAAGTTAAATGATCTTAACAGCAAATGACTTACACGCATATAACACAAGAAATGCCGGGATAATTTATCTTACCCGTCATATTCATACTAATTTTAGAAAATCTCCTGAATATTCAGACTCCCTACTTTTTGATGATTTATATGATTTATACAATAATTGTTGGCAATTTATTGTTTATTTGTCTTGTACTATATATTACTTTTGTTTGTAATTTACTGTAATTTGTACTGTTTGTAATTTATTGTAATTTTTGACATGCCCTATGCATACGTATACCTATGTACCAAAGGGTTAATAAACTTATCTATCTATCTTCATTTTATGGACACAATATCTTCATTTTTTATCTAGATCCTTGTTATGACTTCCCCTCTTACTGATAACCATGGTTTTTGTTTTGTTTATGTTTATTGTTAAACCAAACTGTTCTAAGCTACAGTAGATTAAAGATCGGAATGAGAATATAATAACTGAAGAAGACCAAATTATAAAAATATGGAAAGAATATTTTAAGCAAAGAAACGACAACAACAGAAAGCAAAAAAGCAAATATTAGGCAATACATCCACAGAAAAACAAGATGTAATTAGGGACAATAAAAAATACAAATGAATGAAGTGGAAGATGCCTTAGCCCAACTAAAAATAGGCAAAGCTGCAGGTATAGATGGATTAGATGCTGAGTTATTGAAATATCTGTGAGAATTGGGTAAAAAGGAAGTTTATGAACTGTTAAACCTAACATGGAAAACTAAAAAAATATCGAGTGACGAACACGGCTGTAATACTACCTATACACAAAAAAAAATGAGATTCGAAAGAATTCACAAGGAAAAAGTTTTCCTGTGGTTGGCTGTATACCATGTAATACAAAAAAACAGTAAAATCCTGTATAAAAGGTATATTTAAAAACCCTCAAAAGGGCCACATCAAAATCACATAACTAGTTTTCGGCTGGTTTACCAGTCATCGTCAGTGCTTACGTGCAATGTACATGCTAACCACCAAGATAGTATTTAACAAAAATATTAGGGTCAAAGCCCAGTAAAAGAAGTCCGTCAAGGAAACATTGGTTTAAAAAGCTACATAAAGTATGGATGTTTAAAATATTAAGCTAATCTGCCCCAGGTAACATCTGAGATGTGGATTTGACTTGTTTACATGTTGAATGTATGAGGGCAAGTTAATATTTTTGTTAAATAGGTACTATCTTGGTGGTTAGCATGTACATTGCACGTAAGCACTGATGATGACTGGTAAACCAGTCGAAAACTAGTTATGTGATTTTGATGTGGCCCTTTTGAGGGTTTTTAAATATACCTTTTATACAGGATTTTACTGTTTTTTTTATTATCCGTGAGAATGTCGAAATTACAGAGCTGCTCTGTTCAACATTAAAGTCTATGAAATTATCCTAGAACGGAAGCTCCGAAATTTAGTCGAGCCTAGATTAGCAGAAATTCAAAGTGGTTTTAGGTCGGCACATAATGTCCAGGACCATATCTTCACTCTGCAGCAGATCATAGAAAAAGCAATACTAAAAGATGAAACGGTATATTTGGGATTCCTAGATATAAAAAAGCTTTTGACATGGTGAGCAGAGAGGGAATATGGCATAGCTTGACAAATAAGGGAGTAGATATATAATTGATAACCAAAGTCTAGAGTTTGTATTGCAACACCATAAATCAGGTAAGAACAGGCAATCTTATTTCCAGCAAATTTATGAATAACGACGGAGTCAGACAAGGAGAGGTATTGAGCCCACTACTATTTATCCGTGTAATTGACAAAGTAATTAAAAAGTGCTGGTCAAAAACAAATAAAAATCGAAGCCTGTGTATTTGCAGACGATATTGTTATTGTGACAAAGACTGAAAAAGCTCTGGAAGAAAATATAAAAAGCTGGGAGACAGAATTAAAAAAATACAACCTAATAATAAATATGGAAAAAAGTGATGGCAATATCCGACAAAGAAGTTGACGTGAATATTGAAATCAAAGGCAACAAAATAGAACAGGTAGATACATTTAAATAGAAATACCTTGCAATTTTAAATAAGAATGGGGTACAAAAAGATGAAATTGGAAATAGAATAAAAAGTAACGAAAAGAACATATCATTCCCTGTATAAAAATTTCGTAAATAAAAATGAAATAACACGGAAAACCAAAATGGCAATCTTTACAACAATTTACGTACCTATCACTGCATAATATGGAGTAGATAATTGCGGGTATTGACCGACAAACAAATAAAGAGATTACAAGCCGCGGAAATGAGGTACCTATTTAAGAACAGTCGTGGGAGCTAAGAGAACTGATAAAAGACGTAGCGAAGATATTAGACGAGAATTAAAAGTAAAAATTAAAGGAAAAAATCATGAAAAGAAATTAAAACGGACTGGACACTTAAAGAAGTGTGGGCCGCCGTACAACTTCTTGGCTTAAAAACCTACGCCAATGGTTTGGAAAAACTAGTACTGAACTATTTCGTGCGGCTGTAAATAAGACAATGATTGTTAATATGCTGGGCAACATGAGAGCCAACGATCGACAAGCAGTCTCGGCACCTTAAGAAGAAGAAGGACACTTATTTAGAATGAATGACACCAGACAAGCTAAAATGATATGGGAAGCGAGGCCGATAGGGAAAAACATGAGAGGCAGACCAAGGAAAACCTGGAATACAAGTGTGATGAAAATATTGAAGAATAGAGGAAAATTGTGACAGGAAGTCAAGGAATTAGCTAGAGTCAGAAAAAAGTGGCGTATGTTCACAGGTAATAATTAGTAAAGAAGACAGCTTCCGGTATAAGAAGAACATCGATTATGTATGTATGTAAATATCGGGTAAGTAATAGCATGATACTATAAATAACAAGATAATATATTGCACATCCTGAAGTCGTGACGTAAGTGGAGACCTGCAAGTTCATAATGGGTCGTAATCATTCGTAAAGTCCGATTATAGGGGAGTGCATATATATTTTCACTTCGGAAAAAATCAAACAAGATAGAACTTTTTGTAATTTCATTAAGAAATGTTTAATAAACAACAAATTAAAAAGTTCTACTCGAGAAGTGGGTGCTTCATTTTTTATTAAACAAGTGAACTGCGAAATTAGATGTTTTTTCAAATAACTCCGAAAATATAAATTGTAGAAAAAAACTGACTTGACCGTTGAAAAATTTTATAAAATAACTTTTTATAAAGATTTTTCTAAAATTAAATCTGTAGCTTCCATAATTTTTTATTTATAACTCTATGTAAAGTCACCCTTCTGACAAACATTGGCGCACTGTAAACTAGCGTGCGGCGAAGTGCACGGTTGAGTTATTTTAATGTAATTCTTTAACTAATGGATCAAATGAAATTTTATAAATTGATTATGAAAGAAGAATAATTTAGCTATCTTATGGTTGTAATAAAAAGAAATAAAATATATGGGCATAAGTATGGTGTGGGCGGAAAGTGAGACTTACATGAATTTGGTTTAAAAATGATTTAAAAATGTGTAACTAATACAATTTTTCTTATAAAACTCTCAATTTTGCACAGATTACCTTTCAGACATCTTACTAAATGATGTTTCTCTCAAAAAAAATCTCAAAAATTTAATTCAAATGATACGACGTCTCAAAAAATGTAATTTTTAAAAACTTCGTAGTTTGACAGAGTTACCACCACTTTAAGACGGTATTACTCAAGTTTGAACAGATTTATTACAGTTTTATAGGTGCTTTTTTAAAGTTTAGGATGTAATCTTTAAAATGCACTAAATTATTTTACTTTAGAAATGAAATAAACTATTTCTTTTTGAGAAAATTAAGAAAGATAACAAAAATGTAATACAAAAACCGAAAATTACCAGTTAAAAAAATGTTTATACATAGTGATCAAAACTTTTTTCTATAAAACTTACCTAAAATACATTTAATAATAAGCTCCAACAATAATAAATATTCAACAAAAAAAAATTTTTTTAGCTCTTATACAGTATGTCTGCGTAACTTGAAACCTATTGATAACTTTTTTATTATCAGTTTTACAAAAAAAAGTTATTCTTTATAAAATACTCTGCACCGTATATAATCTAAGATGCAACCATCAAATGTCAAATTTTATTAATTTTATACGAGGTATGTCAAAAAATATGAATTTCACTCAAGAGTAAAGTACCTTTATATTTCACAATATCGAAAATTGTTATTAAGAAAAGTTGTTTGGAATTAAAAATATGTTTCAGTGTTCAATTACATCCTTTTAATTAAGATATTGTGAATAATAAAGGCACTTAACTCTTAAGTAAAATTCATATTTTTTACATGCCTCGTATAAAATTGCAAAAGTTTGATATCTGTTAGTTGTATCTTAGATTTTAGACCAGGTAGAGCATTTTATGAAGAATAAGTTTTTTTCGTAAAATTGATAATAAACTAGTTATCATAATTGTAATAAAATGATGATGGGTATCCGTAATTTGAGAAAAAATTGAAAAATTTTTATTTCGATTAGAATGATGTAATTGTATATTAAAACATAGTTTTTAATTTCAAACAACTTTTCATAATATCATTTTTTGTTATTCTGGAATATGAAGGTACATACTTTACTCTTTAACGAAATTTATATTTTTGACATAACTCATATAAAATTGATAAAATTTAATATATGACGGTTGAGTTTTAAATTTTTGACTATCCAGAGCATTTTATGAAAAATAACTTTTTTTCGTAAAATTGTTAATAAAAAAGTTTTGCATGTGGTTCCTAGCTACGCAGACATACTGTATAAAAGCTTCTGTAAAGAATTTTTAAATTTTATTCAGCATAATCAAAAAAGTAAATTCGGATTCAGCATAATCAAAAACAAAATATAAACATATTTGATTAAACTAAAATGATGAATTCAACGATATTTTTAAAATTATTTATATAAAACAATTGTTATTGTTTAAACAATTAATAAACAATTAGCGGCCAAATCTGCGAGTACAACTTTTATTTTAACATGTATATAAACTAACAAAAAAAGTTTTAGAAAAATATAAGCTTGTTTGATTTTTTCCGAAACAATGCATATTTTTGTGCTAGTTGCACTCCCCTTATTAGTTTGAATTGTTTGCGGCTGTAAGCTAAGTGTATTTTTAGTCTAGTAAAATAAAATTACACTACATGTAAATCAAAATGTAAATTCGTACAGGTTGAAACAAATTTTATATCAAAGTTTAGGTGGGTACAAAAGATATTTTCAAAAAAGTATCCAAATCATACAAGGGGATCATTGTTTAAATAATTAAAAAGGGGTCATTTTTGCAAAAAAATTACTTTTTTAACTGCTGAGGTCATTCAATTATTAATGAAGGTCTATAGAACTGTTTTCTGTAAAGTTGAAGGGTAAATCTTTCACATAAGACTTACTAAATTAAATTTGACCCCCTATTTATTTAAATAATTATACATAAAACTTTAAAAACAAATTTGCAAAAAATTATTTTTAGCTTTTTAAATAAGCACTATAAAATATCTTATGTTACAGGATAAGTTGAGCTATGATATCAGTATTATTAAAAAAAAATTGGTCCAAAAATATTTAATATTTTTTGAGATATTGAATTTGTTTATTAAATGTTACTCTATTTTCAATTGAAAAAACGCGGTTGTTACCAAAGAAATAATTACCTGTCTTAAATCTTATTATTTTTATTTTTATGTATATTTTCGACAAATGTATTGATAAATTCAAATTTCAATTAAACTTCCCCCTAAAATGGCATTTGAAAATAATTCAAATTTGTTTATAATTTATTTTTTTAATAACGTCGCGGGGATTAAATATTTTGAAATGCCGTTTCGATAATTGGGTTTCTGGGAATTTTTCACTAATTAACAAATTTTTTTGTCTTTTTTTCCTCTTCTTTTTTTTTCTTGGCATTATATTACTACGGGCCCTTTTTGGGTTAAGTTTCATTAAGAATGTCGAATCTCTAAGTTGTAGATTCTAGACCTAAAAATATTAAGATTGGTCTAAAATCACTTAAATAAAATGTGGCTACTTACTGAGTTACAGGGTGTTTTATTTACAAATTTAAAAAATTTTTTTACCAAGTACTTTCAAACTATTTGACATATCCTTATCATACTTGGCAGAAAGTGTGGGTACTATACAGTCTACTAAATTGTGATAAATAAAAGTTTCTAGCTACCACCAGAGGCGTACGACAGGGGCCAGTTAATGGTTGACCCTTCCCAAATTCTACGCCACTGAGGGAATTACTATTTTGCGAAATTGTTCGATTCTCCAATACTTTCTATGTAAATAATATACTCTTTACTGGTAACGATTAAGTCATTAGTTTTCGAGATATTGGTCGTTAAAAATAAAACGGCATAGTTATTTTGATTCATTCATTCATTCATTTTAAATTTCCAATATCTCTCAAACTGATGACTTTATCGATACCAATAAAGTTATTTACATACAAAGTATTGGAGAATCGAAAAATTTCGCTACAATAGTAATTCACTCAGTGGCGTAGAATTTGGGAAGGGTCAATCATTCTCTATCCCCTGTCGTACGCCTCTGGCACTAGCTAGAAACGTTTATTAATCACAATTTAATAGGGTGTATAATAGCCACACTTTCTGCCAAGTATGATAAGGATACGTCAAATAGTTTTAAAGTATTTGGTAACAATAATTTTTAAATTTTTAAATAAAACACCCTGTAACTCAGTAAGTAGCCACATTTTATTTAAGAGATTTTAGTTAAATCTTAATATTTTTAGGTCTAGAATCTACAACTCATAGATTCGACATTCTTAATAAAATTTAACCCTAAAAGGGCCCGTAGTAATATAACTCAAAGAAAAAAAAAGAAGAAGAAAAATGACAAAAAAATATTGTTAATTAGTAAAAAATTCCCAGGAACCCAATTATGGAAACGGCATTTCAAAATACTTAATCCCCGCGACGTTATTAAAAAAAAATTTAAAACAAATTTGAATAATTTACAAATGCCATTTTAGTGGGGAGTTTAACTGAAATTTGAATTTATCAATACATTTATCGAAAATATACATAAAAATAAAAATAATAAGATCTTAAGCAGGTGAATATTTCTTTGGCAACAACCGCGTTTTTGCAATTGAAAATATAGTAACATTTAATAAACAAATTCAATATCTCAAAAAATATTAAATATTTTTCGACCAATTTTTTTTCCTTAATACTGGTAACATAGCGCAACTTATTCTGTAAAATAAGATATTTTATATTGCTTATTTAAAACGCTAAAAATAATTTTTTGCAACTTTGTTTTTAAAGTTTTATGTATAATTATTTAAATAAATAGGGGGTCAAATTTAATTGAGTCTTTAAGTCTTATGTGAAAAATTTACCCTTCAACTTTGCAGAAAAAAATCCTATAGACCTTCATTAGTAATTGAATGACCTCAGCAGTTAAAAAAGTAATTTTTTTGCAAAAATTACCCCTTTTTAATTATTTAAACAATGATCCCCTTGTATGATTTGGATACTTTCTTGAAAATATCTTTTGTACCCACCTAAACTTTGATATAAAATTTGTTTTAACCTGTACGAATTTACATATTGACTTTTTTTTATTTTATTAGGCTATTTATATTTGACAGGAATCTCGACACTAAATTTTTTTCGAATACATTGAAGTTTAATGCTATTTTGTTAATTGAATAATTTCATCACATAATGCATACAAATCCCGTTTAACTTTAACAAGAACTCAAATTCAAATTCAGATCTCCAGTTACGTCATCATGCGTGAACTCGGACGTATTTGCGCTACGGGAAGATACTATCTCGTTATTTATAGTATCATGAGTAATATTTTGCGATGTATACCTATTATAGATAGTGTACGCTCGTCTTGAAACACTCTGTATCTACCAAAACTAAAAGTTGTTTAATTATAGGTGTACATATATAGATATGTATATCCTGCGTAGTGTTCGATCCAAACTGAAATTGAAATTTCACAGTTTTCTTTCGCTTGAAGATGAGATAAGAAAATACGCTCCATTGTGTACGAGTTACGTAACTTTTAGTGATGGTTTCGAATAATGTCTACATTCTTCATTCTTTACTACAACCTTGACTCAAATGGAATGTTGATACAAAATAGATAACCAACGATTCACATTTTATGCTGCCTCATTTCACTTTCAGATTATAGATTTGTGTTTCTTAATCTTTTATTAAATACGCAGATGTAATTGGAACGATATAGCGATGGTTTATTTCCAGCTCGTTATAAGATTTTTAATCGATGACTGACTTTTAAGATGTCAGTGTAAGACGAATTTGCAAAATGCGAATTTCAAAAATTGCATACGAAAGCTGCTCTCTTCACATTTAAAATGCATTTTGATTTTTATCGATAGGACACTCTGATCAACAGATATCGAATATTTACCGTTTAGTTGATACATATTTTATATAAAAAAAAATGATTTCGCGCGTAACTGACATTCAAAATCGTCGGTCACTTCAAGCGTTATTTCTGAGAAAACACACAAAAAATTCTAATAAACATTTTTGTTTAAAATTATTTCTGATACATTTGAATGGGTTAAAACCAAAGTGGTGTAAGCCATATTTTTGAAATGATGCTTTGCTTTATAAACTTGATATATAGTCTATATATAATATAAACCTATTGGAAAAAGTGGTTTTTACTGTATTACTGAAGCCTGATTCTCATTAGACGTGCAAGGAACCGGATCGGCAATGGAAAGGCACGGGCAAGGTTTTCGGAGCCATTTCACACTGCGAAAAGCTTGCCGCGGGTTGGTTGCTTTGTGTAGTGAACAATGTTGAAATTCAACGTTAATAAAAATTGCTCTAATATTAGGCAAAGAAACAGAAAATGGAAACAGATATTGCAAAAATAGAAAAAGACGTTGTTGGGTGCTTGAAATGCTAAAGAAACGCACAAAAGAAGGAGAATTTGCAACCTTACACTCTGAACTTTTGGACGACCAGACAAATTTTTTTTAATATAACCGAATGGCAGTAGATGAATTTAACATGTTATTGCTGCATATTGAACCATAATATTCAACCTAGTTCTTGAGTCACTCATCAGAAAAACCAAAGAAACACCAAGACAGTACAAATTGCTGCATATGCAGACGCTACACTTTAACACGACTAACTGGAGCGTTCAAAAACATTGATCCTGAAGCACGAAAAAATGAGCTTTAAATAAACGAAGCAAAAACTAATTACATGACCGTCAAAAAAACACCTGACAATGAAAATTATATCACAATAGACAACTATACTCTTGAACGTGTGGATGCCTTCATATATCTGGGCACAGAAATCAGAAGAATTCCGTAAGGATCGAAATTAATGCACGTATTTCCAGAGGGGAATCGTACATAGTTTGCTATTAAAAGATTGATGACATCGAAATTATTATACAAAAGAACCAAAATGACTGTCTACAGAACATTGATATGTCTATTAAGCCAGATCATCCATTTCATAAGTCCATATTTGGAATAGTTTCATATTTTTTTTGCTAATTTTTTGCTAATTTATTACCACAAAAACAAATTTTTTGCTCCACCCCTAACCGAGAAACAATGGTTGATGTAGCTTAATATTATGTCACATCATCGATAGACATATCTCGCGAACCTAAAGAGCTAGAAAATCGTACGACGCGGCATATTTTTTTGCTAATTTATTGCTGTCGATCTGCATATGCAACATACCCCAAAACCATCCCTGCTTCCCTTACAGCTAAATAACACCCCCAAAAAACAACGAAAAATCTTGAAAAATGATTTTTGTGATATAGTTGACGGTTGATATTTAATTTCTAATTTTTTGCTGACATTAGCCGTAAAAAACAAATTTTTTGCTCCACCCCTAACCGAGAAACAATGGTTGATGTAGCTTAATATTATGTCACATCATCGATAGCCATACCTCGCGAACCTAAAGAGCTAGAAAATCGTACGACGCGGCATATTTTTTTGCTAATTTATTGCTGTCGATCTGCATATGCAACATACCCCAAAACCACCCCTGCTTCCCTTACAGCTAAACAACATCCCCAAAAAACAACGAAAAATCCTAAAAAATGATTCTCATGATATGGTTAACAGTTGATGTTCAATAAGAAATTTTTTTCTATGATAAGTTCTATCGATCCAAAGCTTATTTTAAATGTTTTTTAATGATACTTATACACGTATTATAAAAATTGAGTTATCCATCGCATTTTTTCGGTATGTCAAAAAAAAAGTGTTTCATTTTTTGTTTATTACATTTTCTGTTATATGTATCTCGAAAACTGCTCGATGGATTTTAATGATCCTCATCTCTTTTTATTTTGTTAAACGTGCAAAAATATGAATTTTTCATTTTACCATATCAATGTATATCGAACCATATCTCCGAGATTTATCGATCGATTTTTGACTATTATTAAATATAAGTCACTTCGATACCACTCCGGCTACACTCATAAAAAAAGTAGTTACCGATCTTAGAAAAAGCATTCTTGAACGAAGAAAGGCTGTTTTCTAGAGCCAAGAGTAAAATAAATTACAACCAAGAATTTTTTTTCAATACATTCTTATGAAGAATAAGTTCTTGGCTATAGTTTATTTTACTCTTTGCTGTAGAAAACAGCCTTTCTTCGTTCAAGAACGCTTTTTCTAAGATCGGTAACTACTTTTTTATGAGTGTAGCCGGAGTGGTATCGAAGTGACTTATTTTTAATAATAGTCAAAAATCGATCGATAAATCTCGGAGATATGGTTCGATATGCATTGATATTGTAAAATGAAAAATTCATATTTTTGCACGTTTAACAAAATAAAAAGAGATGAGGATCATTAAAATCCATCGGGCAGATTTCGAGATATAACAGAAAATGTAATAAACAAAAAATGAAACACTTTTTTTTGACATACCGAAAAAATGCGATGGATAACTCAATTTTTATAATACGTGCATCAATATCATTAAAAAACATTTAAAATAAGCTTTGGATCGATAGAACTTATCATAGAAAAAAATTTGTTATTGAACATCAACTGTCAACCATATCATGAGAATCATTTTTTAGGATTTTTCGTTGTTTTTTGGGGGTGTTGTTTAGCTGTAAGGGAAGCAGGGGTGGTTTTGGGGTATGTTGCATATGCAGATCGACCGCAATAAATTAGCAAAAAAATATGCCGCGTCGTACGATTTTCTAGCTCTTTAGGTTCGCGAGATATGGCTATCGATGATGTGACATAATATTAAGCTACATCAACCATTGTTTCTCGGTTAGGGGTGGAGCAAAAAATTTGTTTTTTACGGCTAATGACAGCAAAAAATTAGCAATTAAATATCAACCGTCAACTATATCACAAAAATAATTTTTCAAGATTTTTCGTTGTTTTTTGGGGGTGTTGTTTAGCTGTAAGGGAAGCAGGGATGGTTTTGGGATATGTTGCATATGCAGATCGACAGCAATAAATTAGCAAAAAAATATGCCGCGTCGTACGATTTTCTAGCTCTTTAGGTTCGCGAGATATGGCTATCGATGATGTGACATAATATTAAGCTACATCAACCATTGTTTCTCGGTTAGGGGTGGAGCAAAAAATTTGTTTTTTACGGCTAATGACAGCAAAAAATTAGCAATTAAATATCAACCGTCAACTATATCACAAAAATCATTTTTCAAGATTTTTCGTTGTTTTTTGGGGGTGTTGTTTAGCTGTAAGGGAAGCAGGGGTGGTTTTGAGGTATGTTGAATATGCAGATCGACAGCAATAAATTAGCAAAAAAATATGCCGCGTCGTACGATTTTCTAGCTCTTTAGGTTCGCGAGATATGGCTATCGATGATGTGACATAATATTAAGCTACATCAACCATTGTTTCTCGGTTAGGGGTGGAGCAAAAAATTTGTTTTTGTGGGAATAAATTAGCAAAAAATTAGCAAAAAAATATGACACTATTCCAAATATGGACTTATGAAATGGATGATCTGGCTTAATAGACATAACATTGATTAGACTCGTATGGTTGCGAAACCTGAGCAATGACGAAAAGGGATGAAGCCCAACTCAGTACATTCGAGAGAAAAATACTGAGAACAGTATATGACCCGGTGCAAGAGGAAGACAGCACATGGAGAATCAGTAGAAACCACGAGGTTCATGAATTGAATGAAGGTTACGATATTGTACAATTTGTGGAAAGTCAAAGACTGTCATGGCTGAGACATGTGCAGAGAAAAGAAAATGAATAAACGACAAAGAAAATATTACAATGGAAGCCGATGAGAAGGCGAAAAAAAGAAGAAAGGGCCAGAACGAGAGGGATGGATGACGTGGAAGACGACATGAAAACCATGAACATAAGACAATGGAGAAAAGTACACAAGAGAAATCCGAATGGAAGGACATAGCCAGACAGGCAAAGAACCATCCAGAGTTATGATGCCAAAAGAAGAAGAAAAATTGGCGCATACTGAAAGACCTCTTCAAAAACACAATACTTCTTTTCTCTATCGTCTTTATAAAACTGCTTTTAAACAACCAATATTGCAGATTGCTTGCCGGTAAGGTATTCACACTTAGACCAGGGCGCATCTGTAAAAATATTAGTACATTTGGACGTTGAGAGGTGACTCACATTTTTTTGCAGAATTTGCTTGAGAATCAGTCAAATAATAATATTTGAGTTATCCTTCCTCTCAAAAAGGTTCGGAACATTGTTTAAATAATCAAAATGTCAAAAAATTAAGGAAAAACTCGATTTTTTTCTTCGTTTTTTGATTATAACTTTAAAAGTATTCATTTCCCAGAAAAGTTGTACTAACGTAAAAGTTGCGTAATTAAATTTCCTACAATACCTGATTGGTTAGAAATTTAAAAAATACTCACCCTTGTTGCAAAATAGCAATAATTGCGAAAAAACCATACAAAAACAAGTATTCACATTTTACGTTTTTCAACCATTTATGCTACACTTAGGACCTTCATATTTCACCCAGAAAAATTACATGATACAGTTAAACAATACTATAAATTTTATTAAAATCGGTTCAATAGATTTTGCAAAATAAATTTTGCAATCCAGCTTTCGCAAAAAAAATCATTTTTTCAAAATGTTAAAGAACTGAAAATAAAGCAGATAGCAAGTTGAAATTTTTTTTGCTTATAGAAGTGTACTGTACCTTTAATTTGGAATTTTCAAAATTAAAATCTATTAACTACCACGGCGTCAGGAACTTTTTTAAATAAACATTAATTATTGGTGCTACGCGCAGGACAGCGGGTAGTTTGCTCTGATTGGGCATTCCAATGACCTTTGATAAATATTGTTACATTTTAATTTTTATTACATTTCGATATAAATAAATAAATTTGTTTATTGCAAAATAAAAACACATACTCTATCCTTAGAAATAACAATTTTTTAGCAAAAACTTTCTTTGTTCATATATTTTAATTTAAAGAATAAAAGTTTATTATTTTTAAACATATTATACAAATTGTTTAAACAATATTTCACAAACAATAATAAAATGGGTTTGATTTTTGCGGAATTAAAATATTAAAATACAACAAAATATAGAGTAAGAAAATAATATATTAGATAAAGATTGGAAGAAATTTTGGTGGAAATCAACTTGTGTGAATCGAACACCGCTGTCCTGCGCGTAGCACCAAAAATTAATGTTTATTTAAAAAATTTCCTGACGCCGTGGTAATTAATCAATTTTAATTTTGCAAATTGCAAATGACAGGTACAGTACACTTCTATAACCAAAAAAAATTTGAACTTGCTATCTGCTTTATTTTCAGTTCTGTAACATTTTGAAAAAATAAATTCTTTTTGCGAAAGCTGGATTGCAAAACTTATTTTGCAAAATCTATTGAACCGATCTTAATAAAATTTACAGTGTTGTTTTACTATATCATAAAGTTTTTCTGGGTCAAATATGAAGGTCCTAAGTGGAGCATAAATGGTTGAAAAACGTAAAATGCGAATACTTGTTTTTGTATGTTTTTTTTCGCAATTATTGCTATTTGGCAACAAGGGTGACTATTTTTTAAATTTTTAACTAACTCTATACAGGGTGTAACAAAAATACAGGTCATAAATTAAACCACATATTCTGGGACTAAAAATAGTTCGAATGAACCTAACTTACCTTAGTACAAATATGCACACAAAAAAAGTTACAGCCCTTTGAAGTTACAAAATGAAAATCGATTTTTTCGCATATGTCGAAAACTATTAGAGATTTTTTGTTGAAAATAGACATGTGGCATTCTTATGGCAAAAACATCTTAAAGAAAAATTATAGTGAAATTTGTGCACCCCTTAAAAATTTTATGGGGGTTTTGTTCCCTTAAACCCCCCCAAACTTTTGTGTCCGTTTCAATTAAATTATTATTCTGATGCCATTAGTTAAATTAAATATTTTTAAAACTTTTTGCCTCTTAGTATTTTTTCGATAAGGCAGTTTTTATCGAGTTGCGGCTTCTTTTTTAATATGTTTACATAAAAATTTTATGAGGGTTTTGTTCCTTTAAACCCCCCAAATGATTGTATACGTTCCAATTAAACTATTACTGCGGTACTATTAGTTAAACACAGTGTTTTTAAAACTTTTTTGCCTGTTTGTATTTTTTTGATAAAGCATCTTTTATCGAGATGTGGCTTCTTTTTTAATATGGTTCAAAATATTCCTAAAAATGTAAATCATAAATAAATTTTCATATTATTACCAAGTCTCCATAATCGTACTTTACCATATACAAATATGTGGTGGATTTGACAAATATTCAAATATCTCGATAAAAACTGACTTTTGGAAAAAGTACTAAGAGACAAAAAAGTTTTTAAAAACTTGTGTTTAACTAATGGCGCTACCATAATAATTAAATTGAAACGTACACAAAAGTTTGGGGGGGTTTAAAGGAAACAAACCCCCATAAAATTTTTATGGGGTGTCCAAATTTCATTATAATTTTTTCTTAAAATAATACTGCCATAACAATACCACATGTCCATTTTTAATAAAAAATCTCTAATAGTTTTCGCTATATTGGAAAAAATCGATTTTCATTTTGTAACTTCAAAGGGCTGTAACTTTTTTTCCGTGCATATTTGTACTAAGGTAAGTTAGGTTCAATCGAACTATTTTTGGTCCCAGAATACGCGATTAAATTTATGACCTGTATTTTTGTTACACCCTGTATTATTGGAAATTTAATTACGCAACTTTTATGTCAGTACAACTTTTCTCAAAAATGAGTAGTTTTAAAGTTATAATCAAAAAACCAATAAAAAAATCGAATTTTTCCTTCATATTTTGACATTTTGATTATTTAAACAATGTTCCGGACCATTTTGAGTGGGAGGATAACTCAAATATTATTAACCTATACAGAAGTAAAAACTTCAAATTATAGTTTATTGAAAACTTCTAAAAGTCATCCACATGGATTGCAAAACGTTTTCGTTCTGAACAGAACATCTTCAGTGCATTCCGCAAAGTAGTTGTAACTAGCACACCAATGAAGGTGGTAACTTCAAAATATATGGCTTACATTATACCTTATGATAAAATATTATGACTACAAGTCGATGTTACTAGATTAAAATATGTATGTGCCTAAAGAGCAACATGCTTCCCTGCTCGAAAAAACTAGGTACTTGCCATGCCAAGTTGGTCTGTGCTAATTCAAATGGCAAGTACCTAGTTTTTTCGAGCAGGGAAGCATGTTGCTCTTTAGGCACATACATATTTTAATCTAGTAACATCGACTTGTAGTCATAATATTTTATCATAAGGTATAATGTAAGCCATATATTTTGAAGTTACCACCTTCATTGGTGTGCTAGTTACAACTACTTTGCGGAATGCACTGAAGATGTTCTGTTCAGAACGAAAACGTTTTGCAATCCATGTGGATGACTTTTAGAAGTTTTAAATAAACTATTTTATACCAAAATACAATTTGAAGTTTTTACTTCTGTATAGGTTTTTAAACTATGGTATACAGCCAACTATTGGGATTTTTCCATTGATTTCAAATATTATTATTTGAGTTATTTTCAAGCAATTTCTGCAAAAAAATTTGAGTCACCTCTCAACGTCCATCTCAAAACAGATGGGCCTTGGACTAACTGTCGTGACCATCACGGCACATGCTAGGAAAAGATTGTTTCGAAAAGAACGTCTCATGCAAAGCCCGTCGCTTGCCTGGTGCCTGGTACGCATAGTGTGAATTAAATCGCGTGAAGTTCATAGATTTTATGTAAAATGTATCTTGCCGAACCGATGCCTTGCCCATGCCGAGCACTTGCCTTGCATGATAGTGAGAATCAGCCTTTACTGTAGTATTACTGTAAATACTTAGACCAATTTTCATGATTTTCCCGATTAAAATTCGTCTATTTATCAAGGTTATAAAGCAAAACTTACATCATTTTACAAATATGACTTAGGTACACCTTACACTTTGGCTTTAACATCCTCATTTCTTGTTTGAACTATTTTTTTCTACGGATTCTTGGTAAATCGATGATTTCCGTTTCCCCCCAACTATTGCGGTTTTAGGGAGAATCCCAGGGTTAGGAGTAGCAAACTTTTTTTCATCTTTTTTGAGGTCCTGACTCCCGAAATTGACATTATAAGTAGAATTCAGCTTGTTCGTATGATTTTTAGAGGTTCAGTGTCATTTTCGTCACTGACGACTGGACTAATAAAGATGAAACAGAAAATACAAAATTCTGAAAATGATGGAGAATGCATACCAAAGATAGAAACAACAAAAACAGGAAGACGAATAAAATCATTCAACGATTTAAGTGGATATGAAATTTATACAGCCTATGTATTGCTTAATATGAGCATAAGAAAATAATCCTGTATGTTATGAAGATGCCATGAAAGATCCAGAATGGGTAGAATATACAAGAACGAACTTACACTCACATGAAAAACTAAATACATGGACAAAAATATAATTACCTGAACGTAAAAAAACCTATACAAATAAAATGGATTTTTAGAACAAAGCAAGAAGGAATTAAAAAACAGATTAGTAGCCAAAAGTTTTCAACTTAAGGGAGTATGAGTATAGTGAATATGAATAAAATAATTCACTAGTAGCAAGAACATCAACAATTACTTCAGAATGATGTCTATACTTATGTACAAAAGGACTTTGAATCATCAAAGGTATCGAATAATACATTCAATGAATTCAATTAATTAGGCAGGACACATAGGAAGAATGAAAGACAACCGTTGGACGAAGCGAATTCTTGAATGACGACCAAGAGTAAATAAGAAAAGTAGAGGCAGACCTCAAACCAGATGGACTGATCACATCAAGCAAATGGCTGGTCACGAATAGATGCAAAAAACAACGAACAGATATGAATGGACATACTTAAGAGAGGTTTACATTCGACGATGCTGTTGATGATGCCTCGAACGAATAGCTGTTGATGATGATGATGATGATGATAAGAAGGAAAACAATTCTAACATATGCCAAAATATACAGTGTGGGCCAAAGAAAACAATCCACCTCGATATTTGGCAGTATTTATTCGAATTTAAGGAAATGAAAAAACAGATCGATTTTTGATCTAAGGGGGACACATTTTTACGGTACATACATATGTCATTTGTCAACCCCCTCCCTTCCACTTCCCCCACCCCTTATTTTTAAATAGGGAATTGTTGCCTGAATTCAATATTCAACGTACCAAGAGGCAGATGGATGGCAGCTTGAACATTGAAATTAAGCGAAAAGCAATGTTTATTTATCAAAAAACATTTTTTTCTGTTTTGTGTCAGCAGTAGAATGTATTTTGAATTAAATAAATTATATACATTCTTCTTTTTGTGTCAATTAATTTAATTAAAACATTTTTTTCTTGGGCACCCTGTGTAAATAATTATGTTAATTTTTATATCACTGAATAGAGAATTGAATAACCTTTCAAATAAGCTAGCATACGACCCCTATTCCCTATTTAAAAATAAGGGGTGGGGGAAGTGGAATGGAGGGGGTTGACAAATGACAGATGCATGTACCGTAAATGTGTCCCCCCTTAGATCAAAAATCGACCTGTTTCGTCATTTCCTTAAAATCTAATAAATACTGTCAAATATCGAGGTGGACTTTTTTCTTTGGCCCACACTGTATAAATCTATTTCATATAATATACAGGAAATATTTCGAATCTCTTTAATGTAACACGTCCCATGTCCCATTGAAATTTATTGAAAGCAGAAAGTGAAAATTTGTAATAGACTATACTTAAGTGTAATCAATAAATCATCATAAGAGTACGACACATTGTAGTTTTATTTATCTACACGAAATAAAAAAAATATGCGTGAGTATTCGCTATATAGGTACATTTACATTATTCAAATATGCAAAGATTCTTTCATTACACCTCTGCAGATCCTACGTTAATAAGAAATTATTTCTTCTTCTTTATTAGGTAACGTATGCAAATAGCAGTTTCCATTAAGAAGATGACAAATATAAAAATTTATCACTCGTAACAATCTTATTTGCATTTACGATATTTACCGTTGCTTGAAAATGTTGAAATTTTGAAACCGAAAGTAGATATCCTCCGTTTTTTATTAATAGGTATATTAATCTATGTAGTTTGGAAATTTTTCCAAATTACATTCGTTTTTAAATTCTGATAGAATCATGTCAATAAATTAAATTTAGATTTTTAGTGTTTTTAAACTTTTATTCTTATATAATTTTGCAATTTTTTATTACTATACAGAAAAATAATTTGTTGATTGAGGTTTCATAAATTGATGCCATACTCTTTATACGACTGGCTAAAAGAAAATAAAGATGAACATGATGAACATGATTTACTGATCTTGTTGTTATGTATTATAGGCCAGGCTAATATAGTCCTGTCGCCAGAGGGAGTACAACGACCTCCTTAATTCAGATGGACTTACCCAATTTTTTTATGTATTTTGACCCGTAGAACACGAATTTTTTGGGTAACAGTTGATCCGGATGTCGATAAGATTTTTATAAACAAAGAACTTGAGGAATCACATAACAGCGATTTTTCGCAAAACAAAACATGTTTTTGTATTTTTTGGGTCATTCTAAGCAAAAAATGTTCTCACAAGTTTTTTTCGTAGGATGCATAATTATCGACATAAACGCGGTTAAACTTTCAAAAAATCGAAAAATTGCAATTTTTGAACCCGAATAACTTTTGATTAAAAAATAAAATAGCAATTCTGCCTACCGCGTTTGAAAGTTCAAGTCAAATTCTATCGGGTTTGATTACTTTCGTTGCTAAAAATTAATTTTTTTATTGTTAAACAAAGCTATAAACACATAGTGCTTGAATGATGTTTTCAATGCATTTCTAATTTAAAATCGAACGAGTAGGCGCGCATACAGACAATTTCTACGTAGATTACGTACATTAAAACGCATGCATTGGGCACGGGAAACACTATGTGTTTATAGCTTTGTTTAACAATAAAAAAATTAATTTTTAGCAATGCAAATAATCAAAACTGATAGAATTTGACTTAAACTTTCAAATACAGTAAGCAGAATTGCTATTTTATTTTTTAATCAAAAGTTATTCGGGTTCAAACATTGCAATTTTTCGATTTTTTTAAAGTTTAACTGCGTTTATCTCGAAAAATATGCATTTTACAAAAAAACTTGTAAGTAAGAACATTTTTTGTTTAGCATAACCTAAAAAATACAAAAAAAATGTTTTGTTTTGCGAGAAATCGCTGTTATGTATTTCCTCAAGTTCTTTGTTTATAACAATCTTATCGGCATCCGGATCAACTGTTACCCATAACACATAATACCCATAATACATAAAAAAGCTTGGGTAAGTCCACGTTGTACCCCCCCCCCCCCCGGCGACAGGACTAATAAGGGTAAAAGGTAAAAATATACCCTGTTCATGATACTTCAACAGCCAGGGTACTGAAGCGTTTTTTCGACAGGTGATAACCTATAAGAACAAATTGTAACTATTTCTTGCGTAGGATCTGGCGGCCATTTTTATTTATAAGCAAATTAGTGTCAAAAACGGCCTTTTTCCCTTTTCTTTCAAATCAATGGAAAACCATGAAACTTATGGTTTTTTTAGTACAAAAATCTCTCCAAAAAATTCCCGTGTTCTACGGGCCATAATACATAAAAAAACTTGGGTAAGTCCACGTTGTACCCCCCCTCCCTGGCGACATGACTAATAAGGGTAAAAGGTAAAAATATACCCTGTTCATGATACTTCAACAGCCAGGGTACTGAAGCGTTTTTTCGACAGGTGATAACCTATAAGAACAAATTGTAATTATTTCTTGCGTAGGATCTGGCGGCCATTTTTATTTATAAACAAATTAGTGTCAAAAACGGCCTTTTTCCCTTTTTTTTTTCAAATCAATGGAAAACCATGAAACTTATGGTTTTTTTAGTACAAACATCCTCGAGAGCATGGAAAAAGATTTAAAATGGCGTATTATAAATATTGATATTATTATACTCATTTATTATTAATATAATTGCGAAAAAGGTCGAAATTAATTGGAAAAAAATTAATTTTACAATAACTATTGTAAAAATTAGTGTATGGCTTTGAAATGTTTGTCAAATGAGGGTTCTTTGGTGCCTAATATGTGATAAAAATTCCAAAGCGATTCGTTCAATTGTTTAAATTTTATTCAAATTGTTTATTCCAGAGAGCTTTTTTTTTGGAAATATCATAAGTCAGAAAAAAATGATTTTAGAGCCATTCTACAGGTGCCAAATAAAAGAGCATGATCTAAACTTTCAAATTGGTTTAAAAAAGGGAATAAAAATGCATTTACCTATCAGTAATAAATAGTTATGCAAAAGTATCCATTTTTTCTTATACACTTTTTGAATACCTTTTTTCAAAAAAATCTATCATTTTTCGGTGTTTAAGGTGCACAACTACCAAGTAATGTTAGTAATGTTAGTACCAAGTAATGTATATAATAATTGATAAAAAATTGTAATAAATATATGTAATTTTTTATATAAAAAAATAAAAAGACAAATTTACGATACTTTTTCATAATTATTTATTACTAATAAATGCATTTTTTATTCACTTTTTTAAAACCAATTTAAAAATTTAGCTCATGCTCTTTCATTTGACATCTGTAGAATGGTTCTGTTATCATTTTTTTGACTTATGTTATTGCAAAAAACAGCTCTCTGGGATAAACAATTTGAATAAAATTTAAACAATTGAATAAATCGCTTTGAAATTTTTGTCACATATTAAGCACCAAACCCTCATTTGACAAAAATTTCAAAGCTGTACACTAATTTTTTACAATGATTATTAAAAAATAAATTTTTTTGCAATTTCGACCTTTTTTCGCAAATCTATTAACAATAAATGAGTGTATTAAACTTTGTAATACGCCATTTTAAAGCTTTTTCCGTGGTATTGAAGATGTTTGTACTAAAAAAACCATAAGTTTCACTGTTTTCCATTGATTTAAAAAAAAAAGGAAAATAAGCCGTTTTTTGACACTAAGGCCCGCTTGCTCATTCGGAGTTCAACTCAAGTTCAGCGCCTTAACCGAGTTCAAGGCATGAAGTACGTTGTACGATGGTACGCAATTCATGCCTTGAACTCGGTAATGGCGCTGAACTTGAGTTGAACTCCGAATGAGCAAGCAGGCCCAAATTGTTTATAAATAAAAATGGCCGCAGATCCTACGCAGGAAATAGATAAAATTTTTTCTTATAGGTATTACCTGTCGAAAAAATTCTTCAGTACCCTGGCTGTTGAAGTAAAAAAACCTTATTACCCTGGACTATTATTCTAAACCTTAGATTTCTCAAAAAACTACAATAGGTACTATATGTATATAGGTATACCTACTTAACTTTGTGAATGATTGACGCATGCATGAATGAGGAAGATTGCAAAACTTTATGACCACTGCGTAGGCTTTGTGACTTATACATTGTGATCAGCCTATACATTGTTCTTTATGGTCCACATAATGTTCAGAAAAAAGTCACACCATTTTGAGCATCGGGTTTGGGGGGAGAGGGGGGAGAAATCGGTAAATTCGTAGTTTCTTAAGTTTTTCGTCAATATTTCTAAAACTGTGCGGTTTAGCATGAACAACCTTCTATACAAAAATATTCTACATTAAATTTGAAACAAAAAAGGCCCTATGGATAATCCTTCTAAAATGAACGGTTCTAAAGTTACGGAGGTAGTATAGTATAATTGGTCCAAAAAAGGTCTAACCCAGACATTAAAAGTAAAAGTTTTCCTCCAACACCAAATTGTTCTATATGGTCCAGATATTGTCCAGTAAAAAGTTACACCATTTTGAGCGTCCGGTTTGGGGGGAGATGGGGGAGAAATCGGTAAATTAGTAGTTTTTTTATGTTTTTCGTCAATATTTCTAAAATATGCTTTAGCGTAAACAATATTCTATACAAAAATGTTGTGTGTGTGTGTGTGTGTGGAGAGAAAGAGATGGCATTAGACAAAGCGTCTTTTTGCCACAGAATTTTGTTATAGATATGTTTAAATTTTTATCTTAGAATCATTTATAAACTTGATTAAGATATTAAATATAGATTTGTCAGAATAAGATAAAAGATTGCTGATACAAAAATGTTCTACATCAAATTTAAAACAAAAAAAAAGTTCCTATACATAATTGTTATAAAATCAACGATTCCAGAGTTACGGAGGGTGAAAAGTGGAGGTTTTCGATATTTCTTATATTTTTTGGGCAATTTATAATATTTTTACTGATTGAAAGAAATTTTCTTTAACAGGATTTGCTATTTCAGTAGCCGATGGTATGTTAGTGATAAGCCCTTGAAGAAACGTCAACCGCACCAGCCAAAATCATCATCAATTGCCCAAAAAATGTAAAAAGTATCTAAAACCTCCACATTTCACCCTCCATAACTCTGGAACCGTTGATTTTATAACAATTATGGATAGGACCATTTTTGTTTTAAATTTTATGTAGAACGTTTTTGTATAGAACATTGTTTACGCTTAAACAAAGTTTTAGAAATATTGACGAAAAATGTAAAGAAACTACTAATTTACCGATTTCTCCCCCATCTCCCTCCTAAACCGGAGGCTCAAAATGGTGTAACTTTTTACTGAACAATATGTGGACCATATAGGACAATTTGGTGTTGGAGGAAAACTTTTACTTTGGATGTCTGGGTTAGGCCTTTTTTTGGACCAATTATACAATACTACCTACGTAACTTTGGAACCGTTCATTTTAAAAGGATTATGTGTAGGGCCTTTTTTATTTCAAATTTAATGTAGAACATTTTTGTATAGAAGGTTGTTCATGCTAAACCTCATAGTTTTAGAAATATTGACGAAAAACGTAAAAAACTACGAATTTACCGACTTCTCCCCCTCTCCCCCAAACCCGACGCTTAAAAAGGTGTGACTTTTTTCTGAACATTATATGGACCATATAGAACAATTTGGTGTTACAGGATAACTTTCACTTTGGATGTCTGGGTTATGTCATTTTTTGAATCAATTCTATCATACTAATATATGCAAAAATTAAATTAGATTAAATCGTATCAGCCGCACCTAACGGCTCTGAATTTTCGAAATCTACAATTTTTGCCTGATGAATTTTTATGATAAAACATTTAAAACGAAAAAAAACCCGTATGTACCATCTTTGACTTTGAATACTTTTTTTGCAGATGTGGGTTTAATTGATATTCGGTTGCAGGTCATCATTCAAATATATGTAGGTATATAGAACAACCGGTATACATGTGTTTTATCGATTTCGAGAAGGCCTTTGATCGGTTCACTTACGACCAAATCCTCTGTATTATGTAAAACATGGCACAAAAGATTTTCACAATGGAAACTGTATCAAAGTTACCCTTTTGTGGTGAATTTTGCTTCAAATTTAACAACTATTATGGAAAAACCTTTCAAAATGAAACTAGAATTTTATTTTCCATCAAAATGAAAATACATTTTCGCACCACGTAATATTCATGTTAGCTCTTTTGTAGCTGGAATATTGTATGTGCCACTCATTTTTACGGGGTTTAGCGGTTTTTTTTTATTCTTGTAGATTTTACCGAGTATCTACGTAAATAATATTTTCAACATCCACGTAATTTCGATTTCTGCAATATGTAATCAACTGATACACACTGTAGGTGAATAATTTATTAAGTAGGTATTTAAAGAAACCTTCACAATGAAACATCTGTATCAAGATGCGTTCACTTGCCGCAGATGCGATGAGATTCAATTCAATTTTCAATTATGTATTACATTATTACAGCTTGGATTACTTGTGGGTGTTGCATCAACCAAGGATGGGTTTAATTTATTGTAGATCGTGCTGATTTCCACTCTCGATTTAAAACCGGTTACCGGCTAATTCGTAAAGAATTACTTTACTGACCGCCGAGGAACGCAGTGAAAATAAATTTTGATATTATAACCATGACATTTCTTTTAACCCGAAGTGGTCATCAGTTACGTAATGTAGTTTTCCGGAGACTAAACTCTACGAGTACATGTTCTTGTTCTCTCGAAAATTGCCCGCCTTAAGTAAAAGAGAGAGTTTATTGCTGTACCAATTTTAATTCTTGAAAATTATACTTTACAAGTAGATGTATCATTTTCTGTTTTATTTCAGTGAGATATAGTTACATAAGTTATAGCATATGATAGGCTATAAAGGAATATAAAGGCACGTATCCACTACGTTGGAGCTCCGTGCTCCATGTAACTGCTCCACATAGTGGATACGTTGACGTTGGCACTGACAGTTTAAGGCATCATGGGGCCCTAGGCGGTCATAAGAAGTAGGCCCCTTTAAAGCGACCATTTACTTAAAACAAATTTACAGATATTTATGTTGTTTTGGAAAGTCACCATCATCAACCCGTACGCGTCCACTGCTGGACATAGGTCTCCCTCAGCTCTTTCCATCTTTCTCTGTTTTGTGCGGCTTGCATCCAGTTGCTGACAATACGCTTCAGATCGTGAGCCCATCTGGTTGGTGGCCGTCCTCTGCTCCGTAGTGCTTCTTCTCGTGGCCTCCACTCGACAATACGTTTTGTCCATCGATTGTCTGACAATCTGGCGACGTGTCCTGCCCAATTCCACTTGAGCGACGCGATTCTTTCCACGGCGTCCGCTGTTTTTGTTCTACGACGTATTTCTTCGTTTGGGATTCGGTCCCTCAGGGAGACACCCAACTTCTGGCGCTCCATAGCCCTCTGAGTTATGCGAATCTTGTTCACTACCTTTTTTGTGAGTGTTAATGTTTCCGCTCCATAAGTGAGTACAGGCAATACACACTGGTCAAAGATTTTCCTTTTCAGGCATATGGGTAAGTCCGATTTAAATACATAGCTCAGTTTACCAAACGCTGCCCAGGCTAATCCTATGCGACGTGGGAGCTCGCAAGTCTGGTTATCTCTTCCCAACCGAATTTCATGTCCCAAGTACTTATAAGATGCAGTCTGCTCAATATCCATTCCATCAACAACAATATTACGATTTAGCACCAGATTAGTCATTATTTGCGTCTTGTTGATGTTAATCTTTAGTCCGACCTCTAGGGAAGCGTGATATAACTTGTTCAACATTATTATTGCATCATCCATACGATCGGCTATAAGGACGATGTCATCTGAGAATCTCAAATGACTGAGCTTCTCTCCATTTATGTTGATACCATATTCGTTCAGATCTGCCGTCTTAAAACTGTGTTCTAAAAGGGTTGTGAACAGCTTTGGTGAGATGGTGTCTCCTTGCCGTACTCCTCGCTGTATACAGAATTTATTTGTTTGTTGATCAGATAGTCTTACGCTAGCCGTTGCGTTGTGGTAGATATATTTTATCATGTTAGTGTAGCGATGGTCTATTCGGAATTCTGTCAATGCTTTTAACATTTACTGCTGGTTTATGGTATCAAACGCTTTCTCGTAGTCCACGAATATCAGTGCCAATGGTTTGTTGTATTCCGCAGACTTCTCGATCAAGTTTTTTATTACCAGTAAGTGGTGGTTAGTGCTATATCCGGATCTGAAGCCAGCTTGTTCTCTAGGCTGATAGAAGTCTAACTTAGCCTCCAGTCTTTTTTTGATAATTTTTGTGAAAAGTTTATATATGTGTGATAGCAGACTGATAGGACGGTAGTTTTTTAGATCTGTTATGTCACCTTTCTTGTGCAATAAAACAATGACTGCATCGTTCCATTGAGAAGGCGTTTTTCCTTGGTAAATGCATTCGGTGAAAAGTTTGGCCAAAACCTGGATAATTTTATTTCCTCCTTGTTTGATTGCCTCAATCACTACTCCGTCATCGCCAGGGGATTTATTATTTTTCATTTCTGAAAGTGTCTTTTTAACTTCGTCTGGTGTTACTTCTGGCATTAATTCTGATCCCTGGTTTGTGATTTTGGGCAGGAGCTGATCTTTCCTTGCGTTGGTGCTCTTATGCATTTCGCGATAAAACGATTCGACAACCTTAAGGATTTCGGCTCTATCCGTAGCAATGCTGTTGTCTTTGTTTCTTATTCTGTACATATTTTTGTTGCCAATGTTATTCGTATTTCGCCGCAAAACTTTTAAATTTTGTTTTCTTGAATTATTTGAGTTATTTCTCTTGTATTGTTTTCTCTTATGTCTTTTCGGATTGACCGGTGTCAGTTGTCAGTGGAAAGTAGTTACTACAAAAACAAATTACGACAATGTAAAAAAGATCATTTTTCTTTTTTACCTCTTTTACTTTGCTAAATATTTAAGTAAAATAACTGCATCTGATAAATTTATAGTTGTAATTTTTAATGTTTATTAGCAGCACTTAAACATTCTAACATTTTGGACCACATAATGGTTAAAAAAGCTATTTGAAACTTATTCATTTTCCTATATAACATTTGTACTGCTATAACAGCATCAAATCTAGCTGACCGTCTATTGTATAGTACAGTGCTTCCCAATATTTTTGAGTCATGTACCACAAAATACTTTTTATTATTTTTGGTACCACCTAACTGAAATACGTACCCATCTATGTAGCCAGATAATCTAATTAACTATAATAGTAATGCTGATTTTGGCTGTTTTTACCTTTTGTGTACCACCGCAAATAATGATATATACCACCAGTGGTCCATGTACCACACCACAGATTGAGAACCGCTAGTATAGTATACCTATACCATCTATGGTATACCATCTAGTATGTATACCATCTAGTAGGTAAGACCACAGAATAAATAACCACATGTGGTTATTTATTCTGTGGTAACACTTTTAAACGACATTTCGCAACACCTTGTCATTAATAGTCCATTTACTCACGGTTTTTGCTCCGAATAGAAGAAGCGCTTGGCTTGACATGAAATTTGGCATACACATAACTAACATGCCAAAGAAAAAAAGTAATTATGCTGGTGTGTGATTTGGCCCAAGGATGAGTGCCACCCCTTCGGGGGTAAAAAATCACGTTCAAAATAAGTGCGGAAATGGATAAACTCATTAATTCTAAGTAACTTTTGTTCTATAGAGTTTTTTCACTAAGTCAATACTTTTCGAGTTATTTGTGAGTTAATATGTTAATTTTTTACATAACAGTAACAAAAAAATACGTTTTTAGCCGGCTTTTCTCAAATAACTTAAAAATTTAGCATTTTATCGAAAAAATATTCGTAGAAAAAATATAGCGTATACAAAAGTAAAAAAATAGTGTATGTATGAATTATGTAGATTCAGTATAAGCATAGCGGGGGCTAATGAAAAATGGATTATTATTATACACATTTCAAATCGAATATTTCAACGCAAATAACCAAAAAATGAAGCACTTCTCGGTGAAAATTCATCACAACTTCTTTAATGTGTTAAAAAAGCTTAAATTTTGTTTTTTTTTTAGTTTCTAGTATCAATATTAAGCAAGTTAAGCTCAAAATAATGCATTTTTCGAGGGCCATTTGTTTAAACTAATTTAAAGCACTTAAAAATATCTATCTCCAAACATAAAAAAAGTCTCTAGCTCAAAAATTAAGTGACTTATAATGAAAAGAATGTCAGTCCCTATTTTTTTCAGCGAAAAAGTGATCGCAAGCAACCCCTAATCACCACCCTAATTAAAATTAGTCATTGACCTTATTTGGTCTTTTTTATTTATGTATTATTAATAGGTTTTAGAAGTTTGACCGGCTTAGAATGATTAGTTTTTAAAAAAATGGAGTTAAAAGTGAATAACGAATTTTTGTAGTTTGGAAAAAAATGGCATTTTCTTCAGAATAGCAAGATTAGCATCAGAGATACGAAAAAATGTTTAAATATAAAATTGTAGCTTATTTAATTCCTAAGAAGCTTATTTGCAAAAATTTTTTCTACGGTAAAAATTGAGGGATCTATTGACAATTAAAGCTGGTAATAACATGCCAAAACCATCTTTAACAACCCTTTCAAAGTCACCTATTTTTGCGAATGAGGATTTTAAAAAGATTTAATACTAATAAACTTATAGATCTTATAAAAATCTACAAAATTGTTTTTCGCCAAACTTTCTAAGATAAAAAATAAAAGGTTACGGTAAAAAATCAATATATATTTTTTTGAAAAATAAAAGGAGAAATCCAATTGTAAGCATAATAAGCATAAGTTAGCGGTGTTTTTAGCCATTGGCCTTATTTATTCTTATTTATTTATGTATTATTAATAGATTCTAAAAGTTTGACTGGCTTAGAATGATTAGTTTTAAAAAAATTGAAGTTAAAAGCGAATAACGAATTTTTGTAGTTTGGTAAAAAAGGCCATTTTCTTCAAAATAGAAAGATTAGCATCAGAGATACGAAAAAATGTTCAAACATAAAATTGTAGGTTATTTAATTCCCAAGAAGCTGGGTTGAAAAATGTTTTTCTACGGCAAAAATTGAGTGAATCGTAAATGAGTAAGTATATCGAAAAACATTGATTTTTTCTATACAAACCTAATACTTTCGATAACGAATAAATCGAAAACTATTAATTTTATCAAAAAAATGTATAGGACATTTTTTACTTAGAATGAATGTTTTTATCAACTTTTGCAGTCAAAATATAATAAAAAAATTCCACCCCCGAGATGGGGTGGCAACCACCCCCATGGTAAAAGCGCCTTTCGGAATCATATAGATTTTGATCCTTGGACTATCCACTACTTATTCTCAAATTTTCAAGCAAATCGATCCATTCTGTAAAAATTGCGAGGTGAAAAGTTTTGGTTCCTGGCCTAATAAGGGAAAAAAATATCCTGTTGGTGACACATCCCCTTCCAGGCCGAAACCAAATTTTTTAAATAGTATGGACCTTTATAATAATAACCTATATGTTTCCTGCAGCCGATTTTGATGATATACATAATTATAAACAAATGAAGATCAAAAAACGGTAAATTTTCGCTTTTTTCGTGTATTATCAAAAAGTTAAGCATTTTAAACAAATTTGAGAGTAAGAAACTCATAAATCGTATAAAAAACTTCAATATGGCGTTCGCTGAATATGCCTATCCTTATTGGTTGCTTAGAAAATTGCAAAATAAATAATAAATTTTGAGATTTTATAAATATTCATAACTTATGTAAAAATCAACTTAAAACCTTCTTATTACACGGAATGCTGAGACTTCTGGTGCAATAATACCCTATATTTCAAAGCAATTGGTCAAATAGTTTATAAAAGTTATTTAATTTGTTTATCCCAAATTAATTTTTGTTGCAACACTATAAGTCAGAAAATGATGAAGTTACAGTAATACTTTAGATAGTTTATGAAAGAAGAAGATTTGCACTAATAATTTAATTAAAAAAATGACAAAAAATAATTCTAAATATTGCAAAATTATTCTGCAAGAACATGTGAATTAAAAAACGGGGGGCTAACTTCGTCGCTAATTATCCTAGGACAATTGTTTTTCTTTCTAAATGTGTATAAAAATTCAGTGTTTATAAGTATGAAAAAATAATTTTTCTACGGGTAACGGTTAACAAGTTATTCTAATTGTTTATACGTAAGCAAAAAACCGACATGTTTTTGCAAAATAATTTTACACTGTTTAAAATTACTTTTTGTCATTTTTTTTTAATTAAGTTAATAGTATAAATGTTCTTCTTTTATAAACTGTCCGAAGTATTACTGTAACCTTATAATATTCTGACTTATAGTGTTGCAAAAGAAATTAATTTGGGATAAACAAATTAAATAACTTTTAAACTATTTGACCAACTACGCTGCAATTTAGGGTATGATTTAAGCACCAGAAGTCTCAGTATTCCATGTAATAAGAAGGTTCTAAGTTGATTTATACATAAGTTATGAATATTTATAAAAACTCAAAATTTATTATTTATTTTGCAATTTTCTAAGCAACCAACAAGGATAGACATATTTAGCGAACGCCATATTGAAGTTTTTTATACGATTTATGAGTTTCTTACTCTCAAATTTGTTTAAAATGCTTAACTTTTTGATAATAGACGAAAAAAGCGAAAATTTACCGTTTTTTGATCTTCATTTGTTTATAACTATGTATATCATCAAAATAGGCTACAGTAAACATGTAGGTTATTAAGATAGATGTCCATACTACTCAAAAAATTTGGTTTCGGCCTGGAGGGGATGTGTCACGAGAAAATCTTATATCTCTGGACTACTGTTGAGCTTTGTAAATAAATAAATAGTTACATGACATAAATAGGTTAGCTGTTAGCTGACATAAATAGGTATAGGTCATAGGTAATGAATGAGCAGCTTGTGACCAAAGCAACAGGTGAGAATACGTATACGAAATTACGTGCTAAACAAATAGGTCTATTAATAAATACAAATCAAGATTCACGATCAAGATCAAAATGAAATCAAGAAACCAATCAATTAAAACAATCGGACATTGATAGCTTCTGATCATTTTCTTTGATTATGTAAAGTAATGTTCTTATAAGTTAGGCCATTTTGACTCTCATGGCCTCAATTGCAAGTGGAAAAACATGATATACATATACAGTTTTAGAAAAGTTAAAGAATAATGTACTTAATTAAGAGTAAAAATTCAAGAAAATACGAAAAATATAAAATAAAAGCAAGACTAGCAAAAATACAATGAAAAATTTTTGGACCGGATCAGAATTTGGGCAAATTAGTAGGTACTTGGAAAAATGATTAAATTAAATATACTTATTAATTAAAAATAAAATGAAAATAAGAAAAACCCTAGTATTTCAAAAGCTATTAAGCCTTATAAATAAATAAGTGTACTTTCATATTATGTAAAAATTATAGGTCGTAGAAAAAGTATTGTGCATAATATGAGGGGAGACTTATACTTAGTAGTTTTATTCTAAAAAATTTACACTTGTGCGCCATACCGCAAATTTCATTTTTAAAAAAAGTTTACAGATGCATAAGTTACATAACATTATTAAAATCTCACAAACTATTTTCTTATTAAATTTTAGTCAGGACTTGGGGTGTAGGTGCAAAATTTCCCGCCATTATATTTTAAATGCATTCATTTTTTCAAATCCTGAGAAAACTAATAAGTATTTTTGAAAAATTTAAACGCCGAATTAAAGATTGCATTATTACCGAGGGCCAAAAGCCCCTGAAAACTTCTATAATGTTTATTTTAATAAGTTACAGGGGTGAAAAAAAAAAGAGAATATATAGTGTAATTTTCAATTTCAAATATTTCATTCAAAAGAAACTTTTTGGTTAATTTAAGGGATTTTTGGCCCTCGGTAATAATGTAGTCTTTCATTTTGCGTTTAAATTTTTCAAAAATACTTATTAGGTTTCTCAAGACTCGAAAAAAATGAATGCATTTAAAACACACTGACACGAAATTTTGCGCCTACTCTCTTAAATATATTTTAGCCAGGAGTACTTAACAAAATATTTAAAAATAAATAAATAATTAAAGATATTAACAAACTGCGTGGTCTGCGATCAAAACTACCAGTAACTTCTGTTTTATAACTAATTTTCAAGAAGAGAAATCAATTTCCAATATTCCTTCCATAGGTCAAAAGGTAAGCACCTCACTCAACCGTAATGTCTATATTCAAATACACTTTGCAGTGCACCTCAAGTTCCACCCACCTTTACATAATCAAGAAATCGAAGCGAATAAAATACCATCAAAGCGAATAAGATGTCAAAAGTCAGAGGTCATAAGTGAAAGGTACTTACCAAAAATTTCATGACTCGTCTTCGATCAACACCGTCGACAAAACTGAGATGTACACAAATTAAAGATCTTCGTAAAATCCCTTTATATACCCTCTCTACTGGAGCATCCTCACTCTTCTAAATACCAATTATTGACTTATTGGGATGAGACAGTTTTTCTTATGAAATGTTTTTTAAGAATTGGTTCGCGGCATCTTCAGCAGCACTCAAATACCATCATCCGCGTGTAATTTATTATTTTGAATGTGATATATTTTACTTGTCACTGATTCGAGTTTTAGATTTGCCTAAAAATAGTGCAGGTATAAATGAGAAACAGGATATGCAAAAGAGACAAAGAAAATTTTTGTTTGGGTTAGTTATTCTCTAAAAATATTTAGGTTTATTTTAGAAGCTGTATTAATTATTAATTAACGCTTTTATTTAGTTCAATAGTTTGCGTCAAATCTTTAGACGTTAATTTGACTGCCTTTTCTTCAATGCAAATGAATGAAAATTTGCAGATATATGCATTCGTGGGAACAATACACGAGTCAATAAAAAAATTTTCATGTTTATTAATTGTTTAAATAAAAAAAAAACGATTTTAATGGAAAACGCTTAAATTCTCTTGTTTTTTACAATGTAAAAGCTTGAAACTTTTACGGATTGTATAGCTAATGATATGAACAATACATAATTTCACTTTTTACGTTAATTGTTTACGTTATGCTTCATTAATAAACAATAAAGTTTCAAATTTTTTGCCGATTCCGATCATGTTAGTACATCATATGTTTTATACATATTTTAATAAACATGACGATATATTTTAATGTTTGAAAAGTGTAAGACTAACATGTAAAAAATAAAAAAATACGAAAAAAAAAATTAAGAAACGCTTTTCTTTAGTTACGAGTGACTAAAATTAAAAACATTATAAAAAAATCAACTAAAAAGCAAAAAATAAAAAAAAAAATGAAAAAATCTAACACATTCGTTAAAGAAAAGCGTGGGGCGAAAACCGTTTATTCGATGAACACGCGCCACGCTTTTCTTTGACGGATGTGTTAGATTTTTTAATTTTTTTTTATTTTTTGCTTTTTAGTTGATTTTTTTATAATGTTTTTAATTTTAGTCACTCGTAACTAAAGAAAAGCGTTTCTTAAAAAAATTTTTTTCATATTTTTTTATTTAAAGTTTAATCTTAGTCGACATTGAAAAATATGTCTTTGTTTATATTTTTTATAGCTGGACTTTTTCACATTATAAAAAAATAGGGGAAAGGTAGTTTTTTGTGGTTTCCTACCCTCATTGCACAATGATACCTATACCTAGGTGTGGATCTAGCTACAGCTAACCACCACGCGATTGCCAAAATGCCCAAATAGAAAAATCCCAAAACTGAACGGAACCGTTTGTCTCGGTAGCTTGCGTTTTCGTTAGTGATGAGCGAGACTGGTCTTGGTCTTGGTCTTGCAGCAAGACCAAGACCAAGACCGCCTTTTGGTTTGCAAGACCAATACCAAGACCAGGTATTCAAGACCAAGACCAAGACCAAACCTTGCAAGGCTACGCAAGACCAAGACCAACCTGCAAGACTCTTGCACTTTTTTGCGAAATTGTTTTTTTATTATTTAACTTTATTTTTTTAGTTCAATAATATATACTGACATTGTAATAAACCTTAAACAATATCGAATTTTTAAAATACATAATATTTTGGTTATATTTTTAAGTCGTTTTGATTAAGTCAAACGGTTTGCATTTTCTCAACCTTCAAAGTGTCCAGAAGGCAAGTTTTCAAACGGCGACAGTTCAAGGACAATTGAAATTACTTGTAAGACAAAAAAATGTAATTATAGATAGGGTAATCCATTTTAAAAAAATGCCATTAAAAACGGTTTTTATGTACCAGTAGTTTTCGCTTTTTTGTCTAATAAAAATACTGACACTTATTTCAATTCTTTTCGCATAATCGAGGAAAAATGTAGGTCGTTAAATTTAAAATTAACACCAAAAAATATCATAATAGATTTTGAAAAGGGATTCACAATGCTGTGAAAGCATTGTGGCCTGAATAAAAAATAACTGGTTGTCGATTGTAATATGTCAAGCTTGGTATCGCAAAATCCAAAGCTTAGGTTCAGTTTCTGAATATAATGACAACAATTCCGATACTGGGAAATTTTTAAAATTATTTTTTGGATTAATTTTTTACAATCAACAAAAGTTGGAAGTTGAACTATTTGTGAAAATCCCGGATGACAAACGCGTAAAGAATTTTACTGATTTCATAGTTGAAAACTATTTGGAAGAATCTAGGTTTTCCCCAGAAAGGGCCAGTACTACAAATAATATGTGCCGCACTTGAAATGGATGCGAATCATTTCAGTGTGTTTTAATTATTCCTATGACAGTTTAACAGTTTCCAGTACAATAGATTTTCCGCCATATGTATTTGTTTCTAATTGGAACTTAAAAGCTAAAAATAATGAAATTTTTTTGAGGGATACTGGATTCTTCGGAAAATGATTTTCTTTAATTTTTCTATTTTCAGTTATTCTCTATTATGAACAGTTTCCGAGATATCGAGCTTTGTCACACTTTACAGCCACCCTGTATATGCAGAATGTTTACTAAGTATGTGTACAAACTTTATAGGTTAAACGTTCATATGAACTAAAAATATTTTTTTTAATGAGAAATCAGTGTTCACGTTCGATACATCATTTCAATAGGAATTTTACATCTGGTTAAAATTGAAGGTTTTTTTATTTTTTTCTCCACATAAAAACACAGTTTTGCTTTTGCCTTGTATATAAGTATGTATAATTAAATAAAGCGCGTATTTCCTCCAAATAAAAAAAAATGTAACTAATAACTTTTTCTTCTTTCTTCTTTTTTTCACTTTTTTTTCTTTTATATCATATGCTATTGATTGTATAAAAAGCAGGTTGTGTCTCAATTCAACTTAAAATTGAAATTGAAAATACTTTTTAATGAAATGATTAGGTGAATGTATAATGTTAAAATTGGTATCCGTTTAAAACTACATTCTACAATCTTTTACAATTTTAATGCAAAAAATATAGTTTCATTCTTCACATCTTTATTTATTTCAATGTACATTTTATTCGAAATTGTTTGGTTCAAATTATTACTACCAAAAAAGCAAGACCAGCAAGACTCTTGCAGCAAGACCAAGACCAAGAACAAGACCGGCTAGTGCAAGACCAAGACCAAGACGGCCTTTTAGCTGCAAGACCAAGACCAAGACCAAGAACAAGTCCAAGACCAAGACTAGCCTGGTCTTGGTCTTGTTCTTGTTTTGCTCATCACTAGTTTTCGTGACAGACTTGGTCTTCTTCGTCTAGCCATACACGTCCACATCTGAACATAAGTCTCTTCAAGTCTTCCTTTCCATTGTTTTTTGTTGTACGCTACTTGTAGCCAATTTTTCCCGACAGTTCGTTTCAGATCATCTGTCCATCTCATAGGAGGTCTGCCTCTGGGTCTTTTGTGTTGGTATGGTCTCCAGGTTAGAATTGTTATGTGCCATTTGTTTAGATCGCTTCTAGCTACATGCCCACCGTATTCCCATTTCAATTTTAATGATTTTTGTACCACATCGGTGACTTTGGTTTTCTGTTTTATCCGTGTGTTTGTTTTCCTGTCCTTAAGTGATATGCCAAGCATTGCTCTTTCCATCGCTTGTTGAGTGACTCTGAGTATGTTCATATTCTTTTATGTGATTGTCCATGTTTGTGCCCCATATGTTAATATCGGAATAATGCATGCATCAAAAACTTTAGATCTAAGATGTAGTTGAATTTGCTGATTTCTGAGTATATATTTGTAGTTCAGTTTGCCGAATGCTGTCTATGCTAACTTTCTTCTTCTTTTTATTTCTTCCGTTTGAATTTCCCTATTTAGTATTATTTTTTGTCCTAAGTATATATTATATTCTTCAACTTTTTCTATAACTTTGTCGTTTATTATTGTCACGGTTTCTTCGGAGTGCATGACTTTTGTTTTGTTTAAATTCATTTTCAGTCCTATTTTAAAAGATTCTGTGTGTAGTTCTGAAAGCATGGTTTGCAGTTCTTGTAGGTCAGTAGCTATCAGAATTATGTCATCCGCAAATCGTAGATTACTGATGTAGCGGCCATTGATGTTTATTCCCTTATATTTCCAATTTAGATTTTTAAACACGTCCTCCAAAACTAAGGTGAACAGTTTGGTTGATAGAGTGTCTCCCTGTTTGACTCCCCTGTTTAATGGTAGGGTTCGTGTATTCATTTTCATTTAGGTAGTATGTAGCTGTAGCTTGGTTCATAGTTTCTTCTATTAAGTTATTATATCTGCTGTCTATTCTACAATTTTGCATTGCGTTTATTACGGCCATGTGTTCTATAGTGTCGAAAGTTTTTTCGTAGTCTACAAATGCTATAAAAACTGGAAACTTGTATTCGTTACATTTTTCTATTAGTATTTTTGTGGTGATCGGAACAGGTGATCGGAAGTTGAATAGCCTTTTCTAAAACCTGCCTGTTCATATGGTTGGTATTCATGTAATTTCCTTGTTAGTCGGGTAGTTATGACCTTGGTCAGTATTTTAAACAGGTGTGACAGTAGACTGATGGGCCTGTAGTTTTCCAACTTTCTATTATCACCTTTCTTGTGTAATAAGATTACTTTAGAGTTGTTCCAGCTCTTAGGGACTTTGCCCTGGTGTAAACAACTGTCTATAAGGTTAGTTACAATTGCAATGAGTTCCGTACCTCCTTCTAATATTATATCTGTCGTAATCCTATCTTCTCCTGCAGCTTTATTTCTCTTCATGTTTTTCAATGCTGTAGTTACCTCTGAAATTGTTACTTTTGGCATTATTTCCGATCCAACATTTTTTATTAATTTCCGTGCTGGTCTCATTTCATCGTCTTGTTGATGTGTTCTGTAGAGTTCCGTGTAAAATTCTTCTATTCGTTTCAGTATGTTTTCTCTAGTTGTGATTTCATTTTCGTCTTTTCCCATTAATGATATTATCTGACGTCGTCCTAGTGTCGGTCTGAGGCATTTCATACTCTTATTTTTTTTCAATAGTTGTTGTTATTAATTTTTCTTCTTTTTTCTTTTTTGTTTTCTGATTCCTTTTCTAATCTGCCTATTAAGTTCTCTATATTCTTTGGTTCCCTTTTTGTTAGATTTATTTAAGATCTTAAGAAAAAAAAAATAAAAAACAGAGTAAAAAAATTTAGTAGTAGTAATAGTTTTAAATTTAGATACTAAGCATATATTTTGTAAAAGAGAGAATTCAAAACACATTGACTGGCTAGTTGGTTGCTTAAACCAGTGCCAATGAAACATAAACACACACACATTGTGTGTTGTTTTTGGGTTTTTCAGTTGCAGAATGCTTTTGTTCACTGTTTTCGTTATAAGGTTATTCAAATCATCAATATCACTGGAGTTTATCTGCTGCATGTTAACTTGATTTAAGGCATGCATTATCTTTGGCTTGGTACTGTAGCTGAAAGAAAGAAAAACCAAAGAAAAAGCTCGTCTGGGAGGAGGCAGGGGCACGGTCGTCGCTTGCTCTTTAGCTGTCAAACATTACCCCTATTCCCAAAACTTCTTTTTCTTCTTCTACGGCACTATAGCCCAAATTGAGCCTTGGCCTCCTTTATTTTTTGCCTCCACCCTTGCTTGTCTGTGGCTGTTCTTCTCCATACACGGACTCCTAAAAGGGCTTGTGCGTCACTGTTTACTGTGTCTTCTGCCCAGCGCTTTCTTGGCTTTCCAACAGGTCTCTTTCCCTGCATTCTAGCATTCAGTGCTCTTTCTGGTGGCCTATCCTCTCCCATTCTTATCACATGTCCAAAATTTCTTCTAGCCCCTATTTCGTGAAGAGGTGATAAAACCTAAACGCGGGTAAAATGACGTGCCTTGACTTGACATTTTAAAAAAAGTCTTAGTTGAAGAATCTCTTATGCAGGACGATTACTTTAAAAATTCGTAGCAATTTTCTACTAATTCTAGTTTCTACTAATTTTTTCCAATCTTCTTTTTTTGAACTATTGATTCTAATGATTGTAATGACCAGACACCAGATTGTAATATGACCGTATCTGATCTTTCTTATATGTATCTGCATAATTCACATACATTCGTTGAAACTCGGTCGGTAACTATCCAGGTTTTGATGTTCGTCTTTTGTGTCATTTGAGTCAGCATCTGGGGCAAGCTGATTTACACTGACGACTTTTGGTTTCCCTCTTGGCAATTTATTAATTCGTTATAACACATCATTTTTTTATTTTTAATTTCATACTGGACTTACAATTGTCTTTGAGATTTAGCATTGGATTATAGAGCCAAACAAGATCGTCTACTTCGAAGCTTCCATTCATGGAGTGAAAATTGTATTGATCTTTCATTCCATAGTTGGCTATGTTGTTGGGCAAGGTCGTGGATATTTAACAATAAAACACTGAAAACGTTTGTTTTCTATACTTCCACAAAATTTATTACAACTATGTGACTACAGCTGTTTCGGCAGAGTGCCTTTCTCAAGTGATATATTTTACAATGTGTTTGCCTTTTTAAGTCTTTAACTGAAGAGGTTGAGAAGTGGGGAGCTGTTTGTCTCGAGTTGGTCATTCAGAATTATATCTGTATTTTTCAATTTATCAATTTCCATTGATTCTAAAAGTGATAGCTTAAGGCCTTTATTTTGAATATGTAGAATTTGAAACTCTTCATTGAAAGAATGATTATGATCTAGAAGGTGAAGTGCGTATGTAGAAGTGTCTGTTTTTCTATTGTTGAAAGCCATTTTGTGTTCTGCTATCCGTTTGTCAAAGGTTTTGCCAGTTTGACCGATGTAAGTTTTCGGACAGTCACAACAAGTTAGTTTGTAAACACCACTCTGTAGTTGTTTTCTCTTTCGGCTCTTACTGTTCTTAATATATCTGCTTAAGTTGTTGTTAGTTCTGAAAGATGGTGTTATACCTTTCTTTTTTATGTATCTGGCTATTTTTGTTGTTATCTTGCCAGTATATGTGATACAGCAGAAGGCACTGGGTTCTTTCTGTGGTGGTGGAATGACTAATTTCAGGGCTTTCTTATGGAGTTTTTGGTTTAAAATTTTGTTAATTGTTTGTTCGTTATAGCCACTGTTTACTGCTATTTGTTTAATGATGTTCAGTTCTATCTCGAAATTATTTTTTGACATGGGAATTTCTGTCAGTCTATGTATCATGCTATGGTAGGCTGCTAATTTGTGTTGTGTAGGATGGGATGATGAATTGTGTATAGTTGTGTCAGTATGGGTAGGTTTATGATATACGGAGAACTCATGTTTGTTGTGTAGTCTGGTAATTGTTACATCTAGAAAGTTTATGGACTTATTCTGTTCGGTTTCTATTGTAAACTCAATATAACTATGAAGTGAATTAATGTATGATACAAATTGGTCAAGTTTACTGTTAGTTCCTGTAAAACATACTAGTATATCATCCACGTATCTCCACCAATATAAGAACTGTTTAAATACGGGATGTTTAGAAATTGTTGTTTCAAGCTGGTTCATAAATATATCTGATAGCAATGGGCTTAGAGGATTACCCATAATAAGTCCTGCACTGTTGTTTGTGTATATTTGATTATTGAATTCAAAATAGTCTTGATTTATGCAAATTTCAAGAAGGTGTAAAATTTCAGATGCAATGATCGGATTTGTACTATTATGGTCCAAAAGATTTTTAACTAAAACAAAAGATTCTGTAGGAGGAACACTAGGAAAAAGATTTTTTACGTCAAATGAGATTAGTCTGGAGTTGTTGGACAATTGAAAATGTTGTATTTTATTAACGGCTTAATATTAATGGCAAAAGGATAGCTTAATATCGGCAAACTTGTGAGCTTTTGGGGGTTACTCAAAATTTCCACTTCGGTGAACTTACCTAAAGGCTTAGCGATATTGGAAAATCCTTTAACAAAACTTTGGCAAATGAGCAGAACCCAAGAAATCTTCTAATTTCGTGTTTATCTTTTAGTACTGACTACTCTTGAATTGCTAGTTACACCATTTGTAAAAAAAAGGCTTGGGAAAAAAGAAGAAATCTTGGCTGAGGAATGTCAGAGATTGGACTAAACTCAGTGTTGAACAGATATTTCACGTTGCAAAAGACAGAGAAGCGTTTAAAAAAGTTATCGCCTACCTTCGTTAGAAGACAGCACAAGAAGAAGAAGACATACTCAGATAGAAGTAATACTAATAGAAATAAAAATAAACACCCATTTTCATATCGTTGCAATACGAAGCCAAAGCCGTCTTATATTTCAGTGTGTTTAGAGATAGCCAATTATTTACTTATTGGGATGAGACAGTTTTTCTTATGAAATATTTTTTAAGAATTGGATCGCGGTATCTTCAGCAGCACCCAAATACAAATACCGTCATCCGTATGTAATTTATTATTTTGAATGTGATATATTTTATTTGTCACTGATTCGAGTTTTAGATTTATCTAAAAATAGTTCAGGTATACACGAGAAACAGGATATATGTATTACAAAAGAAACAAAGACACATTTTGTTTGGGTTAGTTATTCTCTAAAAATATAATAATATAGGTTTATTATAAAAGTTGTATTAATTATTAATCTAAAGTTTAACCTTAACTGACATTAAAAAATATGTCTGCATGTATATTTTTTATAAGTGGACGCCTTCACATTAATAAAAAAACACGATTCTTCTTCTACTTATAATTTTGGTTCCTTAGCTGAGGTTGATATTTTTTCTCCATTTTGCACCAATCTTATTTAATTTGGCGATGTGGGACGATTACTTTACAATTCGCAGTAATTTTCTTCTAATTCTGGTTTTCCCAATCTTGTTTTGAATTATTGATTGTAATGTATTATTTGTATCCCGAATAAAGTACGTGCCTCCTAGTAGCACGATACGGGCAACAATACATTGGCTTATAGGGCAGTCCTAACAGTAGAGAACCTGGACTATACAGAAAAATGCAAGTGGGTGTGGAGTAATACTGCACTTTGGTTGCATTGGTGGTGTGTTGGCTAAATCGCGCAGGACATGCTATAGATAAAAAAAAACATTCAGACATCAAATGTCCGAAAATCTTTTTAGGCCATTATAATGAAAAGACCTTCTCCAACCAATGTTATAATAATTATACTGAAATGATCTGGAAAGGTTGTTACGGAAGCAAACTGAGCATCCATTCGAATCTACAGGTAAGGACTATTTCAGAGGGAATACCATTATAGGTTAGACAAATAGGATATGGCCTTGGAATTTTGGAAGCCTTTACAGGTAAGAGTGTTGATTTAGTAGATGCGCTTAAAAGACGGAGAGTACAAATTGCTTGCATTTTGTATTAAAAGCGAAACTAAGCTAAAATATTGGAGACCACAAAAATCAAGTGGTAGATGTCAATATGATGACAATAGTAGAAAAAATATGTTGGAATATGAAAGAGGTTCTAGTACAATTTGGAGGCCTGTATCGTTGATTGATAAATTGGTATACCCCTATATTTATCAATCAACGCCTGTATCATTAGATATACTGTTTTTAAAATACAAAAAAACGTCAGGAAAGACGTTTAAGATTACCAATATTTCTATTGTCTTTGAACAATTCATTGTTGATGTATTTTATCCATTTCTTTAATTTTTCGTTAGTATTCAACACAAGTTTCCCATTTGTATCTTTCAGTATTCCCAGTTTTCTTTTTCTATTCGTCTTCATCCGATGCTTCTTCTGCCATCTATCTTTCCTTGCTTTATGAGTCGCAGGATGCCATACTTCTCGCCCCGCATCACATGTCCGAGATACTGTAGTTTTCTTTCTTTAATTGTAAGTTCAACTTCCTTCTCTTTACCTATTCTTCTCAGTACTTCATTGTTCGTAACTCTATCTACCCAGGAAACCCTCATAATTCTACTATAGGTCCACATTTCAAAGGCGTTAAGTCGTCTCATTGTCTCTACATTTAACGTCCATGATTCCATTCGATAGTATAGTACACTGTATACATAACATTTTGTTAGGCGTACTTTAAGAGCTAATGTTAAATCTTTGCTACATAGTACCTTTTTCATTTTCATAAAATTAGAACGTGCTTTTTCGATTCTGACTTTGATTTCTGCAGTGTAGTCATTATTTTCTGTTATAAGTGTTCCTAGGTAAGTGTACTTTTTTACTCTTTCGATCTTCTGGCCCTCTACAATCAAGATTTCGTTATTATTATGGTTGTTTTTACTAACTTTACGGAGAGTCCGTACTCCCTACTACACCTTACTATTTTACTCACGAGTCTTTGCAGGTCTTGTAAACTATCGGCTATTATTACTCCATCATCTGCATATCTCATATTGTTAACTTTGACTCCATTTACTCTTATGCCGACTGTTTCATCTTCCAGACTTTCTCGCATTACCTCTTAAGAATAAGCGTTAACTAATAGAGGTGACAGTATGCAGCCTTGCCTGACTTCTCTCTTTATTTCCATTTCTTCAGATGTTTCTTTTTCAATTCTTACTATTGCTGGCTGATTGTAATAGAGGTATGTTATAGTCTTAAATCTCTTTCATCTAGGTTTTTAGTTTTCAGAATTTCCATGAGTCGATCATGTTTTACTTTATCAAACCCTTTATTGTAGTCTATAAAACAGACGTAAAGAGGACGGTTAACATCCAAACATCTCTGTGTCAGCACGTTGAAGGAGAATAATGCCTCTCTGGTACCCACACCATTGTGGAACCCATATTGCGTGTCATTAATATCCAGCTCCAGTTTAGAGTGTATTCTGGCGTGGATAATTTTCAGCAGAATTTTCAAGGTATGTGACATTAAGCTTATGGTTCGGTAGTCACTGCAATATTTGGCATTCACTTGCTGATGTTAACTAGCTCAAATGCTGATGTCAACAGTTCTCTAGGGATGATTCCCGTAGTATATATAGCGTTGAACAATTCTACTATTATGTCCAGGTTTTCCTGGTTGACCAACTTTATCAGCTCGCTAGGTAATTCATCTGGACCAGCAGATTTATTGGTTTTCGTAGAGTCTATTGCCTGACTAACCCACATCTCTGGGCCCACATCTCCGGTTTAGCTATCTACGGATGTACTTTTTCTGTTGTTATGAGTTAATTCTTTAATTTTGATGTGTGTTAAAACTATCATGTCTTTTCTGTTATTCTTCTATTTCTGCACATTTTTCTTTTAACTATTCTTCTTTTGCCTGCTTAATTTTGTTTATCTACTTTTTTGTACATCTGATTATCTTTGTTTTTATGTTGACACCTTTCTTCCATTAAATCTAAAATTTCCTCCGTCATCCATTGTTTCTTTTTGTATCTGGTTGGTGTCAGAATTTCTTTTTGAATTTTATCTATTTTTTTTTATTAATAACCATTTATAGCCAGTTCGGTGTTTTGCTGACTTTGTTCAATAACATTCATTAATCGATAATTAATTTCATCTCTCAGGCGTTGTCTTATGAAAGGGTTTTTTAAATTACTTCTATCTCTCTCTTAATGTTAAAAATTTAACATTAGCTTCTAAAATACGCCTAACAAAATGTTATGCAAATGATGACTTAACGCCTTTGAAATGTGGACCTATGAAGAATTATGAGGGTTTCCTGGGTAGATAGAGTTACGAATAATGAAGTACTGAGAAGAATAGGTAAAGAGAAGGAAGTTGAACTTACAATTAAAGAAAAAAAGCTACAGTATCTCGGACATGCGATGCGGGGCGAGAAGTATGGCATCCTCCGACTCATAATGCAAGGAAAGATCGATGGCAGAAGAAGCATCGGAAGAAGACGAATTTCATGGCTGAAGAACCTGAGAGAATGGTTTGGATGCAGCTCAAAACAACTATTTAGAGCTACTGCCTTAAAAATTAAAATAGCTATGATGATTGCCAACCTCCGTAGCGGAGATAGCACCTGGAGAAGAAGATCTCTCTCATTTTGACCATAATTTTGGTCACTAGTAGGTTGTGATCTGATCTTATGTTGGCACTCGGATATGTTTTTGCAAATTGCGTTCCTGTATCTTTGTCTAATTAAAATAGATAGTTTATTTGGTTTCTTACAATTCTCTCCTTGATCTGCTAGTGATTTCCAGGTATATAGTCTTCTCTTTAACATTTTAATCAATATATTAGCTATAATAACATTATTGCTAATCATACCTTTAGTAAGACTATCATACCTTTCGTTTTTGTTGCCCAGACCGTATCCTCCTGTACATTCTTCTGTTTTCTCTTCCCCAACCTTTGCGTTAAAATCTCCCATTATAATAATTGTAACATTCTGCGTTTAAATCGAATTTAAAATATTGTCTAAGGCAGTGATTCTCAACCTTTTTGAGTCATGTACACTTCGCGTCATATAAAACTGGTAGGTATTTACCCTTTTTTTCCCAATGTAAACATGTCGTGTTCAGACTGGACACTCGTGAATCACTTCGTTGTTGCCATCACAGATAACGGAATTGCACTAAATCTAAATACAAATACATAACGTTAAAAAATGTATATTTTGAATTGTAATACATATATTCTATTCCACATTTTTGTTCACTGTAAGGCAGGCCGCACATCAAAGAAACATGAAACGTAAATTACGTTTCATGGAAATAAACCACTGCTAAACAAATATATGTCCGGCCATTTATGAAACTCTCCGAAAATAAAAATGTGTCATGAGCATGAATCACACTCGTTTCATTGGTAGGCGGACTTTGAGATTTGTTTAGCAGTGTTTTCTTTTCATGAAACATGTTTTTCGTTTCATGTTTTTCGTTTCATGTTTCTTTGGTGTGCGGCTTGGCTAAAAGTTATTCATTTTGTATTAATTTAAATTACATTAAATTTTTAAATTTTCCAGTGTGTTTTATTTATTCTACCCAACTTAATACAGTTTTGTGCTACAATTTACGAGAAACCAATCACAACTCTCGATTTGACATTAAAGATAATAATTTAAAGTCATGTCAAGTTTTATTATCTATCATTATTTTTGAATTGAGATATTTTCATAGATTATAATAAAACACGATTCAATGTATGGATACTTAATTGAGATGACGGAAAATTACAAAATTAATAGGATAATTTTTTAGGATCCATATAAATGTGACTGATTGATTGAGAATGCTCGATATTATATTAGTTTTTAGTATAAGTAAAAACATGCGGTCTGTCGTACAGCCCTGCTTTTACCGGGCTTGATATAATATTTTCGTTGAGCTGGCAACGTCGCCCTAGAAATTTGAATGACACTTGTAATAAGATCAACTTATTTAACTTGAAAAACACGATTTTCGGTTATAAGAGTTGTACCAGTTTTTTATGACGCGAAGTGTACCACAAAATGCTTTCTATTATTGTTGGTACCACCTAACTGAAATTCCTATCTAGCTAATTATAGCTATAAATCTAAGTATCGAATAATCGAATTTCGACAATTCTCCCGTATTTTAGTTTTATTGGGACCGTGCAAGTTCGGAAGAGCGACACCTGGTTTCATAGCTCGGCAACACTTTTAGCACTTTTAATTATATTGGCCAATTATATTAGTCCTGGTTACTGGATAATTGTCAAGGCCATGGCCCAAAAAAGAATAAGAAGAAAAAGTAAGATTGAGGTTATGTTATTAAAAGGTCAACATTGTATCATAAGCAAAATACCGTCAAGGGGAAAGGAACAAAATGCAAAATGTTGACGCCTGTCAAATGTATTTTAAATGTAATCATTTTTTTCGAATCCTGAGAAAACTAATAAGTATTTTTGAAAAATTTAAACGCAGAATAAAATATTACTTTATTACAGAGGGCCGAAAGTCCCTTAGAATGAATAAAAAGTTTCTTTTGAATGAGATATTTGAAATTAAAAATCACACTAAATTTTCTCTTAGTTTTTCACCCCTTTAACTTATTAAAGTAAACATTATAGAAGTTTTCAGGGACTTTCGGTCCTCGGTAATAACGTAATCTTTCAATCTGCGTTTAAATTTTTCAAAAATACTTATTAGTATTAGTTTTCGCAGGATTCGAAAAAAATGAATCCCATTCAAATAGCATTGAAGCCGAAAGTTCGTACCCATCCCCTTAATTAAATTCACTTTAATAAATGTAATCATATCAGTATTGTGGAGCAACATACCTATAATTTTTACAATTTATAACACATCATTTGCGAAATCTCATTTTCTTCAATGACAGTAGTACACTATGTTAAATACTATGTTATACTTCTTTAGGCTACGGCTCCACGGGCTGGAAATTGACGCTAGCAGTAGCCGCAAAACGAACTTAAGGTTCCACGGAACGGAATAGGAATAGCCGAACTGAACCGACTACGCACAAGTCCTATAGTCGGTACAGTTCGGCTATTCCTATTCCGTTCTGCGGAACCTTAAGTTCGTTTTGCGGCTACTGCTAGCGTCAATTTCCAGCCCGTGGAGCCGTAGCCTTAGGTACGTGGGTGAATTTTTACATTCCCCGGCGCATGCGCATACCTACAGTATGGTATTAGTCGCTACATATTTTAATTTATGTATCGCAAATAAGGTGTGCGTGAAAAGATATATTATTAGTGTTTTTAGTAAATATATTTATTATAATTTTTATGTCTGTGGATTTGTCTTCCTCCTTATAAGTATTATTGAAAATGTTTATTTTCAATTAATGTATCTGTCACCGTGATTGTAATTGTGTCCGAGAAATGATCGATTGAATACAAAAGCGGTGGTAGCTGATCGGTAGAGCATTCGCCTAGGGATCGAGAGGTTCGAATCCTGACAAAGTCATATCTTTTTTTTTTAATTTTTGGTATTCTTTTTGTTCTTTCTAAAATTAGTTTAATATTTAAACACAATACAAAAAAACTGTTTAAAGTAGATAGGTATATTGATTTCGTTGAAATCATAATATGAAGTTAGATTATATTATAATAGAAGTATAACTTCTTACCTGGTACGTGCGTACCAAGTACACACATTGTTTTTTTTTCTGTTATTTTATGCGGTGCTAATTATTGCTCTTTTTGTGTTTTTGCGTAACACCATATGTATTTACCACCAGTCGTACATATACCACAGGTTGAGAACCGATGGACTAAGGTGTTTATTTTGGGTTTGTTCTTCTAGTTTAATTGTAAGAGCATAATTCTGTTGGAGTATGGGGAGAAAACTAATGCTTCATCAATGTTTTTGTTTAGTATTATCCCGTCACTATATCTGTTTGAACCTTCTTGAATTCCTTAATTATAAAATATATCGTTTTTTGTGTGTTAATTTTCATCTTTCCTGAGTCGGTCCATTAGACATTAGACTACTAGTCCAGGGCGCATCTGTTTTGAGATGGACGTTGAGAGGTGACCCAAATTTTTTTGCAGAAATTGCTTGAAAACAAATCAAATAATAATATTTGAGTTATCCCCCCTCTCAAAAAGGCCCGGAACATTGTTTAAATAATCAAAATATCAAAAATTTAAGGAAAAATTCGATTTTTTTCTTCGTTTTTTGATTATAACTTTAAAAGTATTCATTTCCGAGAAAAGTTGTACTAACATAAAAGTTGCGTATTTCAATTTCCTACAATATAGAATTGGTTAAAAATTTAAAAAATAGTCACCCTAGTTGCAAAATAGCAATAATTGCGAAAAAACCATACAAAAACAAGTATTCGCATTTTACGTTTTTCAACCATTTATACTACACTTAGGACCTTCAGATTTCACCCAGAAAAACTCTATGATACAGTAAAACAATACTGTAAATTTCTTTAAGATCGGTTTAATAGATTTTGCAAAATAAATTTTGCAATCCAGCTTTCGCAAAAAAAATTCATTTTTTCAAAATGTTACAGGACTGAAAATAAAGCAGATAGCAAGTTGAAAATTTTTTTTACTTATAGAAGTGTACTGTACCTTTCATTTGCAATTTTCAAAATTAAAATCGATTCATTACCACGGCGTCAGAAAATTTTTGAAATAAACAATAATTTTTGGTGCTACGCGCAGGACAGCGGTGTTCGATTCACACAAATTGATTTCCACCAAAATTTCTTCCAATCTTTATCTAATATATTATTTTCTTACTCTATATTTTGTTGTATTTTAATATTTTAATTCCACAAAAATCAAACTAATTTTATTATTGTTTGTGAAATATTGTTTAAACAATTGCATATGTTTAAAAATAATAAACTTTTATTATTTAAGTTAAAATATATGAACAAAGAAAGTTTTGTCTAATAAAAGTGTTATTTCAAAGGATAGAGTATGTGTTTTTATTTTGCAATAAACAAATTTATTTATTTATATCGAAATGTAATAAAAATTAAAATGTATCAATCATTATCAAAGGTCATTGGAATGCCCAATCAGAGCAAACTATCCGCTGTCCTGCGCGTAGCACCAATAATTAATGTTTATTTAAAAAAATTCCTGACGCCGTGGTGTTAATCGATTTTAATTTTGCAAAATTGCGAATGAAAGGTACAGTACACTTCTATACGCAAAACATTTTCAACTTGCTCTCTGCTTTATTTTCAGTCCTGTAACATTTTGAAAAAATGAATTTTTTTTACGAAAGCTGGATTGCAAAATTTATTTTGCAAAATCTATTAAACCGATCTTAATGAAATTTACAGTATTGTTTTACTGTATCATAAAGTTTTTCACGGTGAAATATGAAGGTCCTAAGTGTACCATTAATGGTTGAAAAACGTAAAATACGAATACTTGGTTTTGTATGTTTTATTCACAATTATTGCTATTTTGCAACAAGGGTGACTATTTTTTAAATTTTTAACCAATTCTGTATTGTAGGAAATTTAATTACGCAACTTTTATATTAGTACAACTTTTCTCGGAAATGAATACTTTTAAAGTTATAATCAAAAAACCAAGAAAAAAATCGAATTTTTCCTTAATTTTTTTACATTTTGATTATTTAAACAATGTTCCGGACCTTTTTGAGAGGGAGGATAACTCAAATATTATTATTTGATTTATTTTCAAGCAATTTCTGCAAAAAAATTTGAGTCACCTCTCAACGTCCAAATGTACTAATATTTTTACAGATGCGCCCTGGTCTATACGTTTAAACAGCGTCAACTATGAGATATTGACGGTAGCAATAATGATTGCAGCAAAAGAGGCAATTCCTAGAGGATAACGCAGAAAATCTTATTCCTGGATAGTCTGAGGAGAGCGAGAAACTGCATGAAACATTATGTGAAGACGGAAAGGGCTACTTAAGCTTAAATTACCGAAACATTTATTAAAATTAAGTTCTTCTTCGAAACATACAAAAAAGGTAAAAACGCGTAAATATATTTTAGGATTTGTAATGGCAAATTAAAATTGGGCGGGTGTAACAGATGGAATGATTTTGGTGTGTCTTTGACATTTAGGAGAAAAGTTCACACCGATATGGTAATGTTATGTAAGATATTTAATCAACAATTACATCAGAAATATTTTCGTTGTCCTATAAAAATTCTACCTGCATATTAAAACAGAATATTCTAAAAATATTTTATGTTACTAAGAAAAGAGAATATAAACACACTAAAAATGGAAATAAGATTTTAAAATAAATCGGCGAAGAATATACAGACAAAATGTCAGAAGTCAAATCACCTATAGTCTGATTAAATAAAATTATAATGCACGTAATAGTCCATTAAAATGTTACATTTAGGGTTGCATTTCTTAGAAGAGTCAATTTTATCTTTTTAATGTGTAGGGGGGTTCAGTAGAAGCTTAAGTTCAAGTTTTTGGGGTCGCCGCCCTTGTCCCCAGCCGCCATCTTGGAAAAAGGGGTGCAAAGGGCTTTCGCGCTGTATCTCCTAAACTAGCAACCACACAGAAAATATAATTACACATAAAATATATCAAATTAAATTTTCTACAATTTTATATCTATTCCTTTTTATCGTGAAGTGACCAACAAAAAATAAACAAAAATAAGAGAAAATTTTGTAAGAAGTTTCCTTTTAAAGGTTATACATTTTTTCCGTTCATTTTACAATAAAATAACATCATAACGATTTTATAGAGGATTTTTCAATGAACAATGTCCACTATAAAGTTGTTTAATTTTATTTATTTATCTAGATTTTACAGCGCAACAAACTTGACCAGATTCTCGAATTCTCATAGGAATACAATAAAAACAAAACCTTGGGCTTAATTTTCTATCTACAGGGTGATTGATTAGTAGGGTAAAGCTCAATAGCTCCGCTATAGTAATAGATAGCAATAAAAGTTAATAACACAAATTTTAGCCACCTTTGAGCTTCACATTACAAAATTAGTTAGAATGTTACCGGGTGTTCGATAACACAGTGGCAGACCTAACTTATGTTTTTTTTAAATGGAACACCCTATATTTTATTTTATATTCGAAATCCTGTTAACTTCTCCATCACAAAAATATAAAGGTTTGTAATGTTATACAGGGTATTTACAAAGTTATAACCAATTTTATATGAAAATCGTAACAAGTTCAACTCCCTGTATAAATAAAAATAAGCACAACAGCAATGGTTTGTTAATACCATATTTTTTATTTACTGTCAAAATTTTTAAGAATTATTGATATTGCTAATTTTCTTTATATTGTAACAAAAGAGTTTCGAATCGGCGCAATAAACAGTCCCCGGCTTGGGAGAATTCCAACCGTCGGAATAACAGTAGCCGTGACGTCACAGAAGCGACGGCGCTGTGAGTGAAGATCTCCAGAATATTCATTAGGCCGAGGGATATGTAGACATTTCGAGAACAGGACCTATTGGCTATTTAAGCGGAGCGCGCTGTTATTAGAGTTAGTCTTAAGCTAAAGTGTATAAGATAAATTCGTCTGTAACTTATATAAATAAAGTCGTATATAAATTACGAACCGCTAGTTTTATTGTAATTAGAAGTAATTACACTAATCACGCTACAGTTGGTGTCGGTGTTCGGTTAACTTAGTGCGATATAAATAAGTGAATTACAGAGAGACTTTAAAAGACTTTTGAACTTTATTCGTCGGGAATAACCGGAGTGCGTTAATTGTTCGGTATTCGGAAAGACTTTAAAAGACTTTTGGACTTTATTCGTCGGGAATAGTTAAAGTGCGTTGATTGTTCGGTATTCGGAAAGACTATTAAAAGACATTTTGGAAAGTACGTGTGTGCCGACCAAAGATGTTGCTACAAGAACTTACAGTAAAACAGCTCCGTGAACAGCTCGAGGAACGGGATCTGGACAGCAGTGGGCTCAAGATAGTCCTACAAGCACGACTCGAGGATGTCCTCACGAAGAACGGAGAAGACCCAAAGACGTTCCACTTCCAGTCAGCAGAACAAGTAATCTTATCGAAATTAAAAACTGTTTCTGAAACGATCGATGAAACTTCTAGAAGAAGCGACGAGAAACTTGAAGAAGTTAGTAGACAGAACAACGAGAAATTTGAAAGTGTTTCTCAAAAGATCGATGAAACTTCTAGAAGAAGCGACGAGAAACTTGAAGAAGTTAGTAGACAGAACAACGAGAAATTTGAAAGTGTTTCTCAAAAGATCGATGAAACTTCTAGAAGAAGCGACGAGAAACTTGAAGAAGTTAGTAGACAGAACAACGAGAAATTTGAAAGTGTTTCTAAAAAGATCGATGAAACTTCTAGAAAAAGCGACGAGAAATTTGAAAGTGTTTCTCAAGTAATTAAAGACGTTTGTAGACAGAATGACGAGAAATTTGAAGAAGTTTCTAGAACATTCGATAAGATGCAGAAAAGTGTAGAGACCGTAGAAGAAAAGATCAAACAACTAGAGAGCATGATAACCGATACAAAAGTACAACCATCAGTTAATGCAGCAGCGTTAGATCCTGTAGTGAAAGATGAACTACCGAGAGACGAAACGTCGCATAATATGAGATTCAAATTACCACCATTCGATGGAAAGTCCTCTTGGTCCATATATCTTAGACAATTTGAAGCTATTGCGACCGCCAATCATTGGACCGAACAAGAAAAGGCTGTTTCCTTGACTGCTGCTTTACGAGGTGATGCTGCAGATATACTAAGGTCAATTCCTAAGGGTCAAGAAAAATGTTACCAGACCTTGTTCACTCGTCTAGAAAAACGCTATGGAGATGCTCATCTACAACAAGTATACAAAGCACAACTGCGAAATAGAAGTCAACGAGCAAGTGAGAATCTGCAAGAATTTGAAGCAGATGTGGCTCGTGTTGTGAGGTTGGCTTATCCAGAGGTGCCAGACAGCGTTTTAGAAGAAATTGCGGTAGATACCTTCGTCAATGGGCTGAAAGATAGTGAATTACAGAAAGCTTTACGACTAGCAAGACCGAAAGTTTTAGATGAAGCACTTGCTATTGCCTTGGAACACGAAGCAGCTAGCCAAGCTTCACGAAACAATCGAGTAATAGCCGTGGAAAAAGGCGATAAGAGAAAAGATGAACGTTTGGTGGAAATGGTACGGAAGGTGATTCGTGACACGATGCCGAAGAGACGCGTGAAGAGGGCTGGAAGAGTTCGTTCAAATATAGATGCTTCCTCGATACGGCCATGCGGTGAAAGTTGTAATCACCGGCTTAAAGTAGAAGAACGATTTTGCCCCGTGAGACGAACCACCGTAGTTAATGAACAATGGCAGCCCCAACAGTTACAACACGCCCAAGAAGATGATCCATGTATAAAAAGAGTATTGGATTGGATGCGTCGAGGTGAGAGACCTAGTTGGCAAAACATTAGTGCATGTAGTCCGGAAGTCAAGGCCTACTGGAGCCAATGGAATTGCCTGATACTAAAAGATGATCTTCTGTACAGAACCTTTGAGAACGATGATGGTACAGAATCTAAGCTTCAGTTGATTGTACCTAAAAGTAAAGTGTCAGAAGTATTGCGTCAGTTGCATGACGGTACATCAGGTGGACACTTTGGTATTACGAAGACTCTGCAAAAGGTTCGAGAACGGTTCTATTGGGTGAACTGTAAAGATGATGTAAGAAGATGGTGCCAGAAATGTGAACTGTGTGCATCCGGTAATGGTCCAGTTGGTAAAAAGAGAGCACCCATGAGACAGTATAATGTTGGCAGTCCTATGGAAAGAGTAGCAATCGACATTGCAGGTCCATTTCCAGAAACTGATGCTGGAAATAAATACATCCTGGTAGCCATGGATTATTTTACGAAATGGACCGAGGCCTATGCATTACCAAATCAAGAAGCTGCTACCGTTGCAGAGGTACTTGTTAAAGAATTCTTCAGCCGATTTGGTGTTCCCTTGGAGATCCACTCCGACCAAGGGCGGAACTTTGAGTCAGCTCTTTTCCAAAACGTTTGTAAATTGATTGGTGCCAATAAGACCAGAACAACACCCCTGCATCCTCAATCAGATGGGATGGTCGAGAGGATGAACCGAACGATGGGTAAACACTTGTCCAAAGTTGTATCTGAACATCAGCGAGATTGGGACCAACACATTCATTTATTCCTGATGGCCTACCGCTCGGCCGTAAATGAAACTACAGGTCAAACTCCAACCTGCCTGATGTTGGGTCGTGAAGTTCGTTTGCCCTGCGACCTAGAGTTTGGCTGCAGACCTTCCGAGGAACATGTTGCAGGCGAAGAATACGTCGACCGCCTGAAGTTACGAATGAACAACATTCATGAATTTGCCCGACAACACATCCAGATAGCCAGTGACAGAATGAAAGATCAATATGATTCTCGATGCAAGAATGAAAGCTTCGAAATAGGTGATCTTGTCTGGCTTTATAATCCACAACGTCGTCGAGGCCTGTGTCCTAAACTGCAAAGACAATGGGAAGGTCCGTATGAAGTTAAGAAGAAAATAAATGACGTAATATACAGAATTAAGAAGTTACCAAACGGTAAACCAAAAGTTATTCACATAAATCGTCTTGCACCATATGCTGGCTCAAATGAAACAGAGGAAGCCCGAGTCCTCCAACAGGAGATGAAAGATGCACCACAGACAAGTTTTAAGGAATTTATGTCAAATTACGCAGAAAGAAAGAGTGCTAGATTCGGCGTGACCACAGAAGTTCAGCAAGATCTGTTTGGTGTTCCAGAAAACGTCTCTCTAGCCCACTGTGTTGCCCAAGACCTCGAGATGACCAAAGGAATCTCGTCCGTATTCAATAGAAAGTTCGGCCGCCTGGACGAGTTAAGAAATCAACAACCTAAAATTGGAAGAGTACTGCGATTGGAAGATGGTCCTCGATCTTTGCTGTATATGGTGACCAGGAAGTCTTATACGGACACGCCAAGCTACGAGAACATATGGCGTGCTCTAACTAATTTGAAGAAAATCGTGTGTAATTATGACATCAAAGATTTGGCTTTACCAAAAATAGGCCATGCAGTAGAAAATCTGGATTGGAAGATTGTGAGAAGCATGCTTGAGGTGGTCTTCAGAGAAACTGGCGTACGAATTACTGTGTGTTGCATGAACCCGAAGATGTCGGATCCTTCAAAGACAGTAGACTGTTATTTCTTCTTGAAGGGTGTATGCAAAGCTGGAGAGTCGTGTAGATTCCGCCATCCTGAGCCTTCATCTAGAGTTGCTGATCGGGACGCTCAGATCTTAAGAGGGGAGCAGTGTAACAAAAGAGTTTCGAATCGGCGCAATAAACAGTCCCCGGCTTGGGAGAATTCCAACCGTCGGAATAACAGTAGCCGTGACGTCACAGAAGCGACGGCGCTGTGAGTGAAGATCTCCAGAATATTCATTAGGCCGAGGGATATGTAGACATTTCGAGAACAGGACCTATTGGCTATTTAAGCGGAGCGCGCTGTTATTAGAGTTAGTCTTAAGCTAAAGTGTATAAGATAAATTCGTCTGTAACTTATATAAATAAAGTCGTATATAAATTACGAACCGCTAGTTTTATTGTAATTAGAAGTAATTACACTAATCACGCTACAATATCAAATAAAGGGTGAGTCAAAACGCAAGTACATTATTTTCTCAGTAATGTTAAATGGAATACCCTATATTTTATATCATTATTGAAAAGTAACATTAACGTACTTTAATTTTTATATAACATTCCCTATGCCCAAATTTATTAGTTTTCGAGATATTTTCATTTTTCAGAAGAAATTATTTTATGTGTTTAAATTTATCTAAATTTTAAGTAAGCCATGACTGAATTGACAATTGAAGATTGGTAACGATTATCAATCCGGTAATTAATGTAACACTGTAGCAAATAAAGAAATTAAGAATAACTTATTAGTATACATTTTACAAACAAAAACACAACCACTACATGCAACATTTTTGAAACAATTAAAAACTATCTTTTTATGTAAATGCAACAAATAAACAAAGAAAATTAGTAATAAATTTTACAAAAAAACACACAAACACAAAATACAATATTTTGTGAAGACAATTAAACACTACTTTTGTATGTAAATGTAACAAATAAAGAACGAAACATAATTTATCAGTAATACATTTTGCAAAAAAACATGTTTGAAAAAATTAGAAGCTACTTTTAATAAAATATTTTTAATATTTAATTACATAAGGTCATAGGCGTAACCAGGATGATCCTAAGGGGGGGTTACAACTACTGGAAAGGGAGGGGGGTTACAACTACTGGAAGGTCTCTGAGGGGTATGGTGTTAAGCGTATAGAGCTCAAAGTCCATCCCAATGGGTGGTTATAACCCTCAAAACCCCCCTGGTTACGCCTATGCATAAGGTGTTCAAAATTATCTCCTACCACATTTATGTACGCCTAAAAACGATCATTGAATCAGCTACTTACTCTACGGAGTATTTGTAAATTAACACATCGAAATACACTTTGTATTCTATTTTTCATCTCATCCCTTGTTGTTGGAGGTATTTTATAAACTTCATTATTAACGTAATCCCAAAAAAATCAGTCCAGTTTATTAAATTCTGGTGATTTGGGTGGCCACGCTAATGGTCCATTGAAAAATGAAAATATCCCGAAAACTAATAAATTTAGACATAGGGAATGTTATCTAAAAATTAAAGTACGGCAATGGTACTTTTCAATAGTGATATAAAATACAGGGTATTCCGTTTAAAATTACTGAGAAAATAATGTACTTGCGTTTTGACTCACCCTGTATTTGATATAAAGAAAATTAGCAATATCGACCATTCTTGAAAATTTAGACAATACGTTAAAAAATATGGCATTAATAAACCATTGTTGTTTTGCTTATTTTTATTTATACAGGGAGTTGAACTTGTTACGATTTTCATATAAAATTGGTTATAACTTTGTAAATACCCTGTATAACATAACAAACCTTTATATTTTTGTGATGGAGAAGTCAACAGGATTTCGAATTTAAAATAATATATAGGGTTGTTCTGAAGCTATTTCCTTGTGGCATTTTTATGATTAATTATTTATATGGGAAATAAGCCACAATTAAAATGAAAAAAATAATTTTATTAACGTTTCGACGCCCAAATCGGGTGCCGTTGTCAAAATACAAAATATTACTAAATAAACAAAAATGTTGTTGCTAAGCAAAAAAATTCTTCTAATAATTTATTTAATCTGACTCATTTATATTGGCAATTTAGACATATATTATACATTTTCCCTTGTGATTTACTATGAAGTCTCTAACGCGAGAATTTTACTGTCGTTGCATTTGGTTGTCTTTTTAAAGACAGATCACATGCTATAATTTTTTTGTGACGGATATTCTTGAGTTGGGGTTGATTTCATGTAATCGAATGAACTATCTTTCAGTAAGTCGTCCCAGGAACGCAACTCATAAATATTGGCAATATCATTTTAAAGTCTTCTACTTTAAAATGTATAATATATGTCTAAATTGCCAATATAAATGAGTCAGATTAAATAAATTATTAGAAGAATTTTTTTGCTTAGCAACAACATTTTTGTTTATTTAGTAATATTTTGTATTTTGACCACGGCACCCGATTTGGGCGTCGAAACGTTAATAAAATTATTTTTTTCATTTTAATTGTGGCTTATTTCCCATATAAATAATTAATATATAGGGTGTTCCATTTAAAAAAACATAAGTTTGGTCTGCCACTGTGTTATCGAACACCCTGTAACATTCTTACTAATTTTATAATGTGAAGCTCAAAGGTGGCTAAAATTTTTGTTATTAACTTTTATTGCTATCTGTTACTATAGCGGAGCTACTGAGATTTACCCTACTAATCAATCACCCTGTATGTCAAAAACTATGAACCTAAGAGAAAAGTCCCTAAAGGCCTTTTCTGTTTGGAATGAATCAAAAATCCTAAAAAAACTTTGTTCGATGCAAAAAAAAAATAATTTTAGGAAAAAACCCTAATCTTTTCCTTCGCCTGGCAAGGTCTTATGCTGTTCAGAATCGCCTGTCATTGTACACATTTCTTCTAAATGACTTACTCAAACACATACTTAAATTTAATCCTTACAGGAGAAAGTTTATTTTACTCCTAAACTATGCACTTTTCGATTCACCTGGTAGATACAGGTGCATCGCTGATGCCTGCCAGGTCATGGTTTTTAGCCTTGGTGTGCTATGAATTATCACTATACAAATTTCTAGCCTTACAGGAAGACCGTTAGTCGGAGGGTTCACTAGCTCTTAGACTATAACAAGGCTATTACTTTAGATTTCCTCCATGATTTTGGAAATCACTCATGCTAATGACCACATCATAATATGCGCGTTGCGTGTTAATTTAAATAAATATATAATATCGCTTTACTCAAAAATATTTTTCTGGTGCACGCATACAGTCCATCTAATTTACTTACCGTTGCACGTCATTATTTACGTTAGAGATCTAAGTTGACATTGTTGCCCAATAACAAAAAATTCTTGAATTCATTTTAAATCAAATACATCACACAATTTTTGCGGAATTAAAACAAATTAATATTCAATGTAAATAAATAAAAATTTTAGAAATAGAAAACAAGAATTAAGTTATAATCTTACGTTAAAGTACATAATAAAAACAGTAAATGTAATGAAACAAATACTTATAGTAAAGAATATAAACAAATATGAAGTGTCATCACCGCAACTGTCAAATAAATGTTACCAATTTATGCCAAAATATCACCTTCGTTCGATTATAGTTACAGTGTATTCCGAACAACTGTGCTTCATACAAACGCTTTATATTCCATTTATACAAATTAAATGAAACATATTATTGTGTATTTCTTTAAGTTAACATTAATAGAAATCTTTAAATATTATTTCTACGCGTATATAATAAAATATGCCTAGTGGCTGTAACGCCAGTGTACTCAGCAAAGTGATTCTAAAAAAGAACATACCTACCGCCTAAATATTTCGGGTTGGTATCATGTGACGTCTCGGGCTATGACGCGGATGACGTGCAACGGTAAGTAAATTAGATGGAGTATATGCATATTAGATTTTAAGTACATATATCTTTTTACAAAATTTACTGTTTAACATATGTATAAAATACGTTAAAATCCACGAAATAGTCTAATTATTTAGTTAGTTCAAATTTCAAATAGCACTACTGCGGGCTTGTTAAAAATAAATAAGAAATTGCATTAGGCATCTCGAGCAATTTATCCGAAAAGGTATAAATTGGCTATTAACAACTCGTTAAATTGTTAGTTGTAAAATTAACAACTGTTTAGAGACCGTTAACAGAAAGGTGTCGGTTTTCATTCGTAATCTAATTTCGCTATTTGCACCGAACAAGATCATTTAGCATTTACAACAAAATTTGGTAATACCACAGTACAGAAACAAATTACTTATTTGTATATACTTACTTATACAGTGCTAGTAAAAAGTCCCCTTCTCGTATATTTTGAACGGATTTTGAAGTTATACTTCTACAGGTTGATTGATTAGTACGGTAAAGCTCAATAGCTCCGCTATAGTAATAGATAGCAATAAAAGTTACTAACAAAAATTTTAGCCACCTAGTTCGATAACCCAGTGGCAAACCTAACTTATGTTATTTTAAATGGAACATCCTATATTTTATTTAATATTCGAAATCCTGTTAACTTCTCAATCACAAAAATATAAAGATTTGTAATGTTATACAGGGTATTTACAAAGTTATAACCAATTTTGTATGAAAATCGTAACAAGTTCAACTCCCTGTATAAATAAAAATAAGCACAACAGCAATGGTTTATTAATGCCATATTTTTTATTTATTTTCAAAATTTTTAAGAATTACTGATATTGCTAATTTTCTTTATATCAAATACAGGGTGAGTCAAAACGCAAGTACATTATTTTCTCAGTAATGTTAAATGGAACACCCTGTATTTTATATCATTATTGTAAAGTAACATTAACGTACTTTAATTTTTGTATAACATTCCCTATGACCAAATTTATTAGTTTTCGAGATAATTTTCATTTTTCAGAGCAAATTATTTTAGGTGTTTAAATTTATCTAAATTTTAAGTAAGCCATGACTGAATTGACAATTGAAGATTACCGATTATTAATCCGGCAATCAATGTAACACTGTAGTAAATCTATATATATAAAATTCTAAGTCGCAGGCTTTGTTACCGTACTCCTCCGAAACCGCTTGACCGATTTTCATGAAATTTGGCAGGTGGACTCGACCGGACAGGGAGTAGGTTGTTATCTATATTTCATAGCCGTACGTTATAAGGGGGCTTTGCCCCCCCTAAATTTTTTTTTTATTTTTCGACAAACCGATTTTTCTTAATTGTATATGATTCACAAGCAAAAGATACATATAATCCTAAATTTTCACTTTTCTATCTTTAACCGTTATTTTTTTAAAAAAATTTCGTGGTTTAACATCTATATATATAAATTTCTAAGTCGCAGGCTTTGTTACCGTACTCCTCCGAAACCACTTGACCGATTTTCATGAAATTGGGCAGGTGTACTCGACCGGACATGGAGTAGGTTGTTATCTATATTTCATAGCCGTACGTCTAAAGGGGGCTCTGCCCCCCTAATAATTTTTTTTTATTTTTCGACAAACCGATTTTTCTTAATTCTATATGATTCAGAAGCAAAAGATACATACAATCCTAAATTTTCACTTTTCTATCTTTAACCGTTATTTTTTTAAAAAAATTTCGTGGTTTAACATCTATTTATATAAAATTCTAAGTCGCAGGCTTTGTTACCGTACTCCTCCGAAACCACTTGACCGATTTTCATGAAATTTGGCAGGTGGACTCGACCGGACAGGGAGTAGGTTGTTATCTATATTTCATAGCCGTACGTTATAAGGGGGCTTTGCCCCCCCTAAATTTTTTTTTTATTTTTCGACAAACCGATTTTTCTTAATTGTATATGATTCACAAGCAAAAGATACATATAATCCTAAATTTTCACTTTTCTATCTTTAACCGTTATTTTTTTAAAAAAATTTCGTGGTTTAACATCTATATATATAAAATTCTAATTCGCAGGCTTTGTTACCGTACTCCTCCGAAACCGCTTGACCGATTTTCATGAAATTTGGCAGGTGGACTCGACCGGACAGGGAGTAGGTTGTTATCTATATTTCATAGCCGTACGTTATAAGGGGGCTTTGCCCCCCCTAAATTTTTTTTTTATTTTTCGACAAACCAATTTTTCTTAATTGTATATGATTCACAAGCAAAAGATACATATAATCCTAAATTTTCACTTTTCTATCTTTAACGGTTATTTTTTTAAAAAAATTTTCGTGGTTTAACATCTATATATATAAAATTCTAATTCGCAGGCTTTGTTACCGTACTCCTCCGAAACCGCTTGACCGATTTTCATGAAATTTGGCAGGTGGACTCGACCGGACAGGGAGTAGGTTGTTATCTATATTTCATAGCCGTACGTTATAAGGGGGCTTTGCCCCCCCTAAAATTTTTTTTTATTTTTCGACAAACCAATTTTTCTTAATTGTATGTGATTCACAAGCAAAAGATACATATAATCCTAAATTTTCACTTTTCTATCTTTAACCGTTATTTTTTTAAAAAAATTTCGTGGTTTAACATCTATATATATAAAATTCTAATTCGCAGGCTTTGTTACCGTACTCCTCCGAAACCGCTTGACCGATTTTCATGAAATTTGGCAGGTGGACTCGACCGGACAGGGAGTAGGTTGTTATCTATATTTCATAGCCGTACGTTATAAGGGGGCTTTGCCCCCCCTAAAATTTTTTTTTATTTTTCGACAAACCAATTTTTCTTAATTGTATATGATTCACAAGCAAAAGATACATATAATCATCCTAAATTTTCACTTTTCTATCTTTAACCGTTATTTTTTTAAAAAAATTTCGTGGTTTAACATCTATATATATAAAATTCTAATTCGCAGGCTTTGTTACCGTACTCCTCCGAAACCGCTTGACCGATTTTCATGAAATTTGGCAGGTGGACTCGACCGGACAGGGAGTAGGTTGTTATCTATATTTCATAGCCGTACGTTATAAGGGGGCTTTGCCCCCCCTAAAATTTTTTTTTATTTTTCGACAAACCAATTTTTCTTAATTGTATATGATTCACAAGCAAAAGATACATATAATCCTAAATTTTCACTTTTCTATCTTTAACCGTTATTTTTTTAAAAAAATTTCGTGGTTTAACATCTATATATATAAAATTCTAATTCGCAGGGTTTGTTACCGTACTCCTCCGAAACCGCTTGACCGATTTTCATGAAATTTGGCAGGTGGACTCGACCGGACAGGGAGTAGGTTGTTATCTATATTTCATAGCCGTACGTTATAAGGGGGCTTTGCCCCCCCTAAATTTTTTTTTTATTTTTCGACAAACCGATTTTTTTTAATTGTATATGATTCACAAGCAAAAGATACATATAATCCTAAATTTTCACTTTTCTATCTTTAACCGTTATTTTTTTAAAAAAATTTCGTGGTTTAACATCTATATATATAAAATTCTAAGTCGCAGGATTTGTTACCGTACTCCTCCGAAACCACTTGACCGATTTTCATGAAATTGGGCAGGTGTACTCGACCGGACATGGAGTAGGTTGTTATCTATATTTCATAGCCGTACGTCTAAAGGGGGCTCTGCCCCCCTAATAATTTTTTTTTATTTTTCGACAAACCGATTTTTCTTAATTCTATATGATTCAGAAGCAAAAGATACATACAATCCTAAATTTTCACTTTTCTATCTTTAACCGTTATTTTTTTAAAAAAATTTCGTGGTTTAACATCTATATATATAAAATTCTAAGTCGCAGGCTTTGTTACCGTACTCCTCCGAAACCACTTGACCGATTTTCATGAAATTTGGCAGGTGTACTCGACCGGACATGGAGTAGGTTGTTATCTATATTTCATAGCCGTACGTCTAAAGGGGGCTCTGCCCCCCCAATAATTTTTTTTTATTTTTCGACAAACCGATTTTTCTTAATTCTATATGATTCAGAAGCAAAAGATACATACAATCCTAAATTTTCACTTTTCTATCTTTAACCGTTATTTTTTTAAAAAAATTTCGTGGTTTAACATCTATATATATAAAATTCTAAGTCGCAGGCTTTGTTACCGTACTCCTCCGAAACCGCTTGACCGATTTTCATGAAATTTGGCAGGTGGACTCGACCGGACAGGGAGTAGGTTGTTATCTATATTTCATAGCCGTACGTTATAAGGGGGCTTTGCCCCCCCCTAAATTTTTTTTTTATTTTTCGACAAACCGATTTTTTTAATTGTATATGATTCACAAGCAAAAGATACATATAATCCTAAATTTTCACTTTTCTATCTTTAACCGTTATTTTTTTAAAAAAATTTCGTGGTTTAACATCTATATATATAAAATTCTAATTCGCAGGCTTTGTTACCGTACTCCTCCGAAACCGCTTGACCGATTTTCATGAAATTTGGCAGGTGGACTCGACCGGACAGGGAGTAGGTTGTTATCTATATTTCATAGCCGTACGTTATAAGGGGGCTTTGCCCCCCTAAATTTTTTTTTTATTTTTCGACAAACCGATTTTTCTTAATTGTATATGATTCACAAGCAAAAGATACATATAATCCTAAATTTTCACTTTTCTATCTTTAACCGTTATTTTTTTAAAAAAATTTCGTGGTTTAACATCTATATATATAAAATTCTAAGTCGCAGGCTTTGTTACCGTACTCCTCCGAAACCACTTGACCGATTTTCATGAAATTGGGCAGGTGTACTCGACCGGACATGGAGTAGGTTGTTATCTATATTTCATAGCCGTACGTCTAAAGGGGGCTCTGCCCCCCTAATAATTTTTTTTTATTTTTCGACAAACCGATTTTTCTTAATTCTATATGATTCAGAAGCAAAAGATACATACAATGCTAAATTTTCACTTTTCTATCTTTAACCGTTATTTTTTTAAAAAAATTTCGTGGTTTAACATCTATTTATATAAAATTCTAATTCGCAGGCTTTGTTACCGTACTCCTCCGAAACCGCTTGACCGATTTTCATGAAATTTGGCAGGTGGACTCGACCGGACAGGGAGTAGGTTGTTATCTATATTTCATAGCCGTACGTCTAAAGGGGGCTCTGCCCCCTAATAATTTTTTTTTATTTTTCGACAAACCGATTTTTCTTAATTCTATATGATTCAGAAGCAAAAGATACATACAATCCTAAATTTTCACTTTTCTATCTTTAAACGTTATTTTTTTAAAAAAATTTCGTGGTTTAACATCTATATATATAAAATTCTAAGTCGCAGGTTTTGTTACCGTACTCCTCCGAAACCACTTGACCGATTTTCATGAAATTGGGCAGGTGTACTCGACCGGACATGGAGTAGGTTGTTATCTATATTTCATAGCCGTACGTCTAAAGGGGGCTCTGCCCCCCCAATAATTTTTTTTTATTTTTCGACAAACCGATTTTTCTTAATTCTATATGATTCAGAAGCAAAAGATACATACAATCCTAAATTTTCACTTTTCTATCTTTAACCGTTATTTTTTTAAAAAAATTTCGTGGTTTAACATCTATATATATAAAATTCTAAGTCGCAGGCTTTGTTACCGTACTCCTCCGAAACCGCTTGACCGATTTTCATGAAATTTGGCAGGTGGACTCGACCGGACAGGGAGTAGGTTGTTATCTATATTTCATAGCCGTACGTTATAAGGGGGCTTTGCCCCCCCCTAAATTTTTTTTTTATTTTTCGACAAACCGATTTTTTTTAATTGTATATGATTCACAAGCAAAAGATACATATAATCCTAAATTTTCACTTTTCTATCTTTAACCGTTATTTTTTTAAAAAAATTTCGTGGTTTAACATCTATATATATAAAATTCTAAGTCGCAGGCTTTGTTACCGTACTCCTCCGAAACCACTTGACCGATTTTCATGAAATTGGGCAGGTGTACTCGACCGGACATGGAGTAGGTTGTTATCTATATTTCATAGCCGTACGTCTAAAGGGGGCTCTGCCCCCCTAATAATTTTTTTTTATTTTTCGACAAACCGATTTTTCTTAATTCTATATGATTCAGAAGCAAAAGATACATACAATCCTAAATTTTCACTTTTCTATCTTTAACCGTTATTTTTTTAAAAAAATTTCGTGGTTTAACATCTATATATATAAAATTCTAAGTCGCAGGCTTTGTTACCGTACTCCTCCGAAACCACTTGACCCATTTTCATGAAACTGGGCAGGTGTACTCGACCGGACATGGAGTAGGTTGTTATCTATATTTCATAGCCGTACGTCTAAAGGGGGCTCTGCCCCCCTAATAATTTTTTTTTATTTTTCGACAAACCGATTTTTCTTAATTCTATATGATTCAGAAGCAAAAGATACATACAATCCTAAATTTTCACTTTTCTATCTTTAACCGTTATTTTTTTAAAAAAAATTTCGTGGTTTAACATCTATATATATAAAATTCTCTTTCGCAGGCTTTGTTGCCAAACTCCTCCGAAACCACTTGACCGATTTTCATGAAATTTGGCAGGTGGACTCGACCGGACGGGGAGTAGGTTGTTATCTATATTTCATAGCCGTACGTTATAAGGGGGCTTTGCCCCCCCTAAAACTTTTTTTTTAATTTTCGACAAACCGATTTTTCTTAATTCTATATGATTCAGAAGCAAAAGGTACATGCAATCCTAAATTTTCACTTTTCTATCTTTAACCGTTATTTTTTTAAAAAAATTTCGTGGTTTAAGATCTATATATATAAAATTCTCTTTCGCAGGCTTTGTTGCCAAACTCCTCCGAAACCACTGGACCGATTTTCATGAAATTTCGCAGGTGGACTCGACCGGACAGGGAGTAGGTTGTTATCTATATTTCATAGCCGTACGTTATAAGGGGGCTTTGCCTTCCCTAAAATTTTTTTTTATTTTTCGACAAACCGATTTTTCTTAATTGTATATGATTCAGAAGCAAAAGATACATACAATCCTAAATTTTCACTTTTCTATCTTTAACCGTTATTTTTTTAAGAAATTTCGTGGTTTAACATCTATATATATAAAATTCTAATTCGCAGGCTTTGTTACCGTACTCCTCCGAAACCGCTTGACCGATTTTCATGAAATTTGGCAGGTGGGCTCGACCGGACAGGGAGTAGGTTGTTATCTATATTTCATGTCCGTACGTCATAAGGGGGCTTTGCCCCCCCAATATATTTTTTTTATTTTTCGACAAACCGATTTTTCTTAATTGTATATGATTCAGAAGCAAAAGATACATACAATCCTAAATTTTCACTTTTCTATCTTTAACCGTTATTTTTTTAAAAAAATTTCGTGGTTTAACATCTATTATATATAAAATTCTAATTCGCAGGCTTTGTTACCGTACTCCTCCGAAACCGCTTGACAGATTTTCATGAAATTTGGCAGGTGGACTCGACCGGACAGGGAGTAGGTTGTTATCTATATTTCATAGCCGTACGTTATAAGGGGGCTTTGCCCCCCCTAAAAATTTTTTTTTATTTTTCGACAAACCGATTTTTCTTAATTGTGTATGATTCAGGAGCAAAAGATACATACAATCCTAAATTTTCACTTTTCTATCTTTAACCGTTATTTTTTTAAAAAAATTTCGTGGTTTAACATCTATATATATAAAATTCTCTTTCGCAGGCTTTGTAGCCAAACTCCTCCGAAACCGCTTGACCGATTTTCATGAAATTTGGCAGGTGGACTCGACCGGACAGGGAGTAGGTTGTTATCTATATTTCATAGCCGTACGTTATAAGGGGGCTCTGCCCCCCTAAAATTTTTTTTTATTTTTCGACAAACCGATTTTTCTTAATTCTATATGATTCAGAAGCAAAAGGTACATACAATCCTAAATTTTCACTTTTCTATCTTTAACCGTTATTTTTTTAAAAAAATTTCGTGGTTTAACATCTATATATATAAAATTCTCTTTCGCAGGCTTTGTTGCCAAACTCCTCCGAAACCACTTGACCGATTTTCATGAAATTTCGCAGGTGGACTCGACCGGACAGGGAGTAGGTTGTTATCTATATTTCATAGCCGTACGTTATAAGGGGGCTTTGCCTTCCCTAAAATTTTTTTTTATTTTTCGACAAACCGATTTTTCTTAATTGTATATGATTCAGAAGCAAAAGATACATACAATCCTAAATTTTCACTTTTCTATCTTTAACCGTTATTTTTTTAAGAAATTTCGTGGTTTAACATCTATATATATAAAATTCTAATTCGCAGGCTTTGTTACCGTACTCCTCCGAAACCGCTTGACCGATTTTCATGAAATTTGGCAGGTGGGCTCGACCGGACAGGGAGTAGGTTGTTATCTATATTTCATGTCCGTACGTCATAAGGGGGCTTTGCCCCCCCAATATATTTTTTTTATTTTTCGACAAACCGATTTTTCTTAATTCTGTATGATTCAGAATCAAAAGATACATACAGTCCTAAATTTTCACTTTTCTATCTTTAACCGTTATTTTTTTAAAAAAAATTCGTGGGTTAACATCTATATATATAAAATTCTCTTTCGCAGGATTTGTTGCCAAACTCCTCCGAAACCGCTTGACAGATTCTCATGAAATTTGGCAGGTGGACTCGACCGGACAGGGAGTAGGTTGTTATCTATATTTCATAGCCGTACGTTATAAGGGGGCTTTGCCCCCCCTAAAAATTTTTTTTTATTTTTCGACAAACCGGTTTTTCTTAATTGTATATGATTCAGGAGCAAAAGATACATACAATCCTAAATTTTCACTTTTCTATCTTTAACCGTTATTTTTTTAAAAAAATTTCGTTGTTTAACATCTATATATATAAAATTCTCTTTCGCAGGTTTTGTTGATAAACTCCTCCGAAACCGCTTGACCGATTTTCATGAAATTTGGCAGGTGGACTCGACCGGACAGGGAGTAGGTTGTTATCTATATTTCATAGCCGTACGTGATAAGGGGGCTCTGCCCCCCTAAAATTTTTTTTTATTTTTCGACAAACCGATTTTTCTTAATTCTATATGATTCAGAAGCAAAAGGTACATACAATCCTAAATTTTCACTTTTCTATCTTTAACCGTTATTTTTTTAAAAAAATTTCGTAGTTTAACATCTATATATATAAAATTCTCTTTCGCAGGCTTTGTTGCCAAACTCCTCCGAAACCACTTGACCGATTTTCATGAAATTTGACAGGTGGACTCGACCGGACAGGGAGTAGGTTGTTATCTATATTTCATAGCCGTACGTTATAAGGGGGCTTTGCCCCCGCTAAATTTTTTTTTTATTTTTCGACAAACCGATTTTTCTTAATTGTATATGATTCACAAGCAAAAGATACATATAATCCTAAATTTTCACTTTTCTATCTTTAACCGTTATTTTTTTAAAAAAATTTCGTTGTTTAACATCTATATATATAAAATTCTCTTTCGCAGGTTTTGTTGCCAAACTCCTCCGAAACCACTTGACCGATTTTCATGAAATTTGGCAGGTGGACTCGACCGGACGGGGAGTAGGTTGTTATCTATATTTCATAGCCGTACGTTATAAGGGGGCTTTGCCCCCCCTAAAATTTTTTTTTATTTTTCGACAAACCGATTTTTCTTAATTCTATATGATTCAGAAGCAAAAGGTACATACAATCCTAAATTTTCACTTTTCTATCTTTAACCGTTATTTTTTTAAAAAAATTTCGTGGTTTAAGATCTATATATATAAAATTCTCTTTCGCAGGCTTTGTTGCCAAACTCCTCCGAAACCACTTGACCGATTTTCATGAAATTTCGCAGGTGGACTCGACCGGAGAGGGAGTAGGTTGTTATCTATATTTCATAGCCGTACGTCTAAAGGGGGCTCTGCCCCCTAATAATTTTTGTTTATTTTTGGACAAACCGATTTTTCTTAATTCTATATGATTCAGAAGCAAAAGATACATACAATCCTAAATTTTCACTTTTCTATCTTTAACCGTTATTTTTTTAAAAAAATTTCGTGGTTTAACATCTATATATATAAAATTCTCTTTCGCAGGATTTGTTGCCAAACTCCTCCGAAACCGCTTGACAGATTTTCATGAAATTTGGCAGGTGGACTCGACCGGACAGGGAGTAGGTTGTTATCTATATTTCATAGCCGTACGTTATAAGGGGGCTTTGCCCCCCCTAAAAATTTTTTTTTATTTTTCGACAAACCGATTTTTCTTAATTGTGTATGATTCAGGAGCAAAAGATACATACAATCCTAAATTTTCACTTTTCTATCTTTAACCGTTATTTTTTTAAAAAAATTTCGTGGTTTAACATCTATATATATAAAATTCTCTTTCGCAGGCTTTGTTGCCAAACTCCTCCGAAACCGCTTGACCGATTTTCATGAAATTTCGCAGGTGGACTCGACCGGACAGGGAGTAGGTTGTTATCTATATTTCATAGCCGTACGTTATAAGGGGGCTCTGCCCCCCTAAAATTTTTTTTTATTTTTCGACAAACCGATTTTTCTTAATTCTATATAATTCAGAAGCAAAAGGTACATACAATCCTAAATTTTCACTTCTCTATCTTTAACCGTTATTTTTTTAAAAAATTTCGTGGTTTAACATCTATATATATAAAATTCTCTTTCGCAGGCTTTGTTGCCAAACTCCTCCGAAACCACTTGACCGATTTTCATGAAATTTGACAGGTGGACTCGACCGGACAGGGAGTAGGTTGTTATCTATATTTCATAGCCGTACGTTATAAGGGGGCTTTGCCCCCCCTAAAATTTTTTTTTATATTTCGACAAACCGATTTTTCTTAATTGTATATGATTCACAAGCAAAAGATACATATAATCCTAAATTTTCACTTTTCTATCTTTCCCCGTTATTTTTTTAAAAAAATTTCGTGGTTTAACATCTATATATATAAAATTCTCTTTCGCAGGCTTTGTTGCCAAACTCCTCCGAAACCACTTGACCGATTTTCATGAAATTTCGCAGGTGGACTCGACCGGACAGGGAGTAGGTTGTTATCTATATTTCATAGCCGTACGTTATAAGGGGGCTTTGCCTTCCCTAAAATTTTTTTTTATTTTTCGACAAACCGATTTTTCTTAATTGTATATGATTCAGAAGCAAAAGATACATACAATCCTAAATTTTCACTTTTCTATCTTTAACCGTTATTTTTTTAAGAAATTTCGTGGTTTAACATCTATATATATAAAATTCTAATTCGCAGGCTTTGTTACCGTACTCCTCCGAAACCGCTTGACCGATTTTCATGAAATTTGGCAGGTGGGCTCGACCGGACAGGGAGTAGGTTGTTATCTATATTTCATGTCCGTACGTCATAAGGGGGCTTTGCCCCCCCAATATATTTTTTTTATTTTTCGACAAACCGATTTTTCTTAATTCTGTATGATTCAGAATCAAAAGATACATACAGTCCTAAATTTTCACTTTTCTATCTTTAACCGTTATTTTTTAAAAAAAAATTCGTGGGTTAACATCTATATATATAAAATTCTCTTTCGCAGGATTTGTTGCCAAACTCCTCCGAAACCGCTTGACAGATTCTCATGAAATTTGGCAGGTGGACTCGACCGGACAGGGAGTAGGTTGTTATCTATATTTCATAGCCGTACGTTATAAGGGGGCTTTGCCCCCCCTAAAAATTTTTTTTTATTTTTCGACAAACCGGTTTTTCTTAATTGTATATGATTCAGGAGCAAAAGATACATACAATCCTAAATTTTCACTTTTCTATCTTTAACCGTTATTTTTTTAAAAAAATTTCGTTGTTTAACATCTATATATATAAAATTCTCTTTCGCAGGTTTTGTTGATAAACTCCTCCGAAACCGCTTGACCGATTTTCATGAAATTTGGCAGGTGGACTCGACCGGACAGGGAGTAGGTTGTTATCTATATTTCATAGCCGTACGTGATAAGGGGGCTCTGCCCCCCTAAAATTTTTTTTTATTTTTCGACAAACCGATTTTTCTTAATTCTATATGATTCAGAAGCAAAAGGTACATACAATCCTAAATTTTCACTTTTCTATCTTTAACCGTTATTTTTTTAAAAAAATTTCGTAGTTTAACATCTATATATATAAAATTCTCTTTCGCAGGCTTTGTTGCCAAACTCCTCCGAAACCACTTGACCGATTTTCATGAAATTTGACAGGTGGACTCGACCGGACAGGGAGTAGGTTGTTATCTATATTTCATAGCCGTACGTTATAAGGGGGCTTTGCCCCCGCTAAATTTTTTTTTTATTTTTCGACAAACCGATTTTTCTTAATTGTATATGATTCACAAGCAAAAGATACATATAATCCTAAATTTTCACTTTTCTATCTTTAACCGTTATTTTTTTAAAAAAATTTCGTTGTTTAACATCTATATATATAAAATTCTCTTTCGCAGGTTTTGTTGCCAAACTCCTCCGAAACCACTTGACCGATTTTCATGAAATTTGGCAGGTGGACTCGACCGGACGGGGAGTAGGTTGTTATCTATATTTCATAGCCGTACGTTATAAGGGGGCTTTGCCCCCCCTAAAATTTTTTTTTATTTTTCGACAAACCGATTTTTCTTAATTCTATATGATTCAGAAGCAAAAGGTACATACAATCCTAAATTTTCACTTTTCTATCTTTAACCGTTATTTTTTTAAAAAAATTTCGTGGTTTAAGATCTATATATATAAAATTCTCTTTCGCAGGCTTTGTTGCCAAACTCCTCCGAAACCACTTGACCGATTTTCATGAAATTTCGCAGGTGGACTCGACCGGAGAGGGAGTAGGTTGTTATCTATATTTCATAGCCGTACGTCTAAAGGGGGCTCTGCCCCCTAATAATTTTTGTTTATTTTTGGACAAACCGATTTTTCTTAATTCTATATGATTCAGAAGCAAAAGATACATACAATCCTAAATTTTCACTTTTCTATCTTTAACCGTTATTTTTTTAAAAAAATTTCGTGGTTTAACATCTATATATATAAAATTCTCTTTCGCAGGCTTTGTTGCCAAACTCCTCCAAAACCGCTTGACAGATTTTCATGAAATTTGGCAGGTGGACTCGACCGGACAGGGAGTAGGTTGTTATCTATATTTCATAGCCGTACGTTATAAGGGGGCTTTGCCCCCCCTAAAAATTTTTTTTTATTTTTCGACAAACCGATTTTTCTTAATTGTGTATGATTCAGGAGCAAAAGATACATACAATCCTAAATTTTCACTTTTCTATCTTTAACCGTTATTTTTTTAAAAAAATTTCGTGGTTTAACATCTATATATATAAAATTCTCTTTCGCAGGCTTTGTTGCCAAACTCCTCCGAAACCGCTTGACCGATTTTCATGAAATTTCGCAGGTGGACTCGACCGGACAGGGAGTAGGTTGTTATCTATATTTCATAGCCGTACGTTATAAGGGGGCTCTGCCCCCCTAAAATTTTTTTTTATTTTTCGACAAACCGATTTTTCTTAATTCTATATAATTCAGAAGCAAAAGGTACATACAATCCTAAATTTTCACTTCTCTATCTTTAACCGTTATTTTTTTAAAAAATTTCGTGGTTTAACATCTATATATATAAAATTCTCTTTCGCAGGCTTTGTTGCCAAACTCCTCCGAAACCACTTGACCGATTTTCATGAAATTTGACAGGTGGACTCGACCGGACAGGGAGTAGGTTGTTATCTATATTTCATAGCCGTACGTTATAAGGGGGCTTTGCCCCCCCTAAAATTTTTTTTTATATTTCGACAAACCGATTTTTCTTAATTGTATATGATTCACAAGCAAAAGATACATATAATCCTAAATTTTCACTTTTCTATCTTTCCCCGTTATTTTTTTAAAAAAATTTCGTGGTTTAACATCTATATATATAAAATTCTCTTTCGCAGGTTTTGTTGCCAAACTCCTCCGAAACCACTTGACCGATTTTCATGAAATTTGGCAGGTGGACTCGACCGGACGGGGAGTAGGTTGTTATCTATATTTCATAGCCGTACGTTATAAGGGGGCTTTGCCCCCCCTAAAACTTTTTTTTTAATTTTCGACAAACCGATTTTTCTTAATTCTATATGATTCAGAAGCAAAAGGTACATGCAATCCTAAATTTTCACTTTTCTATCTTTAACCGTTATTTTTTTAAAAAAATTTCGTGGTTTAAGATCTATATATATAAAATTCTCTTTCGCAGGCTTTGTTGCCAAACTCCTCCGAAACCACTTGACCGATTTTCATGAAATTTCGCCGGTGGACTCGACCGGACAGGGAGTAGGTTGTTATCTATATTTCATAGCCGTACGTTATAAGGGGGCTTTGCCCCCCCTAAATTTTTTTTTTATTTTTCGACAAACCGATTTTTCTTAATTGTATATGATTCAGAAGCAAAAGATACATACAATCCTAAATTTTCACTTTTATATCTTTAACCGTTATTTTTTTAAAAAAATTTCGTGGTTTAACATCTATTATATATAAAATTCTAATTCGCAGGATTTGTTACCGTACTCCTCCGAAACCGCTTGACCTATTTTCATGAAATTTGGCAGGTGGACTCGACCGGACAGGGAGTAGGTTGTTATCTATATTTCATAGCCGTACGTTATAAGGGGGCTTTGGCCCCCCTAAAATTTTTTTTTTATTTTTCGACAAACCGATTTTTCTTAATTCTATATGATTCAGAAGCAAAAGATACATATAATCCTAAATTTTCACTTTTCTATCTTTAACCGTTATTTTTTTAAAAAAATTTCGTGGTTTAACATCTATATATATAAAATTCTAATTCGCAGGCTTTGTTACCGTACTCCTCCGAAACCGCTTGACCGATTTTCATGAAATTTGGCAGGTGGACTCGACCGGACAGGGAGTAGGTTGTTATCTATATTTCATAGCCGTACGTTATAAGGGGGCTTTGCCCCCCCTAATTTTTTTTTTATTTTTCGACAAACCGATTTTTTTTAATTGTATATGATTCACAAGCAAAAGATACATATAATCCTAAATTTTCACTTTTCTATCTTTAACCGTTATTTTTTTTTTAAATTTCGTGGTTTAACATCTATATATATAAAATTCTAATTCGCAGGCTTTGTTACCGTACTCCTCCGAAGCCGCTTGACCGATTTTCATGAAATTTGGCAGGTGGACTCGACCGGACAGGGAGTAGGTTGTTATCTGTATTTCATAGCCGTACGTTATAAGGCGGCTCTGCCCCCCCTAAAATTTTTTTTTATTTTTCGACAAACCGATTTTTCTTAATTCTATATGATTCAGAAGCAAAAGGTACATACAATCCTAAATTTTCACTTTTCTATCTTTAACCGTTATTTTTTTAAAAAAATTTCGTGGTTTAACATCTATATATATAAAATTCTCTTTCGCAGGCTTTGTTGCCAAACTCCTCCGAAACCACTTGACCGATTTTCATGAAATTTCGCAGGTGGACTCGACCGGACAGGGAGTAGGTTGTTATCTATATTTCATAGCCGTACGTTATAAGGAAGCTTTGCCCCCCCTAAAATTTTTTTTTATTTTTCGACAAACCGATTTTTCTTAATTGTATATGATTCAGAAGCAAAAGATACATACAATCCTAAATTTTCACTTTTCTATCTTTAACCGTTATTTTTTTAAAAAAATTTCGTTGTTTAACATCTATATATATAAAATTCTAATTCGCAGGCTTTGTTACCGTACTCCTCCGAAACCGCTTGACCGATTTTCATGAAATTTGGCAGGTGGACTCGACCGGACAGGGAGTAGGTTGTTATCTATATTTCATGTCCGTACGTCATAAGGGGGCTTTGCCCCCCCAATATATTTTTTTTATTTTTCGACAAACCGATTTTTCTTAATTCTATATGATTCAGAATCAAAAGATACATACAGTCCTAAATTTTCACTTTTCTATCTTTAACCGTTATTTTTTTAAAAAAATTTCGTTGTTTAACATCTATATATATAAAATTCTCTTTCGCAGGCTTTGTTGCCAAACTCCTCCGAAATCGCTTGACCGATTTTCATGAAATTTGGCAGGTGGACTCGACCGGACAGGGAGTAGGTTGTTATCTATATTTCATAGCCGTACGTTATAAGGGGGCTCTGCCCCCCCCCTAAAATTTTTTTTTATTTTTCGACAAACCGATTTTTCTTAATTCTATATGATTCAGAAGCAAAAGGTACATACAATCCTAAATTTTCACTTTTCTATCTTTAACCGTTATTTTTTTAAAAAAACTTCGTAGTTTAACATCTATATATATAAAATTCTCTTTCGCAGGCTTTGTTGCCAAACTCCTCCGAAACCGCTTGACCGATTTTCATGAAATTTGGCAGGTAGACTCGACCGGACAGGGAGTAGGTTGTTATCTATATTTCATAGCCGTACGTTATAAGGGGGCTTTGCCCCCCCTAAAAATTTTTTTTTATTTTTCGACAAACCGATTTTTCTTAATTGTGTATGATTCAGGAGCAAAAGATACATACAATCTTAAATTTTCACTTTTCTATCTTTAACCGTTATTTTTTTAAAAAAACTTCGTTGTTTAACATCTATATATATCCGGACAGGGAGTAGGTTGTTATCTATATTTCATAGCCGTACGTTATAAGGGGGCTTTGGCCCCCCTAAAATTTTTTTTTATTTTTCGACAGACCGATTTTTCTTAATGGAATATGATTCACAAGCAAAAGATACATATAATCCTAAATTTTCACTTTTCTATCTTTAACCGTTATTTTTTTTTAAAAAATTTCGTGGTTTAACATCTATATACAGAGAGAGTCTGTAAAGTGGAATAAATTCAATATCTCAAATACTAATTGTTTTTTTGGAAAATGCTCAGACCCGTCGATTAGTATTTCAAATTGTCCTTTTTGACATTCAATAAAAATGTATACAGGGTGTCCCAAGTTAGAGATATGACGTCATCGTCGATTTTCTTAAATGGCAACACTGTCATTTTGATAGCTAATTTGATAGGGTTTGTAAAGTTATACATAACTGCAAAATATCAAATTTTTATTCTCTACCATTTACAAGATAATAGAAAATAACAAAGTTATATCTGTAATTTGGAATATATTCAATAATTAAAATACTAACTGTTTTTTTTTTAAATGCTCAGACCCGTCGATTAGTATATCAAATTGTCATTTTTGACATATAATAATAATGTATACAGGGTGTTCCAATTTAGAGATATGACGTCATCGTTGATTTTCTTAAATGGCAACACTATCATTTTGATAGCTATTTTGATAGCGTGTGTAAAGTTATACACATCTGAAAAATTTCAAAATTTTATTCCCTACCATTTACAAGATAATAAAAAATAACAAAGTTATGAAGAACAAGAAGTAATCAAATAATAATTGAATTTATTTATTTCAATTAAACAAATGCTCATAACGTTGCCCATTGACAATTTGACAATAATTGAGGGCAACATTATGAGTTTTTGCTTAATTTATTGAAATAATTAAATTCAATTATTAGTTGATTACTTCTTTTTCATAACTTTGTTATTTTTTATTATCATCTAAATGGTAGAGAATACAAATTTGAAATTTTGCAGTTGTGTATAACTTTACACACCCTATCAAAATAGCTATCAAAATGACAGTGTTGCCATTTAAGAAAATCAACGATGACGTCATATCTCTAAATTGGGACACCCTGTATACATTATTATTATATGTCAAAAAGGACAATTTGATATACTAATCGACGGGTCTGAGCATTTTTCAAAAAAACAGTTAGTATTTTAATTATTGAATATATTCCAAATTACAGATATAACTTTGTTATTTTCTATTATCTTGTAAATGGTAGAGAATAAAAATTTGATATTTTGCAGTTATGTATAACTTTACAAACCCTATCAAATTAGCAATCAAAATGACAGTGTTGCCATTTAAGAAAATCGACGATGACGTCATATCTCTAAATTGGGACACCCTGTATACATTATTATTGAATGTCAAAAAGGACAATTTGAAATACTAATCGACGGGTCTGAGCATTTTCCAAAAAAACAATTAGTATTTGAGATATTGAATTTATTCCACTTTACAGACTCTCTCTGTATATAAAATTATAATTCGCAGGTTTTGTTACCGTACTCCTCCGAAACCGCTTGACCGATTTTCATGAAATTAGGCAGGTGGACTCGACCGGATAGGGAGTAGGTTGTTATCTATAATTCATAGCCGTACGTTATAAGGGGGCTTTGCCCCCCCTAAAATTTTTTTTTATTTTTCGACAAACCGATTTTTCTTAATTGTATATGATTCAGAAGCAAACGATACATACAGTCCTAAATTTTCACTTTTCTATCTTTAACCGTTATTTTTTTAAAAAAATTTCGTGGTTTAACATCTATATATAAAATTCTCTTTCGCAGGCTTTGTTGCCAAACTCCTCCGAAACCACTTGACCGATTTTCATGAAATTTCGCAGGTGGACTCGACCGGACAGGGAGTAGGTCGTTATCTATAATTCATAGCCGTACGTTATAAGGGGGCTTTGCCCCCCCTCAAATTTTTTTTTACTTTTCGACAAACCGATTTTTCTTAATTGTATATGATTCAGAAGCAAAAGATACATACAATCCTAAATTTTCACTTTTCTATCTTTAACCGTTATTTTTTTAAAAAAATTTCGTGGTTTAACATCTATATATATAAAATTCTAATTCGCAGGTTTTGTTACCGTACTCCTCCGAAACCGCTTGACCGATTTTCATGAAATTTGGCAGGTGGACTCGACCGGACAGGGAGTAGGTTGATATCTATATTTCATAGCCGTACGTCATAAGGGGGCTTTGCATCCCCTAATAATTTTTTTTATTTTTCGACAAACCGATTTTTCTTAATTCTATATGATTCAGAAGCAAAAGATACATACAATCCTAAATTGTCACTTTTCTATCTGTAACCGTTATTTTTTTAAAAAAATTTCGTGGTTTAACATCTATAATATATAAAATTCTCTTTCGCAGGCTTTGTTGCCAAACTCCTCCGAAACCACTTGACCGATTTTCATGAAATTTCGCAGGTGGACTCGACCGGAGAGGGAGTAGGTTGTTATCTATATTTCATAGCCGTACGTCATAAGGGGGCTTTGCATCCCCTAATAATTTTTTTTATTTTTCGACAAACCGATTTTTCTTAATTCTATATGATTCAGAAGCAAAAGATACATACAATCCTAAATTTTCACTTTTCTATCTTTAACCGTTATTTTTTTAAAAAAATTTCGTGGTTTAACATCTATATATATAAAATTCTAATTCGCAGGCTTTGTTACCGTACTCCTCTGAAACCACTTGACCGATTTTCGTGAAATTTGGCAGGTGGACTCGACCGGACAGGGAGTAGGTTGTTATCTATATTTCATAGCCGTACGTTATAAGGGGGCTTTGCCCCCTCTAAATTTTTTTTTTATTTTTCGACAAACCGATTTTTCTTAATTGTATATGATTCACAAGCAAAAGATACATATAATCCTAAATTTTCACTTTTCTATCTTTAACCGTTATTTTTTTAAAAAAATTTCGTGGTTTAACATCTATATATATAAAATTCTAATTCGCAGGCTTTGTTACCGTACTCCTCCGTAACCGCTTGACCGATTTTCATGAAATTTGGCAGGTGGACTCCTTGCCAATTGTGAAAAAAACGGCGTATAAATCGTCTCTCTAGCTCAATTAGTTTCCGAGGTAGCAAAACGAGGCCGTAGGATAACACGAGAGCACTAGAGACAACACTACGCACACGAAACGAATGAGCGAAAATTGTACTAAAATCCGTGAAAATATAAAGTTTTTAACTTTACGATTACTATTTTTAATGTACAAAAAATATTTTAAAATTTTGCCGAAGGACCAGATCTCTGGTATAACAATCAAATTTTGGCGGAGGCGCATATCTGGAATAATCGAAATTTTGGCGGATGCTTTTGGTGGAGGTTTGTAGTTGCCAAATTTAGTCGCGTGTTGGCTGCTGTACGATACGTGACGATACGATATCTGAAAGTTATGACGATTTGTCTTTTGTAATAAATGCAAGTTTATTTTATCTTATATTAAAGAAAAAAAGAAACACAGATATTGGATACATCCCATCATAAAGGAACGAAATTATAAGGAATTTTGTTACACATTATATAACGAAATTAATATAATAAAGGCCCAGAAAAGTTTTTTAATTTTACAAGAATGTCTAAAAAATATTTTCAGGAGTTATTAGTAAGTATAAAAGAGCCGTTTTCAAGAAATAACACCATTATGAGGGAAAGCATATCACCTAAGAAAAACTATTTATAACGCTAAGAGGCTGTCCATTCAATGGTACGCCACTGAGCAAATACAGGTGTTAAATTGATGCCCCTCTATTATACCCAATTTATTGGGAAATAGTGATGTTTCACAAATTATTATTAACAAAAAAATTATTCGAATTAAAGGCACAGTACTTATCGAGAAAGACGAAAACCAGAATATACAAAACCGTAATAAGAGCAACAGTCACCTGCCGGATGTGAGACATGGGTGCTAAATAAAACAGAAGGAGAAATGATAAAGAGTTGAGAACGGAACGTACTGAGAGCTATTTTCAGGGAAAATAATACAGATACGGAAGACGGCTGGCATAGAAGCAGCAATCAAGAATTAAGGATGCATTACAAGGAACCAAGTATAACAAGATAAACAAAGTCATAAAGAATCAGATGGGCAGGTCATTTTGAGGGGATGGATAAGGAAAGAATGCCAAAGATGGTACTGCTAAGAAGACCAGTTGGGACTAGGGACGAGGTAGACTAGGACTGCAAAAAAGTTTCAGGAATATAATAGTATCGATGAAAATTACACACTGGAAAGGAAAGGCGAAAAATAGGATATAGTGGAGAACTAGAGAACTGGAGAACTATTTTACATACCTAGACATCAAATAAAATTATATATAAGTTATTAGTATAAACTGTATTGTGTAAAATTTTGAAAAAAAAATTATTTTTAGTAGATTACTTTTTTCCAGATAGAAATATTGTACCTAATTAAGTTGCTCTTTAAGCTATAAGATAAAAAATTAAAAATAAAATGAGTCCCATATAAAAATAATTTGATATGGGAGTAAAAAATTCAAGGCAAAATATAGTTCAAGTCTGTAATTTCCATCATTAAACAAGCTTTGGCAACACTCACAACAAAATTCGCTAGAAAACAGCTCAAACGTCTGTGTTATACCACGATACACGCATTTATGATATGCCGTCGAAGTAGTAAAACCGATTGGCGACATTAGGGCGCGATATGGTTTCTAGGATGGGTCGCGGTAACGCCGCTGCAACGAAAATTTTAAGAGCGCCTGGTGTGTGTCACTGCATCAAAGTATAGTAAGGGATGCGTCGCTTTCGACATTTTAGCGGGGGTTCAGTCGACGTACGCCGTTCCGTCTGTGTTAGCGCATACTCCCTACTGAATTTCGAACATAATGGTACTATTTTTTTTGTCTCTAGCGCCGTCCGTTTCCGAAATAGCGAACCGTAAGCAGTAGAAAAATTCTGAGGACAGAAGAAGAACGAGCGGGAAATTTTATAAAAGAAAAGTGCAACAGTTTAATTTTTGAACTCAAATTGAACAAAATATGAATTTCACATAATTTGTCCTATTAAATGTACCTTTCCGTCTAATTTTTTTCTAATTTCCGAATATCATATAATTGTCCTATTAAATGTACCTTTTCTTATATACCTACAAATTTTGCATTATTGTGAATAAATATTTAGACATATAATTATATTTTTAATTCGAGGAATTTGTATTTCAATCAATTGTTATGTCGAGCAATTCATTTTCGAGCAGTTGATTTGAGTAAAATTATGACACATTATCTAATTATGACACACTATCTAAGGTGCAACGAAGTTCACCGGGTCATCTAGTCTATATATATAAAATTCTAAGTCGCAGGCTTTGTTACCGTACTCCTCCGAAACCACTTGACCGATTTTCATGAAATTGGGCAGGTGTACTCGACCGGACATGGAGTAGGTTGTTATCTATATTTCATAGCCGTACGTCTAAAGGGGGCTCTGCCCCCCTAATAATTTTTTTTTATTTTTCGACAAACCGATTTTTCTTAATTCTATATGATTCAGAAGCAAAAGATACATACAATCCTAAATTTTCACTTTTCTATCTTTAACCGTTATTTTTTTAAAAAAATTTCGTGGTTTAACATCTATATATATAAAATTCTAAGTCGCAGGCTTTGTTACCGTACTCCTCCGAAACCACTTGACCGATTTTCATGAAATTGGGCAGGTGTACTCGACCGGACATGGAGTAGGTTGTTATCTATATTTCATAGCCGTACGTCTAAAGGGGGCTCTGCCCCCCCAATAATTTTTTTTTATTTTTCGACAAACCGACTTTTCTTAATTCTATATGATTCAGAAGCAAAAGATACATACAATCCTAAATTTTCACTTTTTTATCTTTAACCGTTATTTTTTTAAAAAAATTTCGTGGTTTAACATCTATATATATAAAATTCTAAGTCGCAGGTTTTGTTACCGTACTCCTCCGAAACCGCTTGACCGATTTTCATGAAATTTGGCAGGTGGACTCGACCGGACAGGAAGTAGGTTGTTATCTATATTTCATAGCCGTACGTTATAAGGGGGCTTTGCCCCCCCCTAAATTTTTTTTTTATTTTTCGACAAACCGATTTTTTTTAATTGTATATGATTCACAAGCAAAAGATACATATAATCCTAAATTTTCACTTTTCTATCTTTAACCGTTATTTTTTTAAAAAAATTTCGTGGTTTAACATCTATATATATAAAATTCTAATTCGCAGGCTTTGTTACCGTACTCCTCCGAAACCGCTTGACCGATTTTCATGAAATTTGGCAGGTGCACTCGACCGGACAGGGAGTAGGTTGTTATCTATATTTCATAGCCGTACGTTATAAGGGGGCTTTGCCCCCCCTAAATTTTTTTTTTATTTTTCGACAAACCGATTTTTTTTAATTGTATATGATTCACAAGCAAAAGATACATATAATCCTAAATTTTCACTTTTCTATCTTTAACCGTTATTTTTTTAAAAAAATTTCGTGGTTTAACATCTATATATATAAAATTCTAAGTCGCAGGCTTTGTTACCGTACTCCTCCGAAACCACTTGACCGATTTTCATGAAATTGGGCAGGTGTACTCGACCGGACATGGAGTAGGTTGTTATCTATATTTCATAGCCGTACGTCTAAAGGGGGCTCTGCCCCCCTAATAATTTTTTTTTATTTTTCGACAAACCGATTTTTCTTAATTCTATATGATTCAGAAGCAAAAGATACATATAATCCTAAATTTTCACTTTTCTATCTTTAACCGTTATTTTTTTAAAAAAATTTCGTGGTTTAACATCTATATATATAAAATTCTAAGTCGCAGGCTTTGTTACCGTACTCCTCCGAAACCACTTGACCGATTTTCATGAAATTTGGCAGGTGTACTCGACCGGACATGGAGTAGGTTGTTATCTATATTTCATAGCCGTACGTCTAAAGGGGGCTCTGCCCCCCCAATAATTTTTTTTTATTTTTCGACAAACAGATTTTTCTTAATTCTATATGATTCAGAAGCAAAAGATACATACAATCCTAAATTTTCACTTTTCTATCTTTAACCGTTATTTTTTTAAAAAAATTTCGTGGTTTAACATCTATATATATAAAATTCTAAGTCGCAGGCTTTGTTACCGTACTCCTCCGAAACCGCTTGACCGATTTTCATGAAATTTGGCAGGTGGACTCGACCGGACAGGGAGTAGGTTGTTATCTATATTTCATAGCCGTACGTTATAAGGGGGCTTTGCCCCCCCTAAATTTTTTTTTTATTTTTCGACAAACCGATTTTTCTTAATTGTATATGATTCACAAGCAAAAGATACATATAATCCTAAATTTTCACTTTTCTATCTTTAACCGTTATTTTTTTAAAAAAATTTCGTGGTTTAACATCTATATATATAAATTTCTAAGTCGCAGGCTTTGTTACCGTACTCCTCCGAAACCACTTGACCGATTTTCATGAAATTGGGCAGGTGTACTCGACCGGACATGGAGTAGGTTGTTATCTATATTTCATAGCCGTACGTCTAAAGGGGGCTCTGCCCCCCTAATAATTTTTTTTTATTTTTCGACAAACCGATTTTTCTTAATTCTATATGATTCAGAAGCAAAAGATACATATAATCCTAAATTTTCACTTTTCTATCTTTAACCGTTATTTTTTTAAAAAAATTTCGTGGTTTAACATCTATTTATATAAAATTCTAAGTCGCAGGCTTTGTTACCGTACTCCTCCGAAACCACTTGACCGATTTTCATGAAATTGGGCAGGTGTACTCGACCGGACATGGAGTAGGTTGTTATCTATATTTCATAGCCGTACGTTATAAGGGGGCTTTGCCCCCCCTAAATTTTTTTTTTATTTTTCGACAAACCGATTTTTCTTAATTGTATATGATTCACAAGCAAAAGATACATATAATCCTAAATTTTCACTTTTCTATCTTTAACCGTTATTTTTTTAAAAAAATTTCGTGGTTTAACATCTATTTATATAAAATTCTAAGTCGCAGGCTTTGTTACCGTACTCCTCCGAAACCACTTGACCGATTTTCATGAAATTTGGCAGGTGGACTCGACCGGACAGGGAGTAGGTTGTTATCTATATTTCATAGCCGTACGTTATAAGGGGGCTTTGCCCCCCCTAAATTTTTTTTTTATTTTTCGACAAACCGATTTTTCTTAATTGTATATGATTCACAAGCAAAAGATACATATAATCCTAAATTTTCACTTTTCTATCTTTAACCGTTATTTTTTTAAAAAAATTTCGTGGTTTAACATCTATATATATAAAATTCTAATTCGCAGGCTTTGTTACCGTACTCCTCCGAAACCGCTTGACCGATTTTCATGAAATTTGGCAGGTGGACTCGACCGGACAGGGAGTAGGTTGTTATCTATATTTCATAGCCGTACGTTATAACGGGGCTTTGCCCCCCCTAAATTTTTTTTTTATTTTTCGACAAACCAATTTTTCTTAATTGTATATGATTCACAAGCAAAAGATACATATAATCCTAAATTTTCACTTTTCTATCTTTAACGGTTATTTTTTTAAAAAAATTTTCGTGGTTTAACATCTATATATATAAAATTCTAATTCGCAGGCTTTGTTACCGTACTCCTCCGAAACCGCTTGACCGATTTTCATGAAATTTGGCAGGTGGACTCGACCGGACAGGGAGTAGGTTGTTATCTATATTTCATAGCCGTACGTTATAAGGGGGCTTTGCCCCCCCTAAAATTTTTTTTTATTTTTCGACAAACCAATTTTTCTTAATTGTATGTGATTCACAAGCAAAAGATACATATAATCCTAAATTTTCACTTTTCTATCTTTAACCGTTATTTTTTTAAAAAAATTTCGTGGTTTAACATCTATATATATAAAATTCTAATTCGCAGGCTTTGTTACCGTACTCCTCCGAAACCGCTTGACCGATTTTCATGAAATTTGGCAGGTGGACTCGACCGGACAGGGAGTAGGTTGTTATCTATATTTCATAGCCGTACGTTATAAGGGGGCTTTGCCCCCCCTAAAATTTTTTTTTATTTTTCGACAAACCAATTTTTCTTAATTGTATATGATTCACAAGCAAAAGATACATATAATCATCCTAAATTTTCACTTTTCTATCTTTAACCGTTATTTTTTTAAAAAAATTTCGTGGTTTAACATCTATATATATAAAATTCTAATTCGCAGGCTTTGTTACCGTACTCCTCCGAAACCGCTTGACCGATTTTCATGAAATTTGGCTGGTGGACTCGACCGGACAGGGAGTAGGTTGTTATCTATATTTCATAGCCGTACGTTATAAGGGGGCTTTGCCCCCCCTAAAATTTTTTTTTATTTTTCGACAAACCAATTTTTCTTAATTGTATATGATTCACAAGCAAAAGATACATATAATCCTAAATTTTCACTTTTCTATCTTTAACCGTTATTTTTTTAAAAAAATTTCGTGGTTTAACATCTATATATATAAAATTCTAATTCGCAGGGTTTGTTACCGTACTCCTCCGAAACCGCTTGACCGATTTTCATGAAATTTGGCAGGTGGACTCGACCGGACAGGGAGTAGGTTGTTATCTATATTTCATAGCCGTACGTTATAAGGGGGCTTTGCCCCCCCTAAATTTTTTTTTTATTTTTCGACAAACCGATTTTTTTTAATTGTATATGATTCACAAGCAAAAGATACATATAATCCTAAATTTTCACTTTTCTATCTTTAACCGTTATTTTTTTAAAAAAATTTCGTGGTTTAACATCTATATATATAAAATTCTAAGTCGCAGGATTTGTTACCGTACTCCTCCGAAACCACTTGACCGATTTTCATGAAATTGGGCAGGTGTACTCGACCGGACATGGAGTAGGTTGTTATCTATATTTCATAGCCGTACGTCTAAAGGGGGCTCTGCCCCCCTAATAATTTTTTTTTATTTTTCGACAAACCGATTTTTCTTAATTCTATATGATTCAGAAGCAAAAGATACATACAATCCTAAATTTTCACTTTTCTATCTTTAACCGTTATTTTTTTAAAAAAATTTCGTGGTTTAACATCTATATATATAAAATTCTAAGTCGCAGGCTTTGTTACCGTACTCCTCCGAAACCACTTGACCGATTTTCATGAAATTTGGCAGGTGTACTCGACCGGACATGGAGTAGGTTGTTATCTATATTTCATAGCCGTACGTCTAAAGGGGGCTCTGCCCCCCCAATAATTTTTTTTTATTTTTCGACAAACCGATTTTTCTTAATTCTATATGATTCAGAAGCAAAAGATACATACAATCCTAAATTTTCACTTTTCTATCTTTAACCGTTATTTTTTTAAAAAAATTTCGTGGTTTAACATCTATATATATACAATTCTAAGTCGCAGGCTTTGTTACCGTACTCCTCCGAAACCGCTTGACCGATTTTCATGAAATTTGGCAGGTGGACTCGACCGGACAGGGAGTAGGTTGTTATCTATATTTCATAGCCGTACGTTATAAGGGGGCTTTGCCCCCCCCTAAATTTTTTTTTTATTTTTCGACAAACCGATTTTTTTAATTGTATATGATTCACAAGCAAAAGATACATATAATCCTAAATTTTCACTTTTCTATCTTTAACCGTTATTTTTTTAAAAAAATTTCGTGGTTTAACATCTATATATATAAAATTCTAATTCGCAGGCTTTGTTACCGTACTCCTCCGAAACCGCTTGACCGATTTTCATGAAATTTGGCAGGTGGACTCGACCGGACAGGGAGTAGGTTGTTATCTATATTTCATAGCCGTACGTTATAAGGGGGCTTTGCCCCCCTAAATTTTTTTTTTATTTTTCGACAAACCGATTTTTCTTAATTGTATATGATTCACAAGCAAAAGATACATACAATCCTAAATTTTCACTTTTCTATCTTTAACCGTTATTTTTTTTAAAAAATTTCGTGGTTTAACATCTATATATATAAAATTCTAAGTCGCAGGCTTTGTTACCGTACTCCTCCGAAACCACTTGACCGATTTTCATGAAACTGGGCAGGTGTACTCGACCGGACATGGAGTAGGTTGTTATCTATATTTCATAGCCGTACGTCTAAAGGGGGCTCTGCCCCCCTAATAATTTTTTTTTTATTTTTCGACAAACCGATTTTTCTTAATTCTATATGATTCAGAAGCAAAAGATACATACAATCCTAAATTTTCACTTTTCTATCTTTAACCGTTATTTTTTTAAAAAAATTTCGTGGTTTAACATCTATATATATAAAATTCTAAGTCGCAGGCTTTGTTACCGTACTCCTCCGAAACCACTTGACCGATTTTCATGAAATTGGGCAGGTGTACTCGACCGGACATGGAGTAGGTTGTTATCTATATTTCATAGCCGTACGTCTAAAGGGGGCTCTGCCCCCCTAATAATTTTTTTTTATTTTTCGACAAACCGATTTTTCTTAATTCTATATGATTCAGAAGCAAAAGATACATACAATCCTAAATTTTCACTTTTCTATCTTTAACCGTTATTTTTTTAAAAAAATTTCGTGGTTTAACATCTATATATATAAAATTCTAAGTCGCAGGCTTTGTTACCGTACTCCTCCGAAACCACTTGACCGATTTTCATGAAATTGGGCAGGTGTACTCGACCGGACATGGAGTAGGTTGTTATCTATATTTCATAGCCGTACGTCTAAAGGGGGCTCTGCCCCCCCAATAATTTTTTTTTATTTTTCGACAAACCGATTTTTCTTAATTCTATATGATTCAGAAGCAAAAGATACATACAATCCTAAATTTTCACTTTTCTATCTTTAACCGTTATTTTTTTAAAAAAATTTCGTGGTTTAACATCTATATATATAAAATTCTAAGTCGCAGGCTTTGTTACCGTACTCCTCCGAAACCGCTTGACCGATTTTCATGAAATTTGGCAGGTGGAATCGACCGGACAGGAAGTAGGTTGTTATCTATATTTCATAGCCGTACGTTATAAGGGGGCTTTGCCCCCCCCTAAATTTTTTTTTTATTTTTCGACAAACCGATTTTTTTTAATTGTATATGATTCACAAGCAAAAGATACATATAATCCTAAATTTTCACTTTTCTATCTTTAACCGTTATTTTTTTAAAAAAATTTCGTGGTTTAACATCTATATATATAAAATTCTAATTCGCAGGCTTTGTTACCGTACTCCTCCGAAACCGCTTGACCGATTTTCATGAAATTTGGCAGGTGGACTCGACCGGACAGGGAGTAGGTTGTTATCTATATTTCATAGCCGTACGTTATAAGGGGGCTTTGCCCCCCCTAAATTTTTTTTTTATTTTTCGACAAACCGATTTTTCTTAATTGTATATGATTCACAAGCAAAAGATACATATAATCCTAAATTTTCACTTTTCTATCTTTAACCGTTATTTTTTTAAAAAAATTTCGTGGTTTAACATCTATATATATAAAATTCTAATTCGCAGGCTTTGTTACCGTACTCCTCCGAAACCACTTGACCGATTTTCATGAAATTGGGCAGGTGTACTCGACCGGACATGGAGTAGGTTGTTATCTATATTTCATAGCCGTACGTCTAAAGGGGGCTCTGCCCCCCTAATAATTTTTTTTTATTTTTCGACAAACCGATTTTTCTTAATTCTATATGATTGAGAAGCAAAAGATACATACAATCCTAAATTTTCACTTTTCTATCTTTAACCGTTATTTTTTTAAAAAAATTTCGTGGTTTAACATCTATATATATAAAATTCTAAGTCGCAGGCTTTGTTACCGTACTCCTCCGAAACCACTTGACCGATTTTCATGAAATTGGGCAGGTGTACTGGACCGGACATGGAGTAGGTTGTTATCTATATTTCATAGCCGTACGTCTAAAGGGGGCTCTGCCCCCCTAATAATTTTTTTTTATTTTTCGACAAACCGATTTTTCTTAATTCTATATGATTCAGAAGCAAAAGATACATACAATCCTAAATTTTCACTTTTCTATCTTTAACCGTTATTTTTTTAAAAAAATTTCGTGGTTTAACATCTATATATATAAAATTCTAAGTCGCAGGCTTTGTTACCGTACTCCTCCGAAACCACTTGACCGATTTTCATGAAATTTGGCAGGTGTACTCGACCGGACATGGAGTAGGTTGTTATCTATATTTCATAGCCGTACGTCTAAAGGGGGCTCTGCCCCCCCAATAATTTTTTTTTATTTTTCGACAAACCGATTTTTCTTAATTCTATATGATTCAGAAGCAAAAGATACATACAATCCTAAATTTTCACTTTTCTATCTTTAACCGTTATTTTTTTAAAAAAATTTCGTGGTTTAACATCTATATATATAAAATTCTAAGTCGCAGGTTTTGTTACCGTACTCCTCCGAAACCGATTGACCGATTTTCATGAAATTTGGCAGGTGGACTCGACCGGACAGGGAGTAGGTTGTTATCTATATTTCATAGCCGTACGTTATAAGGGGGCTTTGCCCCCCCCTAAATTTTTTTTTATTTTTCGACAAACCGATTTTTTTTAATTGTATATGATTCACAAGCAAAAGATACATATAATCCTAAATTTTCACTTTTCTATCTTTAACCGTTATTTTTTTAAAAAAATTTCGTGGTTTAACATCTATATATATAAAATTCTAATTCGCAGGCTTTGTTACCGTACTCCTCCGAAACCGCTTGACCGATTTTCATGAAATTTGGCAGGTGGACTCGACCGGACAGGGAGTAGGTTGTTATCTATATTTCATAGCCGTACGTTATAAGGGGGCTTTGCCCCCCCTAAATTTTTTTTTTATTTTTCGACAAACCGATTTTTCTTAATTGTATATGATTCACAAGCAAAAGATACATATAATCCTAAATTTTCACTTTTCTATCTTTAACCGTTATTTTTTTAAAAAAATTTCGTGGTTTAACGTCTATATATATATAAAATTCTAAGTCGCAGGCTTTGTTACCGTACTCTCCGAAACCACTTGACCGATTTTCATGAAATTGGGCAGGTGTACTCGACCGGACATGGAGTAGGTTGTTATCTATATTTCATAGCCGTACGTCTAAAGGGGGCTCTGCCCCCCTAATAATTTTTTTTTATTTTTCGACAAACCGATTTTTCTTAATTCTATATGATTCAGAAGCAAAAGATACATACAATCCTAAATTTTCACTTTTCTATCTTTAACCGTTATTTTTTAAAAAAAATTTCGTGGTTTAACATCTATATATATAAAATTCTAAGTCGCAGGCTTTGTTACCGTACTCCTCCGAAACCACTTGACCGATTTTCATGAAATTTGGCAGGTGGACTCGACCGGACAGGGAGTAGGTTGTTATCTATATTTCATAGCCGTACGTTATAAGGGGGCTTTGCCCCCCCTAAATTTTTTTTTTATTTTTCGACAAACCGATTTTTCTTAATTGTATATGATTCACAAGCAAAAGATACATATAATCCTAAATTTTCACTTTTCTATCTTTAACCGTTATTTTTTTAAAAAAATTTCGTGGTTTAACGTCTATATATATATAAAATTCTAAGTCGCAGGCTTTGTTACCGTACTCTCCGAAACCACTTGACCGATTTTCATGAAATTGGGCAGGTGTACTCGACCGGACATGGAGTAGGTTGTTATCTATATTTCATAGCCGTACGTCTAAAGGGGGCTCTGCCCCCCTAATAATTTTTTTTTATTTTTCGACAAACCGATTTTTCTTAATTCTATATGATTCAGAAGCAAAAGATACATACAATCCTAAATTTTCACTTTTCTATCTTTAACCGTTATTTTTTAAAAAAAATTTCGTGGTTTAACATCTATATATATAAAATTCTAAGTCGCAGGCTTTGTTACCGTACTCCTCCGAAACCACTTGACCGATTTTCATGAAATTTGGCAGGTGGACTCGACCGGACAGGGAGTAGGTTGTTATCTATATTTCATAGCCGTACGTTATAAGGGGGCTTTGCCCCCCCTAAATTTTTTTTTTATTTTTCGACAAACCGATTTTTCTTAATTGTATATGATTCACAAGCAAAAGATACATATAATCCTAAATTTTCACTTTTCTATCTTTAACCGTTATTTTTTTAAAAAAATTTCGTGGTTTAACATCTATATATATAAAATTCTAAGTCGCAGGCTTTGTTACCGTACTCCTCCGAAACCACTTGACCGATTTTCATGAAATTTGGCAGGTGTACTCGACCGGACATGGAGTAGGTTGTTATCTATATTTCATAGCCGTACGTCTAAAGGGGGCTCTGCCCCCCCAATAATTTTTTTTTATTTTTCGACAAACCGATTTTTCTTAATTCTATATGATTCAGAAGCAAAAGATACATACAATCCTAAATTTTCACTTTTCTATCTTTAACCGTTATTTTTTTAAAAAAATTTCGTGGTTTAACATCTATATATATAAAATTCTAAGTCGCAGGCTTTGTTACCGTACTCCTCCGAAACCGCTTGACCGATTTTCATGAAATTTGGCAGGTGGACTCGACCGGACAGGGAGTAGGTTGTTATCTATATTTCATAGCCGTACGTTATAAGGGGGCTTTGCCCCCCCTAAATTTTTTTTTTATTTTTCGACAAACCGATTTTTCTTAATTGTATATGATTCACTAGCAAAAGATACATATAATCCTAAATTTTCACTTTTCTATCTTTAACCGTTATTTTTTTAAAAAAATTTCGTGGTTTAACATCTATATATATAAATTTCTAAGTCGCAGGCTTTGTTACCGTACTCCTCCGAAACCACTTGACCGATTTTCATGAAATTGGGCAGGTGTACTCGACCGGACATGGAGTAGGTTGTTATCTATATTTCATAGCCGTACGTCTAAAGGGGGCTCTGCCCCCCTAATAATTTTTTTTTATTTTTCGACAAACCGATTTTTCTTAATTCTATATGATTCAGAAGCAAAAGATACATACAATCCTAAATTTTCACTTTTCTATCTTTAACCGTTATTTTTTTAAAAAAATTTCGTGGTTTAACATCTATTTATATAAAATTCTAAGTCGCAGGCTTTGTTACCGTACTCCTCCGAAACCACTTGACCGATTTTCATGAAATTTGGCAGGTGGACTCGACCGGACAGGGAGTAGGTTGTTATCTATATTTCATAGCCGTACGTTATAAGGGGGCTTTGCCCCCCCTAAATTTTTTTTTTATTTTTCGACAAACCGATTTTTCTTAATTGTATATGATTCACAAGCAAAAGATACATATAATCCTAAATTTTCACTTTTCTATCTTTAACCGTTATTTTTTTAAAAAAATTTCGTGGTTTAACATCTATATATATAAAATTCTAATTCGCAGGCTTTGTTACCGTACTCCTCCGAAACCGCTTGACCGATTTTCATGAAATTTGGCAGGTGGACTCGACCGGACAGGGAGTAGGTTGTTATCTATATTTCATAGCCGTACGTTATAAGGGGGCTTTGCCCCCCCTAAAATTTTTTTTTATTTTTCGACAAACCAATTTTTCTTAATTGTATATGATTCACAAGCAAAAGATACATATAATCATCCTAAATTTTCACTTTTCTATCTTTAACCGTTATTTTTTTAAAAAAATTTCGTGGTTTAACATCTATATATATAAAATTCTAATTCGCAGGCTTTGTTACCGTACTCCTCCGAAACCGCTTGACCGATTTTCATGAAATTTGGCAGGTGGACTCGACCGGACAGGGAGTAGGTTGTTATCTATATTTCATAGCCGTACGTTATAAGGGGGCTTTGCCCCCCCTAAAATTTTTTTTTATTTTTCGACAAACCAATTTTTCTTAATTGTATATGATTCACAAGCAAAAGATACATATAATCCTAAATTTTCACTTTTCTATCTTTAACCGTTATTTTTTTAAAAAAATTTCGTGGTTTAACATCTATATATATAAAATTCTAATTCGCAGGGTTTGTTACCGTACTCCTCCGAAACCGCTTGACCGATTTTCATGAAATTTGGCAGGTGGACTCGACCGGACAGGGAGTAGGTTGTTATCTATATTTCATAGCCGTACGTTATAAGGGGGCTTTGCCCCCCCTAAATTTTTTTTTTATTTTTCGACAAACCGATTTTTTTTAATTGTATATGATTCACAAGCAAAAGATACATATAATCCTAAATTTTCACTTTTCTATCTTTAACCGTTATTTTTTTAAAAAAATTTCGTGGTTTAACATCTATATATATAAAATTCTAAGTCGCAGGATTTGTTACCGTACTCCTCCGAAACCACTTGACCGATTTTCATGAAATTGGGCAGGTGTACTCGACCGGACATGGAGTAGGTTGTTATCTATATTTCATAGCCGTACGTCTAAAGGGGGCTCTGCCCCCCTAATAATTTTTTTTTATTTTTCGACAAACCGATTTTTCTTAATTCTATATGATTCAGAAGCAAAAGATACATACAATCCTAAATTTTCACTTTTCTATCTTTAACCGTTATTTTTTTAAAAAAATTTCGTGGTTTAACATCTATATATATAAAATTCTAAGTCGCAGGCTTTGTTACCGTACTCCTCCGAAACCACTTGACCGATTTTCATGAAATTTGGCAGGTGTACTCGACCGGACATGGAGTAGGTTGTTATCTATATTTCATAGCCGTACGTCTAAAGGGGGCTCTGCCCCCCCAATAATTTTTTTTTATTTTTCGACAAACCGATTTTTCTTAATTCTATATGATTCAGAAGCAAAAGATACATACAATCCTAAATTTTCACTTTTCTATCTTTAACCGTTATTTTTTTAAAAAAATTTCGTGGTTTAACATCTATATATATAAAATTCTAAGTCGCAGGCTTTGTTACCGTACTCCTCCGAAACCGCTTGACCGATTTTCATGAAATTTGGCAGGTGGACTCGACCGGACAGGGAGTAGGTTGTTATCTATATTTCATAGCCGTACGTTATAAGGGGGCTTTGCCCCCCCCTAAATTTTTTTTTTATTTTTCGACAAACCGATTTTTTTAATTGTATATGATTCACAAGCAAAAGATACATATAATCCTAAATTTTCACTTTTCTATCTTTAACCGTTATTTTTTTAAAAAAATTTCGTGGTTTAACATCTATATATATAAAATTCTAATTCGCAGGCTTTGTTACCGTACTCCTCCGAAACCGCTTGACCGATTTTCATGAAATTTGGCAGGTGGACTCGACCGGACAGGGAGTAGGTTGTTATCTATATTTCATAGCCGTACGTTATAAGGGGGCTTTGCCCCCCTAAATTTTTTTTTTATTTTTCGACAAACCGATTTTTCTTAATTGTATATGATTCACAAGCAAAAGATACATATAATCCTAAATTTTCACTTTTCTATCTTTAACCGTTATTTTTTTAAAAAAATTTCGTGGTTTAACATCTATATATATAAAATTCTAAGTCGCAGGCTTTGTTACCGTACTCCTCCGAAACCACTTGACCGATTTTCATGAAATTGGGCAGGTGTACTCGACCGGACATGGAGTAGGTTGTTATCTATATTTCATAGCCGTACGTCTAAAGGGGGCTCTGCCCCCCTAATAATTTTTTTTTATTTTTCGACAAACCGATTTTTCTTAATTCTATATGATTCAGAAGCAAAAGATACATACAATGCTAAATTTTCACTTTTCTATCTTTAACCGTTATTTTTTTAAAAAAATTTCGTGGTTTAACATCTATTTATATAAAATTCTAATTCGCAGGCTTTGTTACCGTACTCCTCCGAAACCGCTTGACCGATTTTCATGAAATTTGGCAGGTGGACTCGACCGGACAGGGAGTAGGTTGTTATCTATATTTCATAGCCGTACGTCTAAAGGGGGCTCTGCCCCCTAATAATTTTTTTTTATTTTTCGACAAACCGATTTTTCTTAATTCTATATGATTCAGAAGCAAAAGATACATACAATCCTAAATTTTCACTTTTCTATCTTTAAACGTTATTTTTTTAAAAAAATTTCGTGGTTTAACATCTATATATATAAAATTCTAAGTCGCAGGTTTTGTTACCGTACTCCTCCGAAACCACTTGACCGATTTTCATGAAATTGGGCAGGTGTACTCGACCGGACATGGAGTAGGTTGTTATCTATATTTCATAGCCGTACGTCTAAAGGGGGCTCTGCCCCCCCAATAATTTTTTTTTATTTTTCGACAAACCGATTTTTCTTAATTCTATATGATTCAGAAGCAAAAGATACATACAATCCTAAATTTTCACTTTTCTATCTTTAACCGTTATTTTTTTAAAAAAATTTCGTGGTTTAACATCTATATATATAAAATTCTAAGTCGCAGGCTTTGTTACCGTACTCCTCCGAAACCGCTTGACCGATTTTCATGAAATTTGGCAGGTGGACTCGACCGGACAGGGAGTAGGTTGTTATCTATATTTCATAGCCGTACGTTATAAGGGGGCTTTGCCCCCCCCTAAATTTTTTTTTTATTTTTCGACAAACCGATTTTTTTTAATTGTATATGATTCACAAGCAAAAGATACATATAATCCTAAATTTTCACTTTTCTATCTTTAACCGTTATTTTTTTAAAAAAATTTCGTGGTTTAACATCTATATATATAAAATTCTAAGTCGCAGGCTTTGTTACCGTACTCCTCCGAAACCACTTGACCGATTTTCATGAAATTGGGCAGGTGCGCTCGACCGGACATGGAGTAGGTTGTTATCTATATTTCATAGCCGTACGTCTAAAGGGGGCTCTGCCCCCCTAATATTTTTTTTTTATTTTTCGACAAACCGATTTTTCTTAATTCTATATGATTCAGAAGCAAAAGATACATACAATCCTAAATTTTCACTTTTCTATCTTTAACCGTTATTTTTTTTAAAAAATTTCGTGGTTTAACATCTATATATATAAAATTCTAAGTCGCAGGCTTTGTTACCGTACTCCTCCGAAACCACTTGACCGATTTTCATGAAACTGGGCAGGTGTACTCGACCGGACATGGAGTAGGTTGTTATCTATATTTCATAGCCGTACGTCTAAAGGGGGCTCTGCCCCCCTAATAATTTTTTTTTTATTTTTCGACAAACCGATTTTTCTTAATTCTATATGATTCAGAAGCAAAAGATACATACAATCCTAAATTTTCACTTTTCTATCTTTAACCGTTATTTTTTTAAAAAAATTTCGTGGTTTAACATCTATATATATAAAATTCTAAGTCGCAGGCTTTGTTACCGTACTCCTCCGAAACCACTTGACCGATTTTCATGAAATTGGGCAGGTGTACTCGACCGGACATGGAGTAGGTTGTTATCTATATTTCATAGCCGTACGTCTAAAGGGGGCTCTGCCCCCCTAATAATTTTTTTTTATTTTTCGACAAACCGATTTTTCTTAATTCTATATGATTCAGAAGCAAAAGATACATACAATCCTAAATTTTCACTTTTCTATCTTTAACCGTTATTTTTTTAAAAAAATTTCGTGGTTTAACATCTATATATATAAAATTCTAAGTCGCAGGCTTTGTTACCGTACTCCTCCGAAACCACTTGACCGATTTTCATGAAATTGGGCAGGTGTACTCGACCGGACATGGAGTAGGTTGTTATCTATATTTCATAGCCGTACGTCTAAAGGGGGCTCTGCCCCCCCAATAATTTTTTTTTATTTTTCGACAAACCGATTTTTCTTAATTCTATATGATTCAGAAGCAAAAGATACATACAATCCTAAATTTTCACTTTTCTATCTTTAACCGTTATTTTTTTAAAAAAATTTCGTGGTTTAACATCTATATATATAAAATTCTAAGTCGCAGGCTTTGTTACCGTACTCCTCCGAAACCGCTTGACCGATTTTCATGAAATTTGGCAGGTGGAATCGACCGGACAGGAAGTAGGTTGTTATCTATATTTCATAGCCGTACGTTATAAGGGGGCTTTGCCCCCCCCTAAATTTTTTTTTTATTTTTCGACAAACCGATTTTTTTTAATTGTATATGATTCACAAGCAAAAGATACATATAATCCTAAATTTTCACTTTTCTATCTTTAACCGTTATTTTTTTAAAAAAATTTCGTGGTTTAACATCTATATATATAAAATTCTAATTCGCAGGCTTTGTTACCGTACTCCTCCGAAACCGCTTGACCGATTTTCATGAAATTTGGCAGGTGGACTCGACCGGACAGGGAGTAGGTTGTTATCTATATTTCATAGCCGTACGTTATAAGGGGGCTTTGCCCCCCCTAAATTTTTTTTTTATTTTTCGACAAACCGATTTTTCTTAATTGTATATGATTCACAAGCAAAAGATACATATAATCCTAAATTTTCACTTTTCTATCTTTAACCGTTATTTTTTTAAAAAAATTTCGTGGTTTAACATCTATATATATAAAATTCTAATTCGCAGGCTTTGTTACCGTACTCCTCCGAAACCACTTGACCGATTTTCATGAAATTGGGCAGGTGTACTCGACCGGACATGGAGTAGGTTGTTATCTATATTTCATAGCCGTACGTCTAAAGGGGGCTCTGCCCCCCTAATAATTTTTTTTTATTTTTCGACAAACCGATTTTTCTTAATTCTATATGATTGAGAAGCAAAAGATACATACAATCCTAAATTTTCACTTTTCTATCTTTAACCGTTATTTTTTTAAAAAAATTTCGTGGTTTAACATCTATATATATAAAATTCTAAGTCGCAGGCTTTGTTACCGTACTCCTCCGAAACCACTTGACCGATTTTCATGAAATTGGGCAGGTGTACTGGACCGGACATGGAGTAGGTTGTTATCTATATTTCATAGCCGTACGTCTAAAGGGGGCTCTGCCCCCCTAATAATTTTTTTTTATTTTTCGACAAACCGATTTTTCTTAATTCTATATGATTCAGAAGCAAAAGATACATACAATCCTAAATTTTCACTTTTCTATCTTTAACCGTTATTTTTTTAAAAAAGTTTCGTGGTTTAACATCTATATATATAAAATTCTAAGTCGCAGGCTTTGTTACCGTACTCCTCCGAAACCACTTGACCGATTTTCATGAAATTTGGCAGGTGTACTCGACCGGACATGGAGTAGGTTGTTATCTATATTTCATAGCCGTACGTCTAAAGGGGGCTCTGCCCCCCCAATAATTTTTTTTTATTTTTCGACAAACCGATTTTTCTTAATTCTATATGATTCAGAAGCAAAAGATACATACAATCCTAAATTTTCACTTTTCTATCTTTAACCGTTATTTTTTTAAAAAAATTTCGTGGTTTAACATCTATATATATAAAATTCTAAGTCGCAGGCTTTGTTACCGTACTCCTCCGAAACCGATTGACCGATTTTCATGAAATTTGGCAGGTGGACTCGACCGGACAGGGAGTAGGTTGTTATCTATATTTCATAGCCGTACGTTATAAGGGGGCTTTGCCCCCCCCTAAATTTTTTTTTATTTTTCGACAAACCGATTTTTTTTAATTGTATATGATTCACAAGCAAAAGATACATATAATCCTAAATTTTCACTTTTCTATCTTTAACCGTTATTTTTTTAAAAAAATTTCGTGGTTTAACATCTATATATATAAAATTCTCTTTCGCAGGCTTTGTTGCCAAACTCCTCCGAAACCACTTGACCGATTTTCATGAAATTTCGCAGGTGGACTCGACCGGACAGGGAGTAGGTTGTTATCTATATTTCATAGCCGTACGTCATAAGGGGGCGTTGCCCCCCCTAATAATTTTTTTTATTTTTCGACAAACCGATTTTTCTTAATTCTATATGATTCAGAAGTAAAAGATACATACAATCCTAAATTTTCACTTTTCTGTCTTTAACCGTTATTTTTTTAAAAAAATTTCGTGGTTTAACATCTATATATATAAAATTCTCTTTCGCAGGCTTTGTTGCCAAACTCCTCCGAAACCACTTGACCGATTTTCATAAAATTTCGCAGGTGGACTCGACCGGACAGGGAGTAGGTTGTTATCTATATTTCATAGCCGTACGTCATAAGGGGGCTTTGCCCCCCCTAATAATTTTTTTTATTTTTCGACAAACCGATTTTTCTTAATTCTATATGATTCAGAAGCAAAAGATACATACAATCCTAAATTTTCACTTTTCTATCTTTAACCGTTATTTTTTTAAAAAAATTTCGTAGTTTAACATCTATATATATATATATAAAATTCTCTTTCGCAGGCTTTGTTGCCAAACTCCTCCGAAACCACTTGACCGATTTTCATGAAATTTCGCAGGTGGACTCGACCGGACAGGGAGTAGGTTGTTATCTATATTTCATAGCCGTACGTCATAAGGGGGCTTTGCCCCCCCTAATAATTTTTTTTATTTTTCGACAAACCGATTTTTCTTAATTCTATATGATTCAGAAGCAAAAGATACATACAATCCTAAATTTTCACTTTTCTATCTTTAACCGTTATTTTTTTAAAAAAATTTCGTGGTTTAACATCTATATATATAAAATTCTCTTTCGCAGGCTTTGTTGCCAAACTCCTCCGAAACCACTTGACCGATTTTCATGAAATTTCGCAGGTGGACTCGACCGGACAGGGAGTAGGTTGTTATCTATATTTCATAGCCGTACGTCATAAGGGGGCGTTGCCCCCCCTAATAATTTTTTTTATTTTTCGACAAACCGATTTTTCTTAATTCTATATGATTCAGAAGTAAAAGATACATACAATCCTAAATTTTCACTTTTCTATCTTTAACCGTTATTTTTTTAAAAAAATTTCGTGGTTTAACATCTATATATATAAAATTCTCTTTCGCAGGCTTTGTTGCCAAACTCCTCCGAAACCACTTGACCGATTTTCATAAAATTTCGCAGGTGGACTCGACCGGACAGGGAGTAGGTTGTTATCTATATTTCATAGCCGTACGTCATAAGGGGGCTTTGCCCCCCCTAATAATTTTTTTTATTTTTCGACAAACCGATTTTTCTTAATTCTATATATGATTCAGAAGCAAAAGATACATACAATCCTAAATTTTCACTTTTCTATCTTTAACCGTTATTTTTTTAAAAAAATTTCGTGGTTTAACATCTATATATATAAAATTCTCTTTCGCAGGCTTTGTTGCCAAACTCCTCCGAAACCACTTGACCGATTTTCATGAAATTTCGCAGGTGGACTCGACCGGACAGGGAGTAGGTTGTTATCTATATTTCATAGCCGTACGTCATAAGGGGGCGTTGCCCCCCCTAATAATTTTTTTTATTTTTCGACAAACCGATTTTTCTTAATTCTATATGATTCAGAAGCAAAAGATACATACAATCCTAAATTTTCACTTTTCTATCTTTAACCGTTATTTTTTTAAAAAAATTTCGTAGTTTAACATCTATATATATATATAAAATTCTCTTTCGCAGGCTTTGTTGCCAAACTCCTCCGAAACCACTTGACCGATTTTCATGAAATTTCGCAGGTGGACTCGACCGGACAGGGAGTAGGTTGTTATCTATATTTCATAGCCGTACGTCATAAGGGGGCTTTGCCCCCCCTAATAATTTTTTTTATTTTTCGACAAACCGATTTTTCTTAATTCTATATGATTCAGAAGCAAAAGATACATACAATCCTAAATTTTCACTTTTCTATCTTTAACCGTTATTTTTTTAAAAAAATTTCGTGGTTTAACATCTATATATATAAAATTCTCTTTCGCAGGCTTTGTTGCCAAACTCCTCCGAAACCACTTGACCGATTTTCATGAAATTTCGCAGGTGGACTCGACCGGACAGGGAGTAGGTTGTTATCTATATTTCATAGCCGTACGTCATAAGGGGGCGTTGCCCCCCCTAATAATTTTTTTTATTTTTCGACAAACCGATTTTTCTTAATTCTATATGATTCAGAAGTAAAAGATACATACAATCCTAAATTTTCACTTTTCTATCTTTAACCGTTATTTTTTTAAAAAAATTTCGTGGTTTAACATCTATATATATAAAATTCTCTTTCGCAGGCTTTGTTGCCAAACTCCTCCGAAACCACTTGACCGATTTTCATAAAATTTCGCAGGTGGACTCGACCGGACAGGGAGTAGGTTGTTATCTATATTTCATAGCCGTACGTCATAAGGGGGCTTTGCCCCCCCTAATAATTTTTTTTATTTTTCGACAAACCGATTTTTCTTAATTCTATATGATTCAGAAGCAAAAGATACATACAATCCTAAATTTTCACTTTTCTATCTTTAACCGTTATTTTTTTAAAAAAATTTCGTGGTTTAACATCTATATATATAAAATTCTCTTTCGCAGGCTTTGTTGCCAAACTCCTCCGAAACCACTTGACCGATTTTCATGAAATTTCGCAGGTGGACTCGACCGGACAGGGAGTAGGTTGTTATCTATATTTCATAGCCGTACGTCATAAGGGGGCGTTGCCCCCCCTAATAATTTTTTTTATTTTTCGACAAACCGATTTTTCTTAATTCTATATGATTCAGAAGTAAAAGATACATACAATCCTAAATTTTCACTTTTCTATCTTTAACCGTTATTTTTTTAAAAAAATTTCGTGGTTTAACATCTATATATATAAAATTCTCTTTCGCAGGCTTTGTTGCCAAACTCCTCCGAAACCACTTGACCGATTTTCATAAAATTTCGCAGGTGGACTCGACCGGACAGGGAGTAGGTTGTTATCTATATTTCATAGCCGTACGTCATAAGGGGGCTTTGCCCCCCCTAATAATTTTTTTTATTTTTCGACAAACCGATTTTTCTTAATTCTATATGATTCAGAAGCAAAAGATACATATAATCCTAAATTTTCACTTTTCTATCTTTAACCGTTATTTTTTTAAAAAAATTTCGTGGTTTAACATCTATATATATAAAATTCTCTTTCGCAGGCTTTGTTGCCAAACTCCTCCGAAACCACTTGACCGATTTTCATAAAATTTCGCAGGTGGACTCGACCGGACAGGGAGTAGGTTGTTATCTATATTTCATAGCCGTACGTCATAAGGGGGCTTTGCCCCCCCTAATAATTTTTTTTATTTTTCGACAAACCGATTTTTCTTAATTCTATATGATTCAGAAGCAAAAGATACATATAATCCTAAATTTTCACTTTTCTATCTTTAACCGTTATTTTTTTAAAAAAATTTCGTGGTTTAACATCTATATATATAAAATTCTCTTTCGCAGGCTTTGTTGCCAAACTCCTCCGAAACCACTTGACCGATTTTCATGAAATTTGGCAGGTGGGCTCGACCGGACAGGGAGTAGGTTGTTATCTATATTTCATAGCCGTACGTCATAAGGGGGCGTTGCCCCCCCTAATAATTTTTTTTATTTTTCGACAAACCGATTTTTCTTAATTCTATATGATTCAGAAGCAAAAGATACATACAATCCTAAATTTTCACTTTTCTATCTTTAACCGTTATTTTTTTAAAAAAATTTCGTAGTTTAACATCTATATATATATATATAAAATTCTCTTTCGCAGGCTTTGTTGCCAAACTCCTCCGAAACCACTTGACCGATTTTCATGAAATTTCGCAGGTGGACTCGACCGGACAGGGAGTAGGTTGTTATCTATATTTCATAGCCGTACGTCATAAGGGGGCTTTGCCCCCCCTAATAATTTTTTTTATTTTTCGACAAACCGATTTTTCTTAATTCTATATGATTCAGAAGCAAAAGATACATACAATCCTAAATTTTCACTTTTCTATCTTTAACCGTTATTTTTTTAAAAAAATTTCGTGGTTTAACATCTATATATATAAAATTCTCTTTCGCAGGTTTTGTTGCCAAACTCCTCCGAAACCACTTGACCGATTTTCATGAAATTTCGCAGGTGGACTCGACCGGACAGGGAGTAGGTTGTTATCTATATTTCATAGCCGTACGTCATAAGGGGGCGTTGCCCCCCCTAATAATTTTTTTTATTTTTCGACAAACCGATTTTTCTTAATTCTATATGATTCAGAAGTAAAAGATACATACAATCCTAAATTTTCACTTTTCTATCTTTAACCGTTATTTTTTTAAAAAAATTTCGTGGTTTAACATCTATATATATAAAATTCTCTTTCGCAGGCTTTGTTGCCAAACTCCTCCGAAACCACTTGACCGATTTTCATAAAATTTCGCAGGTGGACTCGACCGGACAGGGAGTAGGTTGTTATCTATATTTCATAGCCGTACGTCATAAGGGGGCTTTGCCCCCCCTAATAATTTTTTTTATTTTTCGACAAACCGATTTTTCTTAATTCTATATGATTCAGAAGCAAAAGATACATACAATCCTAAATTTTCACTTTTCTATCTTTAACCGTTATTTTTTTAAAAAAATTTCGTGGTTTAACATCTATATATATAAAATTCTCTTTCGCAGGTTTTGTTGCCAAACTCCTCCGAAACCACTTGACCGATTTTCATGAAATTTCGCAGGTGGACTCGACCGGACAGGGAGTAGGTTGTTATCTATATTTCATAGCCGTACGTCATAAGGGGGCGTTGCCCCCCCTAATAATTTTTTTTATTTTTCGACAAACCGATTTTTCTTAATTCTATATGATTCAGAAGTAAAAGATACATACAATCCTAAATTTTCACTTTTCTATCTTTAACCGTTATTTTTTTAAAAAAATTTCGTGGTTTAACATCTATATATATAAAATTCTCTTTCGCAGGCTTTGTTGCCAAACTCCTCCGAAACCACTTGACCGATTTTCATAAAATTTCGCAGGTGGACTCGACCGGACAGGGAGTAGGTTGTTATCTATATTTCATAGCCGTACGTCATAAGGGGGCTTTGCCCCCCCTAATAATTTTTTTTATTTTTCGACAAACCGATTTTTCTTAATTCTGTATGATTCAGAAGCAAAAGATACATATAATCCTAAATTTTCACTTTTCTATCTTTAACCGTTATTTTTTTAAAAAAATTTCGTGGTTTAACATCTATATATATAAAATTCTCTTTCGCAGGCTTTGTTGCCAAACTCCTCCGAAACCACTTGACCGATTTTCATAAAATTTCGCAGGTGGACTCGACCGGACAGGGAGTAGGTTGTTATCTATATTTCATAGCCGTACGTCATAAGGGGGCGTTGCCCCCCCTAATAATTTTTTTTATTTTTCGACAAACCGATTTTTCTTAATTCTATATGATTCAGAAGTAAAAGATACATACAATCCTAAATTTTCACTTTTCTATCTTTAACCGTTATTTTTTTAAAAAAATTTCGTGGTTTAACATCTATATATATAAAATTCTCTTTCGCAGGCTTTGTTGCCAAACTCCTCCGAAACCACTTGACCGATTTTCATAAAATTTCGCAGGTGGACTCGACCGGACAGGGAGTAGGTTGTTATCTATATTTCATAGCCGTACGTCATAAGGGGGCTTTGCCCCCCCTAATAATTTTTTTTATTTTTCGACAAACCGATTTTTCTTAATTCTATATGATTCAGAAGCAAAAGATACATACAATCCTAAATTTTCACTTTTCTATCTTTAACCGTTATTTTTTTAAAAAAATTTCGTGGTTTAACATCTATATATATAAAATTCTCTTTCGCAGGCTTTGTTGCCAAACTCCTCCGAAACCACTTGACCGATTTTCATGAAATTTCGCAGGTGGACTCGACCGGACAGGGAGTAGGTTGTTATCTATATTTCATAGCCGTACGTCATAAGGGGGCTTTGCCCCCCCTAATAATTTTTTTTATTTTTCGACAAACCGATTTTTCTTAATTCTATATGATTCAGAAGCAAAAGATACATACAATCCTAAATTTTCACTTTTCTATCTTTAACCGTTATTTTTTTAAAAAAATTTCGTGGTTTAACATCTATATATATAAAATTCTCTTTCGCAGGCTTTGTTGCCAAACTCCTCCGAAACCACTTGACCGATTTTCATGAAATTTCGCAGGTGGACTCGACCGGACAGGGAGTAGGTTGTTATCTATATTTCATAGCCGTACGTCATAAGGGGGCGTTGCCCCCCCTAATAATTTTTTTTATTTTTCGACAAACCGATTTTTCTTAATTCTATATGATTCAGAAGTAAAAGATACATACAATCCTAAATTTTCACTTTTCTATCTTTAACCGTTATTTTTTTAAAAAAATTTCGTGGTTTAACATCTATATATATAAAATTCTCTTTCGCAGGCTTTGTTGCCAAACTCCTCCGAAACCACTTGACCGATTTTCATAAAATTTCGCAGGTGGACTCGACCGGACAGGGAGTAGGTTGTTATCTATATTTCATAGCCGTACGTCATAAGGGGGCTTTGCCCCCCCTAATAATTTTTTTTATTTTTCGACAAACCGATTTTTCTTAATTCTATATGATTCAGAAGCAAAAGATACATACAATCCTAAATTTTCACTTTTCTATCTTTAACCGTTATTTTTTTAAAAAAATTTCGTAGTTTAACATCTATATATATATATAAAATTCTCTTTCGCAGGCTTTGTTGCCAAACTCCTCCGAAACCACTTGACCGATTTTCATGAAATTTCGCAGGTGGACTCGACCGGACAGGGAGTAGGTTGTTATCTATATTTCATAGCCGTACGTCATAAGGGGGCTTTGCCCCCCCTAATAATTTTTTTTATTTTTCGACAAACCGATTTTTCTTAATTCTATATGATTCAGAAGCAAAAGATACATACAATCCTAAATTTTCACTTTTCTATCTTTAACCGTTATTTTTTTAAAAAAATTTCGTGGTTTAACATCTATATATATAAAATTCTCTTTCGCAGGCTTTGTTGCCAAACTCCTCCGAAACCACTTGACCGATTTTCATGAAATTTCGCAGGTGGACTCGACCGGACAGGGAGTAGGTTGTTATCTATATTTCATAGCCGTACGTCATAAGGGGGCGTTGCCCCCCCTAATAATTTTTTTTATTTTTCGACAAACCGATTTTTCTTAATTCTATATGATTCAGAAGTAAAAGATACATACAATCCTAAATTTTCACTTTTCTATCTTTAACCGTTATTTTTTTAAAAAAATTTCGTGGTTTAACATCTATATATATAAAATTCTCTTTCGCAGGCTTTGTTGCCAAACTCCTCCGAAACCACTTGACCGATTTTCATAAAATTTCGCAGGTGGACTCGACCGGACAGGGAGTAGGTTGTTATCTATATTTCATAGCCGTACGTCATAAGGGGGCTTTGCCCCCCCTAATAATTTTTTTTATTTTTCGACAAACCGATTTTTCTTAATTCTATATGATTCAGAAGCAAAAGATACATACAATCCTAAATTTTCACTTTTCTATCTTTAACCGTTATTTTTTTAAAAAAATTTCGTGGTTTAACATCTATATATATAAAATTCTCTTTCGCAGGCTTTGTTGCCAAACTCCTCCGAAACCACTTGACCGATTTTCATGAAATTTCGCAGGTGGACTCGACCGGACAGGGAGTAGGTTGTTATCTATATTTCATAGCCGTACGTCATAAGGGGGCGTTGCCCCCCCTAATAATTTTTTTTATTTTTCGACAAACCGATTTTTCTTAATTCTATATGATTCAGAAGCAAAAGATACATACAATCCTAAATTTTCACTTTTCTATCTTTAACCGTTATTTTTTTAAAAAAATTTCGTAGTTTAACATCTATATATATATATAAAATTCTCTTTCGCAGGCTTTGTTGCCAAACTCCTCCGAAACCACTTGACCGATTTCCATGAAATTTCGCAGGTGGACTCGACCGGACAGGGAGTAGGTTGTTATCTATATTTCATAGCCGTACGTCATAAGGGGGCTTTGCCCCCCCTAATAATTTTTTTTATTTTTCGACAAACCGATTTTTCTTAATTCTATATGATTCAGAAGCAAAAGATACATACAATCCTAAATTTTCACTTTTCTATCTTTAACCGTTATTTTTTTAAAAAAATTTCGTGGTTTAACATCTATATATATAAAATTCTCTTTCGCAGGCTTTGTTGCCAAACTCCTCCGAAACCACTTGACCGATTTTCATGAAATTTCGCAGGTGGACTCGACCGGACAGGGAGTAGGTTGTTATCTATATTTCATAGCCGTACGTCATAAGGGGGCGTTGCCCCCCCTAATAATTTTTTTTATTTTTCGACAAACCGATTTTTCTTAATTCTATATGATTCAGAAGTAAAAGATACATACAATCCTAAATTTTCACTTTTCTATCTTTAACCGTTATTTTTTTAAAAAAATTTCGTGGTTTAACATCTATATATATAAAATTCTCTTTCGCAGGCTTTGTTGCCAAACTCCTCCGAAACCACTTGACCGATTTTCATAAAATTTCGCAGGTGGACTCGACCGGACAGGGAGTAGGTTGTTATCTATATTTCATAGCCGTACGTTATAAGGGGGCTTTGCCCCCCCTAATAATTTTTTTTATTTTTCGACAAACCGATTTTTCTTAATTCTATATGATTCAGAAGCAAAAGATACATACAATCCTAAATTTTCACTTTTCTATCTTTAACCGTTATTTTTTTAAAAAAATTTCGTGGTTTAACATCTATATATATAAAATTCTCTTTCGCAGGCTTTGTTGCCAAACTCCTCCGAAACCACTTGACCGATTTTCATGAAATTTCGCAGGTGGACTCGACCGGACAGGGAGTAGGTTGTTATCTATATTTCATAGCCGTACGTCATAAGGGGGCGTTGCCCCCCCTAATAATTTTTTTTATTTTTCGACAAACCGATTTTTCTTAATTCTATATGATTCAGAAGTAAAAGATACATACAATCCTAAATTTTCACTTTTCTATCTTTAACCGTTATTTTTTTAAAAAAATTTCGTGGTTTAACATCTATATATATAAAATTCTCTTTCGCAGGCTTTGTTGCCAAACTCCTCCGAAACCACTTGACCGATTTTCATAAAATTTCGCAGGTGGACTCGACCGGACAGGGAGTAGGTTGTTATCTATATTTCATAGCCGTACGTCATAAGGGGGCTTTGCCCCCCCTAATAATTTTTTTTATTTTTCGACAAACCGATTTTTCTTAATTCTATATGATTCAGAAGCAAAAGATACATATAATCCTAAATTTTCACTTTTCTATCTTTAACCGTTATTTTTTTAAAAAAATTTCGTGGTTTAACATCTATATATATAAAATTCTCTTTCGCAGGCTTTGTTGCCAAACTCCTCCGAAACCACTTGACCGATTTTCATAAAATTTCGCAGGTGGACTCGACCGGACAGGGAGTAGGTTGTTATCTATATTTCATAGCCGTACGTCATAAGGGGGCTTTGCCCCCCCTAATAATTTTTTTTATTTTTCGACAAACCGATTTTTCTTAATTCTATATGATTCAGAAGCAAAAGATACATATAATCCTAAATTTTCACTTTTCTATCTTTAACCGTTATTTTTTTAAAAAAATTTCGTGGTTTAACATCTATATATATAAAATTCTCTTTCGCAGGCTTTGTTGCCAAACTCCTCCGAAACCACTTGACCGATTTTCATGAAATTTCGCAGGTGGACTCGACCGGACAGGGAGTAGGTTGTTATCTATATTTCATAGCCGTACGTCATAAGGGGGCGTTGCCCCCCCTAATAATTTTTTTTATTTTTCGACAAACCGATTTTTCTTAATTCTATATGATTCAGAAGTAAAAGATACATACAATCCTAAATTTTCACTTTTCTATCTTTAACCGTTATTTTTTTAAAAAAATTTCGTGGTTTAACATCTATATATATAAAATTCTCTTTCGCAGGCTTTGTTGCCAAACTCCTCCGAAACCACTTGACCGATTTTCATAAAATTTCGCAGGTGGACTCGACCGGACAGGGAGTAGGTTGTTATCTATATTTCATAGCCGTACGTCATAAGGGGGCTTTGCCCCCCCTAATAATTTTTTTTATTTTTCGACAAACCGATTTTTCTTAATTCTATATGATTCAGAAGCAAAAGATACATACAATCCTAAATTTTCACTTTTCTATCTTTAACCGTTATTTTTTTAAAAAAATTTCGTGGTTTAACATCTATATATATAAAATTCTCTTTCGCAGGCTTTGTTGCCAAACTCCTCCGAAACCACTTGACCGATTTTCATGAAATTTCGCAGGTGGACTCGACCGGACAGGGAGTAGGTTGTTATCTATATTTCATAGCCGTACGTCATAAGGGGGCGTTGCCCCCCCTAATAATTTTTTTTATTTTTCGACAAACCGATTTTTCTTAATTCTATATGATTCAGAAGCAAAAGATACATACAATCCTAAATTTTCACTTTTCTATCTTTAACCGTTATTTTTTTAAAAAAATTTCGTAGTTTAACATCTATATATATATATAAAATTCTCTTTCGCAGGCTTTGTTGCCAAACTCCTCCGAAACCACTTGACCGATTTCCATGAAATTTCGCAGGTGGACTCGACCGGACAGGGAGTAGGTTGTTATCTATATTTCATAGCCGTACGTCATAAGGGGGCTTTGCCCCCCCTAATAATTTTTTTTATTTTTCGACAAACCGATTTTTCTTAATTCTATATGATTCAGAAGCAAAAGATACATACAATCCTAAATTTTCACTTTTCTATCTTTAACCGTTATTTTTTTAAAAAAATTTCGTGGTTTAACATCTATATATATAAAATTCTCTTTCGCAGGCTTTGTTGCCAAACTCCTCCGAAACCACTTGACCGATTTTCATGAAATTTCGCAGGTGGACTCGACCGGACAGGGAGTAGGTTGTTATCTATATTTCATAGCCGTACGTCATAAGGGGGCGTTGCCCCCCCTAATAATTTTTTTTATTTTTCGACAAACCGATTTTTCTTAATTCTATATGATTCAGAAGTAAAAGATACATACAATCCTAAATTTTCACTTTTCTATCTTTAACCGTTATTTTTTTAAAAAAATTTCGTGGTTTAACATCTATATATATAAAATTCTCTTTCGCAGGCTTTGTTGCCAAACTCCTCCGAAACCACTTGACCGATTTTCATAAAATTTCGCAGGTGGACTCGACCGGACAGGGAGTAGGTTGTTATCTATATTTCATAGCCGTACGTTATAAGGGGGCTTTGCCCCCCCTAATAATTTTTTTTATTTTTCGACAAACCGATTTTTCTTAATTCTATATGATTCAGAAGCAAAAGATACATACAATCCTAAATTTTCACTTTTCTATCTTTAACCGTTATTTTTTTAAAAAAATTTCGTGGTTTAACATCTATATATATAAAATTCTCTTTCGCAGGCTTTGTTGCCAAACTCCTCCGAAACCACTTGACCGATTTTCATGAAATTTCGCAGGTGGACTCGACCGGACAGGGAGTAGGTTGTTATCTATATTTCATAGCCGTACGTCATAAGGGGGCGTTGCCCCCCCTAATAATTTTTTTTATTTTTCGACAAACCGATTTTTCTTAATTCTATATGATTCAGAAGTAAAAGATACATACAATCCTAAATTTTCACTTTTCTATCTTTAACCGTTATTTTTTTAAAAAAATTTCGTGGTTTAACATCTATATATATAAAATTCTCTTTCGCAGGCTTTGTTGCCAAACTCCTCCGAAACCACTTGACCGATTTTCATAAAATTTCGCAGGTGGACTCGACCGGACAGGGAGTAGGTTGTTATCTATATTTCATAGCCGTACGTCATAAGGGGGCTTTGCCCCCCCTAATAATTTTTTTTATTTTTCGACAAACCGATTTTTCTTAATTCTATATGATTCAGAAGCAAAAGATACATATAATCCTAAATTTTCACTTTTCTATCTTTAACCGTTATTTTTTTAAAAAAATTTCGTGGTTTAACATCTATATATATAAAATTCTCTTTCGCAGGCTTTGTTGCCAAACTCCTCCGAAACCACTTGACCGATTTTCATAAAATTTCGCAGGTGGACTCGACCGGACAGGGAGTAGGTTGTTATCTATATTTCATAGCCGTACGTCATAAGGGGGCTTTGCCCCCCCTAATAATTTTTTTTATTTTTCGACAAACCGATTTTTCTTAATTCTATATGATTCAGAAGCAAAAGATACATATAATCCTAAATTTTCACTTTTCTATCTTTAACCGTTATTTTTTTAAAAAAATTTCGTGGTTTAACATCTATATATATAAAATTCTCTTTCGCAGGCTTTGTTGCCAAACTCCTCCGAAACCACTTGACCGATTTTCATGAAATTTGGCAGGTGGGCTCCTTGCTTAATTGCGAAAAAAACGGCGTATAAATCGTCTCTCTAGCTCAATTAGTTTCCGAGATAGCAAAACGAGGCCGTAGGATAACACGAGAGCACTAGAGACAGCACTAAGCACACGAAACGAATGAGCGAAAATTGTACTAAAATCCGCGAAAATATAAAGTTTTTAACTTTACGATTACTATTTTTAATGTACAAAAAATATTTTAAAATTTTGCCGAAGGACCAGATCTCTGGTATAACAATCAAATTTTGGCGGAGGCGCAAATCTGGAATAATCGAAATTTTGGCGGATGCTTTTGGTGGAGGTTTGTAGTTGCCAAATTTAGTCGCGTGTTGGCTGCTGTACGATACGTGACGATACGATATCTGAAAGTTACGACGATTTGTCTTTTGTAATAAATGCAAGTTTATTTTATCTTATATTAAAGAAAAAAAGAAACACAGATATTGGATACATTCCTTCATAAAGGAACGAAATTATAAGGAATTTTGTTACACATTATATAACGAAATTAATATAATAAAGGCCCAGAAAAGTTTTTTAATTTTACAAGAATGTCTAAAAAATATTTTCAGGAGTTATTAGTAAGTATAAAAGAGCCGTTTTCAAGAAATAACACCATTATGAGGGAAAGCATATCACCTAAGAAAAACTATTTATAACGCTAAGAGGCTGTCCATTCAATGGTACGCCACTGAGCAAATACAGGTGTTAAATTGATGCCCCTCTATTATACCCAATTTATTGGGAAATAGTGATGTTTCACAAATTATTATTAACAAAAAAATTATTCGAATTAAAGGCACAGTACTTATCGAGAAAGACGAAAACCAGAATATACAAAACCGTAATAAGAGCAACAGTCACCTGCCGGATGTGAGACATGGGTGCTAAATTAAACAGAAGGAGAAATGATAAAGAGTTGAGAACGGAACGTACTGAGAGCTATTTTCAGGGAAAATAATACAGATACGGAAGACGGCTGGCATAGAAGCAGCAATCAAGAATTAAGGATGCATTACAAGGAACCAAGTATAACAAGATAAACAAAGTCATAAAGAATCAGATGGGCAGGTCATTTTGAGGGGATGGATAAGTAAAGAATGCCAAAGATGGTACTGCTAAGAAGACCAGTTGGGACTAGGGACGAGGTAGACTAGGACTGCAAAAAAGTTTCAGGAATATAATAGTATCGATGAAAATTACACACTGGAAAGGAAAGGCGAAAAATAGGATATAGTGGAGAACTAGAGAACTGGAGAACTATTTTACATACCTAGACATCAAATAAAATTATATATAAGTTATTAGTATAAACTGTATTGTGTAAAATTTGAAAAAAAAATTATTTTTAGTAGATTACTTTTTTCCAGATAGAAATATTGTACCTAATTAAGTTGCTCTTTAAGCTATAAGATAAAAAATTAAAAATAAAATGAGTCCCATATAAAAATAATTTGATATGGGAGTAAAAAATTCAAGGCAAAATATAGTTCAAGTCTGTAATTTCCATCATTAAACAAGCTTTGGCAACACTCACAACAAAATTCGCTAGAAAACAGCTCAAACGTCTGTGTTATACCACGATACACGCATTTATGATATGCCGTCGAAGTCGTAAAACCGATTGGCGACATTAGGGCGAGATATGGTTTCTAGGATGGGTCGCGGTAACGCCGCTGCAACGAAAATTTTTAGAGCGGCTGGTGTGTGTCACTGCATCAAAGTATAGTAAGGGATGCGTCGCTTTCGACATTTTAGCGGGGGTTCAGTCGACGTACGCCGTTCCGTCTGTGTTAGCGCATACTCCCTACTGAATTTCGAACATAATGGTACTATTTTTTTTGTCTCTAGCGCCGTCCGTTTCCGAAATAGCGAACCGTAAGCAGTAGAAAAATTCTGAGCACAGAAGAAGAACGAGCGGGAAATTTTATAAAAGAAAAGTGCAACAGTTTAACTTTTGAACTCAAATTGAACAAAATATGAATTTCACATAATTTGTCCTATTAAATGTACCTTTCCGTCTAATTTTTTTCTAATTTCCGAATATCATATAATTGTCCTATTAAATGTACCTTTTCTTATATACCAACAAATTTTGCATTATTGTGAATAAATATTTAGACATATAATTTTATTTTTAATTCGAGGAATTTGTATTTCAATCAATTGTTATGTCGAGCAATTCATTTTCGAGCAGTTGATTTGAGTAAAATTATGACACATTATCTAATTATGACACACTATCTAAGGTGCAACGAAGTTCACCGGGTCATCTAGTCTATATATATAAAATTCTAATTCGCAGGCTTTGTTACCGTACTCCTCCGAAACCGCTTGACCGATTTTCATGAAATTTGGCAGGTGGACTCGACCGGACAGGGAGTAGGTTGTTATCTATATTTCATAGCCGTACGTTATAAGGGGGCTTTGCCCCCCCTAAATTTTTTTTTTATTTTTCGACAAACCGATTTTTCTTAATTGTATATGATTCACAAGCAAAAGATACATATAATCCTAAATTTTCACTTTTCTATCTTTAACCGTTATTTTTTTAAAAAAATTTCGTGGTTTAACGTCTATATATATATAAAATTCTAAGTCGCAGGCTTTGTTACCGTACTCTCCGAAACCACTTGACCGATTTTCATGAAATTGGGCAGGTGTACTCGACCGGACATGGAGTAGGTTGTTATCTATATTTCATAGCCGTACGTCTAAAGGGGGCTCTGCCCCCCTAATAATTTTTTTTTATTTTTCGACAAACCGATTTTTCTTAATTCTATATGATTCAGAAGCAAAAGATACATACAATCCTAAATTTTCACTTTTCTATCTTTAACCGTTATTTTTTAAAAAAAATTTCGTGGTTTAACATCTATATATATAAAATTCTAAGTCGCAGGCTTTGTTACCGTACTCCTCCGAAACCACTTGACCGATTTTCATGAAATTTGGCAGGTGGACTCGACCGGACAGGGAGTAGGTTGTTATCTATATTTCATAGCCGTACGTTATAAGGGGGCTTTGCCCCCCCTAAATTTTTTTTTTATTTTTCGACAAACCGATTTTTCTTAATTGTATATGATTCACAAGCAAAAGATACATATAATCCTAAATTTTCACTTTTCTATCTTTAACCGTTATTTTTTTAAAAAAATTTCGTGGTTTAACATCTATATATATAAAATTCTAAGTCGCAGGCTTTGTTACCGTACTCCTCCGAAACCACTTGACCGATTTTCATGAAATTGGGCAGGTGTACTCGACCGGACATGGAGTAGGTTGTTATCTATATTTCATAGCCGTACGTCTAAAGGGGGCTCTGCCCCCCTAATAATTTTTTTTTATTTTTCGACAAACCGATTTTTCTTAATTCTATATGATTCAGAAGCAAAAGATACATACAATCCTAAATTTTCACTTTTCTATCTTTAACCGTTATTTTTTTAAAAAAATTTCGTGGTTTAACATCTATATATATAAAATTCTAAGTCGCAGGCTTTGTTACCGTACTCCTCCGAAACCACTTGACCGATTTTCATGAAATTGGGCAGGTGTACTCGACCGGACATGGAGTAGGTTGTTATCTATATTTCATAGCCGTACGTCTAAAGGGGGCTCTGCCCCCCTAATAATTTTTTTTTATTTTTCGACAAACCGATTTTTCTTAATTCTATATGATTCAGAAGCAAAAGATACATACAATCCTAAATTTTCACTTTTCTATCTTTAACCGTTATTTTTTTAAAAAAATTTCGTGGTTTAACATCTATATATATAAAATTCTAAGTCGCAGGCTTTGTTACCGTACTCCTCCGAAACCACTTGACCGATTTTCATGAAATTGGGCAGGTGTACTCGACCGGACATGGAGTAGGTTGTTATCTATATTTCATAGCCGTACGTCTAAAGGGGGCTCTGCCACCCCAATAATTTTTTTTTATTTTTCGACAAACCGATTTTTCTTAATTCTATATGATTCAGAAGCAAAAGATACATACAATCCTAAATTTTCACTTTTCTATCTTTAACCGTTATTTTTTTAAAAAAATTTCGTGGTTTAACATCTATATATATATAAAATTCTAAGTCGCAGGCTTTGTTACCGTACTCCTCCGAAACCGCTTGACCGATTTTCATGAAATTTGGCAGGTGGACTCGACCGGACAGGGAGTAGGTTGTTATCTATATTTCATAGCCGTACGTTATAAGGGGGCTTTGCCCCCCCCTAAATTTTTTTTTTATTTTTCGACAAACCGATTTTTTTTAATTGTATATGATTCACAAGCAAAAGATACATATAATCCTAAATTTTCACTTTTCTATCTTTAACCGTTATTTTTTTAAAAAAATTTCGTGGTTTAACATCTATATATATAAAATTCTAATTCGCAGGCTTTGTTACCGTACTCCTCCGAAACCGCTTGACCGATTTTCATGAAATTTGGCAGGTGGACTCGACCGGACAGGGAGTAGGTTGTTATCTATATTTCATAGCCGTACGTTATAAGGGGGCTTTGCCCCCCCTAAATTTTTTTTTTATTTTTCGACAAACCGATTTTTCTTAATTGTATATGATTCACAAGCAAAAGATACATATAATCCTAAATTTTCACTTTTCTATCTTTAACCGTTATTTTTTTAAAAAAATTTCGTGGTTTAACATCTATATATATAAAATTCTAAGTCGCAGGCTTTGTTACCGTACTCCTCCGAAACCACTTGACCGATTTTCATGAAATTGGGCAGGTGTACTCGACCGGACATGGAGTAGGTTGTTATCTATATTTCATAGCCGTACGTCTAAAGGAGGCTCTGCCCCCCTAATAATTTTTTTTTATTTTTCGACAAACCGATTTTTCTTAATTCTATATGATTCAGAAGCAAAAGATACATACAATCCTAAATTTTCACTTTTCTATCTTTAACCGTTATTTTTTTAAAAAAATTTCGTGGTTTAACATCTATATATATAAAATTCTAAGTCGCAGGCTTTGTTACCGTACTCCTCCGAAACCACTTGACCGATTTTCATGAAATTTGGCAGGTGTACTCGACCGGACATGGAGTAGGTTGTTATCTATATTTCATAGCCGTACGTCTAAAGGGGGCTCTGCCCCCCCAATAATTTTTTTTTTATTTTTCGACAAACCGATTTTTCTTAATTCTATATGATTCAGAAGCAAAAGATACATACAATCCTAAATTTTCACTTTTCTATCTTTAACCGTTATTTTTTTAAAAAAATTTCGTGGTTTAACATCTATATATATAAAATTCTAAGTCGCAGGCTTTGTTACCGTACTCCTCCGAAACCGCTTGACCGATTTTCATGAAATTTGGCAGGTGGACTCGACCGGACAGGGAGTAGGTTGTTATCTATATTTCATAGCCGTACGTTATAAGGGGGCTTTGCCCCCCCCTAAATTTTTTTTTTATTTTTCGACAAACCGATTTTTTTTAATTGTATATGATTCACAAGCAAAAGATACATATAATCCTAAATTTTCACTTTTCTATCTTTAACCGTTATTTTTTTAAAAAAATTTCGTGGTTTAACATCTATATATATAAAATTCTAATTCGCAGGCTTTGTTACCGTACTCCTCCGAAACCGCTTGACCGATTTTCATGAAATTTGGCAGGTGGACTCGACCGGACAGGGAGTAGGTTGTTATCTATATTTCATAGCCGTACGTTATAAGGGGGCTTTGCCCCCCCTAAATTTTTTTTTTATTTTTCGACAAACCGATTTTTCTTAATTGTATATGATTCACAAGCAAAAGATACATATAATCCTAAATTTTCACTTTTCTATCTTTAACCGTTATTTTTTTAAAAAAATTTCGTGGTTTAACATCTATATATATAAAATTCTAAGTCGCAGGCTTTGTTACCGTACTCCTCCGAAACCACTTGACCGATTTTCATGAAATTGGGCAGGTGTACTCGACCGGACATGGAGTAGGTTGTTATCTATATTTCATAGCCGTACGTCTAAAGGAGGCTCTGCCCCCCTAATAATTTTTTTTTATTTTTCGACAAACCGATTTTTCTTAATTCTATATGATTCAGAAGCAAAAGATACATACAATCCTAAATTTTCACTTTTCTATCTTTAACCGTTATTTTTTTAAAAAAATTTCGTGGTTTAACATCTATATATATAAAATTCTAAGTCGCAGGCTTTGTTACCGTACTCCTCCGAAACCACTTGACCGATTTTCATGAAATTTGGCAGGTGTACTCGACCGGACATGGAGTAGGTTGTTATCTATATTTCATAGCCGTACGTCTAAAGGGGGCTCTGCCCCCCCAATAATTTTTTTTTTATTTTTCGACAAACCGATTTTTCTTAATTCTATATGATTCAGAAGCAAAAGATACATACAATCCTAAATTTTCACTTTTCTATCTTTAACCGTTATTTTTTTAAAAAAATTTCGTGGTTTAACATCTATATATATAAAATTCTAAGTCGCAGGCTTTGTTACCGTACTCCTCCGAAACCACTTGACCGATTTTTATGAAATTGGGCAGGTGTACTCGACCGGACATGGAGTAGGTTGTTATCTATATTTCATAGCCGTACGTCTAAAGGGGGCTCTGCCCCCCCAATAATTTTTTTTTTATTTTTCGACAAACCGATTTTTCTTAATTCTATATGATTCAGAAGCAAAAGATACATACAATCCTAAATTTTCACTTTCCTATCTTTAACCGTTATTTTTTTAAAAAAATTTCGTGGTTTAACATCTATATATATAAAATTCTAAGTCGCAGGCTTTGTTACCGTACTCCTCCGAAACCGCTTGACCGATTTTCATGAAATTTGGCAGGTGGACTCGACCGGACAGGGAGTAGGTTGTTATCTATATTTCATAGCCGTACGTTATAAGGGGGCTTTGCCCCCCCTAAATTTTTTTTTTATTTTTCGACAAACCGATTTTTTTTAATTGTATATGATTCACAAGCAAAAGATACATATAATCCTAAATTTTCACTTTTCTATCTTTAACCGTTATTTTTTTAAAAAAATTTCGTGGTTTAACATCTATATATATATAAAATTCTAATTCGCAGGCTTTGTTACCGTACTCCTCCGAAACCGCTTGACCGATTTTCATGAAATTTGGCAGGTGGACTCGACCGGACAGGGAGTAGGTTGTTATCTATATTTCATAGCCGTACGTTATAAGGGGGCTTTGCCCCCCCTAAATTTTTTTTTTATTTTTCGACAAACCGATTTTTCTTAATTGTATATGATTCACAAGCAAAAGATACATATAATCCTAAATTTTCACTTTTCTATCTTTAACCGTTATTTTTTTAAAAAAATTTCGTGGTTTAACATCTATATATATAAAATTCTAAGTCGCAGGCTTTGTTACCGTACTCCTCCGAAACCACTTGACCGATTTTCATGAAATTGGGCAGGTGTACTCGACCGGACATGGAGTAGGTTGTTATCTATATTTCATAGCCGTACGTCTAAAGGGGGCTCTGCCCCCCTAATAATTTTTTTTTATTTTTCGACAAACCGATTTTTCTTAATTCTATATGATTCAGAAGCAAAAGATACATACAATCCTAAATTTTCACTTTTCTATCTTTAACCGTTATTTTTTTAAAAAAATTTCGTGGTTTAACATCTATATATGTAAAATTCTAAGTCGCAGGCTTTGTTACCGTACTCCTCCGAAACCACTTGACCGATTTTCATGAAATTTGGCAGGTGTACTCCGTAGTTCCGAACAAAACGGTACTATTTTTACTTCTCTAGCGCAGTCCGTTTCTGAACTGCGTTATGCCGTCCGTTAGCGCGAACCGTAAGTCGTAGAAAAATTCTGAGCACAGAAGAAGAAAGAACGGGAAATTTTATAATAGAAAAGTGCGTCAGATTAACTTTTGGACTCAAATTGGATAAAATATGAATTTTTTAATTTTACGAAATTTTCAAAAACACTTGCTTTCGCCTGGGCAAACCATCCAGCTTATTCATGTTAACTAGATGAACAAACGAAAAATATCGTGAACACTATTGCGTGTCTTAAATGATCGATAATATTTTTTGTTATTGTCATAATTAATGAATATTTAGAATTTTAAGGTATCACTTAAAAATAAAATTTATTTTGCATTTAATATTTGATGGGGGCGAGTTAAAAGTGCACTGAGTCATGCAGTGTTCTATGGGTGCAACTTATTATTGTTGCACTTTTAATACAATACGTTACACGCATTGTGTTAAAAGTGCAACAGTATGTGTTTGAATTCCTGAGAGAGAAGGTGTGGTCATATCAAAGGAATGTTATATATGTTTCATATCTCTCAATGCTACTCACTGTGTTGCCTATTCAAAATGGAAGAATATGTGTTTTAATTTATAAGAGAGATGGTTTGGACATATCAAAATAATTTTATACAAATTTGTTTAATATTTCTCAATACAAGTTACTGTTTTGCTGAAAAAATGGAAGAATATGGGTTTGTTTATTCATGAGCGAGATGGTTTGGTCATATGAAAAGAATGTTATATACTATATAACATTGTTTTCGAATATATAAGATATTATGTTTAATATTTCTCAATGCAAATCAGTGTTTTGCCGGCTTAAAGGGGAAGAATATGTGTTTGAATTCATGGGTGAGATGGTTTGGACAGATCAAAAGAAAGTTATATATTATGTTTAATATTTCTCAATGCAAATTACTGTTTTACCCACTTAAAAGTGGAAGAATATGTGTTTGTAATTTATGAGGGAGATGGTTTGGTCATATCAAAAGAAAATTACGTATATATGTTTATTATTTCTCAATACTACTCACTGTTTTGCCTTCTTAAAAGTTGAAAAATATGTGTTTCAATTCATGAGTGAAAGAGTATGACGTATTTGATTTCATTTGAGAGATGGTTTGGTCATATCAATAAAATGTTATGTTTTTAATATGTCTCAATGCAAATTACTGTTTTTCCGACTTAAAAGTAGAAGAATATGTGTTTTAATTGATAAGAGAGATGGTTTGGAAATATACAAAGAAGATGCTGTCTTGATCCCGCGTATACTAATGATTCCAACGGACTTACCGTTTGAAAATTACAAGAATAACTTCGTTTAAAAAGTAACGAGTTTTCAGGTTTGGCACACGGAAAATTTTTGCGCGTCGGGAAACCGTCATCGTTGTTTATTTTGCACCAAGAATAGAGTATTGTTTATAAAAAAGCATTACATTGATGCAAATTTTTGTCATACATAATATTTTTTAGATTTTTTGTTAATTTAGTTAGTGAACTTTGAGATATCATTATTTAATTCACAATAACGCCGGTACGAAGTTCGTCGGGTCAGTAATTAAAATAAAATTAAAATTATATACAATTTTGTTTACTTTGCTGGTGCAGAATTTAGACACACAACCCTATGACGTCACGACGCGTTTTAGGCTAGCTGCAATAATTTGAATTTAGAATTGTCTTTAGGTTCCAAACGGAACACAAAAACAACTTTTTATCTTTGATACATGTTTTAAATTATTTTATGTTGCGATTTATAACATTCTATTCGAATTTCAAATTTATGCAAGTTCCTTATTGACCTAGAATCAAAATTATAACACATTATCTAATTATGACCCACTATCTAAGGTGCAACGAAGTTCACCGGGTCATCTAGTAAAGAAATAAAAATAATGTATTAGTAATACATTTTACAAACAAAAACACAACCACTACATTCAACATTTTTGAAACAATTAAAAACTATCTTTTTATGTTGTAAATGCAACAAATAAACAAAGAAACTTACTAATAAATTTTACAAAAAACACACAAATACAAAATACAATATTTTGTGAAGACAATTAAACACTACTTTTGTATGTAAATGTAACAATGTAACAAATAAAGAACGAATCATGATTTATCAGTAATACATTTTGCAAAAAAACATGTTTGAAAAAATTAGAAGCTACTTTTAATAAAATATTTTTAATATTTAATTACATAAGGTGTTCAAAAATTATCTCCTAACACATTTATGTACGCCTAAAAACGATCATTGAATGAGCTACTTACTCTACGGAGCATTTGTAAATTAACACATCGAAATACACTTTGTATTCTATTTTTCATCTCATCCCTTGTTGTTGGAGGTGTTTTATAAACTTCATTATTAACGTAACCCCAAAAAAATCAGTCCAGTTTATTCAATTCTGGTGATTTTGTTGGCCACGCTACTGGTCCATTGAAAAATGAAAATATCTCGAAAACTAATAAATTTAGACATTGAGAATGTTATCTAAAAATTAAAGTACGGTAATGGTACTTTTCAATAGTGATATAAAATACAGGGTGTTCCATTTAAAATTACTGAGAAAATAATGTACTTGCTTTTTGACTCACCCTGTATTTGATATAAAGAAAATTAGCAATATCGACCATTCTTGAAAATTTTGACAATACGTTAAAAAATATGGCATTAATAAACCATTGTTGTTTTGCTTATTTTTATTTATACAGGGAGTTGAACTTGTTACGATTTTCATATAAAATTGGTTATAACTTTGTAAATACCCTGTATAACATAACAAACCTTTATACTTTTGTGATGGAGAAGTTAACAGGATTTCGAATTTAAAATAAAATATAAGGTGTTCCATTTAAAAAAACATAAGTTTGGTCTGCCACTGTGTTATCGAACACCCTGTAACATTCTAACTATAAAAATGTGAAGCTCAAAGGTGGCTAAAATTTTTGTTATTAACTTTTATTGCTATTACTATAGCGGAGCTATTGAGCTTTACCCTACTAATCAATCACCCTGTATAAGCGAGATGACAAAAATGTTGAGAGTGAATTTTTATAAAAATGACAGTATGAAGTACGCGCACACGATAGTCTGAGGTTGCATGTTGCATCCAACACATACAGTAGGAAAAATGAAAGAATATCCATGAACGAACATATAAAACACGCTGTATTTTCCTTTCACCGTGTCACGAAGAAAATTGCCCAGCGCAAGTACATGTAATAATAATTATTACATGTACTTGCGCTGGCCAGTTTTTTGTGTGACACGGTGACAGGATAATACAGCGTGTTTTATATGTTCGTTCATGGGTATTCTTTCATTTTTCCTACTGTAGGTAAAGTTTTTGTACGGCTCTCCTTCTTTTGAGAACAACTGAAACATCTTCTTTTACTTCTAGTTTGTTTTGGAAGGTGATCTCCAATATTTGCCATATTTTTTTCCATTTTTATGCCTACCTGGACGACCAGAGACCCTTCTTTTAATTTTGGCTTTGGATCTCCCTAAACTTAACAACTGCTCAGATATAGGTACCTACTAAATAATGAAGAAGAGGAACTTTCTTCCTTTTATTCTGAATTTTCGAAAATATTATTCATGAATTGATTACAGATGCCATTAACAATTTTTAGAAAACTTTACGCCACCATTTAGTAGATTTTCTGTCTGTTTAAATCATAGGTGGCAATCTTTTGATCAGCCAAATCAACTCCTCCCATATATCTATTATAAAATACTATAGCTTCAGGTCAATCAAAAGCACTTACATATATTTTTTGTTTAAAATATTAAAAATATTTATACCAAATTTAAAATATTATATATCTCTTGTATAATAAATATATCCCAGTGTCCCAGTAGATATTTTTAAAACGATTGAAAACGTCTCCCAAAACCATAGTGTGGAAGTCAGATAGACAACTTACGGAAACTATCAATACAGGAAATGAGATAAGGCAGAATGATTAACTAAGCCTAATGCTATATCATGGATGAAGTCATAAGGAGCATCAATAAAAAAAATAGAATATTTATATAATGGCGAAGATTAAAATTCTGTTACGCAGACGATGCAATATTGATAGTCCAAAATGAATATAGCCTTCAAAGACTAGTTCACAGATTTATAGAAGAATAAGATGTAACTTCCAGTCGATGGAGTTAGCATTGAACAAGTACTGGAATTAAAGTATCTACAGTTGAGTCCGCGAGTCTTTACCCGTGCGTCATCATTTAAAGCATACGAAATAAGTCGGAAATTTATTTCACGTAACAACAACTGACAGAAAGTGGCTACTGTTTCGATTACGGGTGTTATTTTAAAATTTGACGTTATCAAATATATAGAATGTCAAATGTAAGTTTTGCTTCTAAATTTTTGTGCAGAATTACAGCTACATTTGAAGTAGCTCAATAAATTATTTTATTATTATTGATTAATAAATAAATAAACAATTTTTAAAAAAATTCAATAACATATTTTATTTTTGTTATTTTATTCACTTTGACCGAAATCTAAACAGAGTCATTTCTTTACTGTGTGAGTGACGTTAGCTTTTAGTCCTGTCGCCAGGGGGGGTACAACGGCCTCGTTAATTCAGATGGACTTACCCAAGTTTTTTTTATGTATTTTGACCCGTAGAACACGAATTTTTTGGGTAACAGTTGATCCGGATGTCGATAAGATTGTTATAGACCAAGAACTTGAGGAATCAAATAACAGCGATTTTTGGCAAAACAAAACAATATTTTGTATTTTTTGGGTCATTTTAAGCAAAAAATATTTCTACAAGTTTTTTAGTAGGATGCACAGTTTTCGAGATAAACGCTGTTGAACTTTCAAAAAATCGAAAAACTGCAATTTTTAAACCCGAATAACTTTTGATTAAAAAATAAAATAGCAATTCTGCTTAGCGCCTTTGAAAGTTCAAGTCAAATTATGTCGGTTTTGATTATTTGCATTGCTAAAAATTTATTGTGTTATTGTTAAACAAAGCTACAAACAACTAGTGCGTGAGTGATGTTTCTATGATTTCTCATTTAAAATCGAACGAGTAGGTAGAATAGGTACTAGTGCAATCAAGACTATTTCTACGTTACATGCGTTAAAACGCATGTAAAAGCACGGGAAACCCTACGTGTTTATAGCTTTGTTAAACAATAAAAAAATAAATTTTTACCAATGGAAATAATCAAAACCGATATAATTTGACTTAAACTTTTAAATGCGGTAAGCAGACTTGCTATTTTATTTTTTAATCAAAAGTTATTCGGGTTCAAAAATTGCAATTTTTCGATTTTTTTAAAGTTCAACCGCGTTTATCTCGAAAACTGTGCATCCTACGAAAAAACTTGTAGAAATATTTTTTACTTAAAATGGCCCAAAAAATACAAAATAGTGTTTTGTTTTGCCAAAAATCGCTGTTATTTGATTCCTCAAGTTCTTGGTCTATAACAATCTTATCGACATCCGGATCAACTGTTACCCAAAAAATTCGTGTTCTAGGGGTCAAAATACATAAAAAAAACTTGAGTAAGTCCATCTGAATTAACGAGGCCGTTGTACCCCCCCTGGCGACAGGACTATTTGTATGTTTTAAATATTAATTGCCAAAATATAATTATTTACCTTAAAATTTCAGAGCCCAATATAAAATTAGTTGTGAAAACAACTGTTTGTGTAATATAAAGAAACTTCAAAACGCAAAAATTAGACAAAACCGCAAAAAATTCAACTGACTGACAGCCACAAAAATAAACAAAGCAGAAACGTCAAACAAATTGTGCTTAAAATATGAAAACATACCGAATCGTCTTTTTTTGTACCTATCTCTTTTCAATGCATTGAGTCTAGATGGTTCATAAAAATAACATGTGTTTTTACTTAATAACAAACGGCAGCTGGTTTGTCATGAGTTTCATGCGTGAAAGAGAATGATGCTAGATAAAAAGTTTGTGTTTTATCTCGCCAGGTATTAATGACGCACGGGTAAAGACTCGCGGACTCAACTGTATGCATTACACTTGTAACGTTACAAACGTCACATCTTTGATATTTTATTTTTAAATAATTATTTTATTCTATTTGCTTTAATATTCCATTAATAATTATCTTCTATGCGTTTTAACTTGCTTTTTCGTTAAAAACTTGTTTGGCGGCCTCTTTTATTATCCTCTTTTATTATCTTCTATTTAATAAATCTCTTTTCATATAAATCATCAATTGAACATACTGAACGTACCCCGTATATTCTTACTCTGTAAATATCTGTCTTAATACGGAACATGCCTACCTTTCTACAGTTCACGCTTCACGCTGTTATTTCAATTCTCAAAATGGTGCTGGTAATCTTATGAAAGGCAATTACAGAGCTGATAATAGCTATCTATTTCCAGACTTATTATTCTCTTGGGGTGAGTTTTGTATTCTAAGTTTTTTATAGTCTACGTTTAATTTTTTATAATGATATTTTTTACCTAACCTCGACGTTACTCTCCACGGGTATTAGTATCTTAATTTTGAATATTTTATTTCAACTATGGATATGCTTTTAGTAATCAAATTATCTAACTATTCCGTCACTAATAATTTTATTTTGTTCCTTTGCCAATGACTACTTTTTACGATTATTTGGAAAAGGCTCGTTTTTGGTTTTTCTTCTTGATGATTGATATGTGTCTTTATCTTATAGTTTTTGGGAATAGAATCAACCTTTTTCCCTCCGGGAACCTCCAGCATCAAGCCATCCACACCGGTGATGGACCTACGGCGATATAACAACGATTTACCATAACATCCAGACTACAGCACCCAACATCTTCAGCTGCAGGGGCCTAGGGCCGAACATCTGCCCGGGTCAACAAGAGGTCAACAGCTGTACCATTCGACATCAAGAAGTTACCATCGAACCAGATTCCAAAGCCATAAGGGGCCGTCCATTAATCACGTGATGTTTTTTTCCATTTTTTAACCACCCCTCCCCATTGGTGATACATGGTGAGGTTTAAGACTTACCCATCCCCTACCCCCATATCACGTGTATTTTTTAGGATATACAAAAAATCCATTTTTTTAATATCTATAAAATACACGTATAGTAGGTAGATAAGTAGCATCTAATCTTTTTATAAAAAATTAGAGACTACAATAATAACCTTTAGAGGTAGACAGAAAGGTTGCAGATTGTTTTTGACTGACAAAAATAATGAAATAAATGCGAAGAACATTTTTGTACTAAATTAGTATTGAATACTAAATGTATTATACATAAACATTATTTAATGTACGGTATCCTCGGATCACTAATGAGCAAGAGTTTCTGCAACACCAATAACTGGATAAGCATCTAGCAAGTCAGTTGTTGGCACAGTGTTTTGTTGAAGATCAACATTAGTTTCATCATTATTTTCGCGCACTACGCAGTCTCTCGATCTACTGCAAGCGCCAGTTAACTTGGCGACAGCGAATACGCACAACGACACTGAGACTGATGATCCATAGATAAATAATATAGTATTCTGATCATCCCATAAGCCACTGTGCAATGCGTCTCGCTAAGTTAACTGGTGCTTGCGCTTGCAGTACCGTTCGATTGTCGCGTGAGGATGCAGGAAGGACGAACATTGTGCTGATTGTGCATCTCTAGAGTGTTATTGCTCAGATTCAGTTGCTTGTGACAAGTATTCACAGGCGCTTTAGCTTTTTTCTTTGTACAGAATCTGATGATCCTTCTGCAGGCTAGGGCAAAACAGGTCATAAATCAATTTGCCGAAGCCTTCATACATTGGAGTAATTTCAAGAGACCGTCGCAGAAGAAATGGAGCATGATGGATCTTATCATCATGCTCTTGAGGCTCTGGAATATATAGGCCACCGGACGACTGCAAAATTGGGTAAGGAGGTATAACGAAGCGTTCCGAAAGAATGAATCGTATAGAACTCCGCATATTAGATACCTAAAGCAAATATTGATTTTCTCACACATGCTCGCTATACCACTGCTGGGAAGACAAATCTGGAATAAAACTTTCAACAATGTTATCTGGCTTGACATACTCTGCTACGACGCCATGGCCGTCAATAACCATATTACCCCATACTTCTGAGAGAACTTCACCAGCCTTCTGAAAGTTATTTTTTTCAAGGTCATGATCTTTTGTTCTCCCTTGTTCATCCAAATGGGTTCCATAAGAATCATGCGAAAGTGTAAGTCCAGATAATTCCCGGATGAAAGGCGCCATTCTTCTCTCAACGCGATTGAACACGCTTATACCAGGTGCATTTGTAAAGATAAATATTGCTCTAGATCATGCTTGACAAAGTTGTGTAGGGCATGGGCAATACTTTTGAAGTATTGATACATGAACTAAAATATTGAGTTTGTTAATAGAATAGTATAATATTTTGATCACCTTGTACAAAATTTTGTAACAATAAACATATGTTTGAATATGTCAAATACTCTATTGTTAAGATCCAAGAAGGAATGTGCCTCCGATTCTTACATAGATTCCTAGATATTCAGTGCCAAAACAACAGAATAACTCTCACCACTTTACCAATTTATCAGATAGTAGGTATAATAGATATGTTAAGACTAAAAGCCCATATCGAAGACGGCAGAGTCCTGACCAGTATTCCTAAGTGGGAACATCTGGTGGTGCATTCAAAACAAAAGAATTCGTAAGAGTCCTTTCTTATCTTAGGCACTTAAAATAATTACCATGTAAAGTATCCCGTGTCTCGCTACATAAATTGGGTGGAACCAAAGAAAATTAATGTGTTGTTGGTTTATTAGAATTAGAAATGCTTTTTTTATCAGTCACACTAATGCCACTTTCGATTTTTGTGTGCATTTGACGAAAAAATAAATACATGTAACGCCACTTTTCAGTTGAGTTTCGGGTATTTTCCTTAAAAAATAAATACACGTGATATTATTACTAGACATCCTCCCCCTTTTAATGTTTCGTGATTTTTTATGGAACCCTCCCCCCCTTAGAGCTTCACGTGATTAATGGACAGCCCCTAAGTATAATCTACAAATTTAGCTTTTGGCAAGAATTTGAATATATTTGTTAATGCATTTACTAAGTCATATTTTTATTATATCTTTTTCTACGAGTGTGCAAAAATGTCTACTTTCGCGCACGCATTTTAGTTTAGAAAGTTTTACTTTTCCGCACGCGTGTTACTTTTCCGCACGCGTTTTACTTTTCCGCACGCGTGTTAATTTAGATATTGTAACAAAATAATTATTGACCTACCCTCGTATACCAGCACCCGTCTCACCCGTCAACGCGTTTTTGTATCGACTACCGCCAGCTCAATGCGGTAACAAAAAAAGATAGTTATCCTTTGCCCAGAATAGACGATACATTGGATACTCTCTCCGGTTCTCGTGGGTTTTCCACACTCGATTTAAAAAGTGGATATTGGCAAGTAGACATGGAGCCAGCCGATCGGGAGAAAACCGCATTTTCGATAGGATCAGGGCTTTGGCAGTTTACGGCTATGCCGTTTGGTTTATGTAATGCCCCTGCCACATTTGAAAGATTAATGGAGGCAGTTTTAAGAGGTCTAACATGGAAAACATGCCTGGTTTACTTGGATGATGTAATTGTGGTTGGAAGGTCCTTTGATGAACATGCCAAGAATCTAATAGAAGTCTTTCAACGATTGAGGGCAGCGAACTTGAAGTTAAGTCCGAAGAAATGTCACATGTTTCGACGAGAAGTTAAGTATTTGGGACATATTGTATCGAGTAATGGTGTAACAGCTGATCCCGAAAAGATTGAAGCAATTAAAGATTGGCCAGTACCAAAAGATAAACATGAAATTAGAAGTTTCCTTGGCCTATGTACATATTACCGACGATTTGTCAAAGGATTTGCCAATATCTCCAAGCCCCTAACAAAGTTGACGGAGGAGGGCAAAGAATATACATGGAGTGAAGAGTGCCAAAAAGCTTTCGAACAACTACAAATGGCTCTGATCAGTGCACCGATATTAAGCTACCCGGGACAGGCAGGAAAATTTGTTTTGGATACCGATGCTAGCAACAGTGCTATAGGAGCTGTTCTCTCCCAAATCCAGGACGGACAGGAAAAAGTCATCGCTTATTTCAGCAAAGTCCTGTCGAAACCGGAAAGAAACTATTGCGTTACCAGAAGAGAACTGCTGGGTGTAGTGAAGGCTTGCGAACATTTCCATAAATACTTGTATGGCAGAAAGTTCCTTCTTCGCACCGATCACGCTGCTCTAAAATGGCTCATACAATTCTGTAATCCAGAGGGCCAGATGGCAAGATGGTTAGAACGATTACAAGAATATGATTACGAGATAGAACACAGGGCCGGAAGAGTTCACTCAAATGCTGATGCCCTTTCGAGACGACCATGCAGTGCGAATTGTAATCACTGTGCCAAATTAGAGGAACGATTTTGCCCCGTGAGACGAACCACCGTAATTAATGAGCAATGGCAGCCCCAACAGTTACAAGACGCCCAAGAAGATGATCCATGTATAAAAAGAGTATTGGATTGGATGCGGCAAGGTGAGAGACCTAGTTGGCAGAACATTAGTGCATGTAGTCCAGAAGTCAAGGCCTACTGGAGCCAATGGAATTGCCTGGTACTAAAAGATGATCTTCTGTACAGAACCTTTGAGAACGATGATGGTACAGAATCTAAGCTTCAGTTAATTGTACCTAAAAGTAAAGTGTCAGAAGTATTGCGTCAGTTGCATGACGGTACATCAGGTGGACACTTTGGTATTACGAAGACTCTGCAAAAGGTTCGAGAACGGTTCTATTGGGTGAACTGTAAAGATGATGTAAGGAGATGGTGCCGAAAATGTGAACCGTGTGCATCCGGTAATGGTCCGGTTGGTAAAAAGAGAGCACCCATGAGACAGTACAATGTTGGAAGTCCTATGGAAAGAGTAGCTATCGACATTGCAGGTCCATTTCCAGAAACCGATGCTGGAAATAAATACATCCTGGTAGCCATGGATTATTTTACAAAATGGACTGAGGCCTATGCATTACCAAATCAAGAAGCTGCTACCGTTGCAGAGGTACTTGTTAAAGAATTCTTTAGCCGATTTGGTGTTCCCTTGGAGATCCACTCCGACCAAGGGCGAAACTTTGAGGCAGCTCTTTTCCAAAACGTTTGTAAATTGATTGGTGCCAATAAGACCAGAACAACACCCCTGCATCCTCAATCAGATGGGATGGTCGAGAGGATGAACCGAACGATGGGTAAACACTTGTCCAAAGTTGTATCTGAACATCAGCGAGATTGGGACCAACACATTCATTTATTCCTGATGGCCTACCGCTCGGCCGTAAATGAAACTACAGGTCAAACACCAACCTGCCTGATGTTGGATCGTGAAGTTTGGTTGCCCTGCGACCTAGAGTTTGGCTGCGGACCTTCCGAGGAACATGTTGCAGGCGAAGACTACGTTGACCGCCTGAAATTACGAATGAACAACATTCATGAACTTGCCCGACAACACATCCAGATAGCCAGTGACAGAATGAAAGATCAATATGATTCTCGATGCAAGAATGAAAGCTTCGAAGTAGGTGATCTTGTCTGGCTTTATAATCCGCAACGTCGTCGAGGCTTGTGTCCTAAACTGCAAAGACAATGGGAAGGTCCGTATGAAGTTAAGAAGAAAATAAATGACGTAATATATAGAATTAAGAAGTTGCCAAACGGTAAACCAAAAGTTATTCACATAAATCGTCTTGCACCATATGCTGGCTCAAATGAAACAGAAGAAGCACGAGTCCTCCAACAGGAGATGAAAGATGTCGCACAGCCAAGTTTTAATCAATTTATGTCAAATTACGCAGAAAGAAAGAGTGCTAGATTCGGCGTGACCACAGAAGTTCAGCAAGATCTGTTTGGTGTTCCAGAAAACGTCTCTCTAGCCCACTGTGTTGCACAAGACCTCGAGATGACTAAAGGAATCTCGTCCGTATTCAATAGAAAGTTCGGCCGCCTGGACGAGTTAAGGAATCAACAACCTAAAATTGGAAGAGTATTGCGATTGGAAGATGGTCCTCGATCTTTGCTGTATATAGTGACCAGGAAGTCTTATACGGACACGCCAAGCTACGAGAACATATGGCGTGCTCTAACTAATTTGAAGAAAATGGTCTGTAATTATGACATCAAAGATTTGGCTTTACCAAAAATTGGCCATGCAGTAGAAAATCTGGATTGGAAGATTGTGAGAAGCATGCTGGAAGTGATCTTCAGAGAAACTGGCGTACGGATTACTGTGTGTTGCATGAACCCGAAGATGTCATACCCTTCAAAGACAGTAGACTGTTACTTCTTTTCTAGGGGTGTATGCAGAGCTGGAGAATCCTGTAGATTCCGCCATCCTGGGCCATCTAGAGTTGCTGATCGGGACGCTCAGATCTTAAGAGGGGAGCAGTGTAACAAAATAATTATTGACCTACCCTCGTATACCAGCTCCCGTCTCCGGACAGACAGAACACTATCGATGTTTCGAGATACGCCGATGCAGCGACGATGACGTGCAAGCGGTCACATGGACATAGCTGGAGATATATAGATATTTCTGGAATATCTGTATCGCATATATAAATAGGACATATTTGTAAATAGAGTTAGTCTTAAGCTAAAGTTTGTAAAGTAAACTTGTATAAATAAAAAATAAAGTCGTATATAAATTACGAACAGCTAGTTTTATTGTAATTAGAAGTAATTACACTAATCACGCTACAATATGTTAATATGGCCTTAAAGTAATTATAATACATGCAATAAACTAATATTTAGATATTATTTACTAATTTATTTCAAACATATCTTATTGTGTTCATGTTTTAAGAGGCTACAGTAGCGATCAACAGGTAGCAACAAACGCGTTCCAAGATTGCGGCTCTAATTTTGAATATTTTGTGGAGATAGTTGGCACACATATTCGTAATATAATAAAGATTGGCGGTACAGAGCCCAATTTCAGAAATATGTTAGTACGTGGAAATTACTCTATAACTAAATAAAATATTGAAAAAAGGAGCCTGTACCGCCATTAAGAAGAAAAAAAAACTTTCTTCAAATAAACTTTTTTATCCCATGCCTAGATTTTGTGTAATCTTGGAACTACTAAAATTTTTTATTTCTAACAAGAAATCGAACATATAACTAAATAACTAATTAGGCAACATAGAGAAATTATCACTGTCATTTTGACAAACCTGCGTCAGATTTTCTCTAATCTGTTCTGTTATCGATATCTGTTCAGTGCAGTAGTGTGTTAATTTAAGAATTCTTTTTGTTGTTTCATAGGAAAGTAGTGTTTATTGATAGTTAATTTATTATATATTTGTTGTTGTTGTATAAGTTGTTGGCCTCTTTGAAAGAATAGATTGTTGTTAATTGTGAGTTTTAGTTATATGTTAGTAGGTAAGTATATTTTACGTAAAATTTTTTCGAATATTCTAATGCGAGTATATAGTATATAAAGTTTTAGGAGGATTTTTTTTTCTAAAAATATCAATAGTTTAACAAAATGGAAAAAGTAAATCAAACGAAAAATAAAGTGAAACCTTCCAAGAAAAAGTCCATTAAAAATCGTGCCAAAATTATGCGAAAATCGAAATTTGTTTCGCTTCACAACAAAAAATGATTATTTATTATTGTTTTATTATTAGATATTTCATGCAAATACCTTTCTAAATACCTATCTTAACATACAATTTTCACCCATTTTGGTTTATTTTTATAAATCCTGCTTCGCGTCTTTCGGCAAACTGCAGTCGCGTGCGGAAAAGTATGACTTTCTGCACTTGTTAGGAAAATAACTATTATCGAATAATAAACATGATTAGTTAAAAATACTGTTTTTTTTTGGTTCATTCCGAATTTTCATAGTTCATTTCTAAGATTGAGACAAGACGAACACACACCTTGAGAGACTGAGTTAGGCTGGGGTGTAGCGATGGCTATCTTGGATGATTCAGGTAATATTTTCAAATATTATTTCAATTAGCTGGGGTAGTCCATCGCCTTTTTTTGTTTCACACTATCCAACTATGGAGACGTTGAAAAAGAAGTAGGAGATCAAGTGCAAAGAGCGAGTTGATTAGTCACATTTATTTATTTAGCGTATGGCTATATCACAGTTTTTGTATACAAATAACGATAACAATACATTGTAAATTATAATAAATTTTTTATAAACGAAAATTTAGTTGGGAAATATATTCAATTGACTCATTGGTCGCCACTAAAAAATCTGACCGATTGCCACTGTACGATCTGATGGGGCATTCCTCCACCAAATGCTTAATCGTTTGTCTCTTAGCACATCAATCGCAATTTGGAGAAGGTATTTTTCCCCATCTAAAAAGTGAATCAGAGCACCTACCACAGTTGGTTCTAATTCTGTTAAGTGTCGCCCAGATCCGTCTTGATTGATTGAAACCCCCCTGGCTTGCTTGAAATACATGGCATATTCCGGATGTCAGGTGGAGCATTCGTCTCCCAATCTTCTTGCCAACGGTCGGTTATTTCGAAATTCCTTTCAATTAGTATTCTTGCAGAATCCAGAGGGTTTTTTCTTGAGCGAAGCCTACTTATGTCTCTGTCGTTAATACCAACGTGAGAGCGGAGCACAGGATCGGCGTTAATTTTTCTATACTCCCTGATAAGGGCATGTTCTCGACGGATGTGTGAGGGGGCTATGTGGCTTAGTGCTGATAGCCAATACGTTGGCGTGGCCTTGATTGTATCTGATATAATACGCAAAGTCTGGTTTAGTTGGGCATCAACACGTTTGGTGTGTGGGCTGTTGAGCCATACCGGTGCACAGTACTCTGCAACGGGATACACGAGTACCAGCGCTGTCGACCTAAGTGTAGTCGCTGAGGAACCGCATGTGGTACCGCATAACTTTAGTAGAATATTGTTGCGTGTTCTAAGTTTTGCAGTCGTCTTTGTAAGATGTTCTTTAAAGCTTAGCGTTCTATCGAGTGTCACACCTAGATATTTTGTAGTAGTTTCCAATTCTTCATGGCTCGTAGCAAGTGCCCAGTCATCTGCATACCCGAACTTCTTTGATGTGGTTTCAGGCATGTCTGCTATATAAAGGCTAAAGAGTAGAGGGGCCAGCCCCGATCCTTGCGGGAGACCATTGTTCAGTTTCATTTGGGTACTGGTCTTATCGCCCATGATGACTTGAAAACTTGATTAACCATAAGAGATACAGTAACTGTGAGATGAAAATCAAGAACTATAAGGCCAATATAAGACCAATAATGAGTTACGTAACAGAAAGAAGACCCGACAAAGTCACAACACAGAGAGTGCTAGAAACAACAGAAATGAGAGTACTCAGAAAAATTACAGCAAATACACTAGGAGACCAAATAAGAAGTGGGGAGATTAAAACAAAATGTAATGTACCTAAAGGGTATAAACCAGTGGACATTAAATAGAAAAACGGAATGGAACAATCACTGCAGTAGAATGACAGACCCAAAAGTTGTTAAATTAGCAAGGTATCAGCTAGGCAAGTAATCACTAAATGGTAGAACTGGATAGAGCTATCGACTGACGCGCAAGAAATGAAGTGACACATTTGCTTACATAAAGGAGGAAGAAATTTGAAATAACAAATATTTAGTAGCAAAAGCATAAGACGCGATTCTTGTGGTATAAACTATAATTATATGAAGATTCTTATTGTTTAGACTTGGCTTTCTTTTAAAACTCTAACCCTATTATAAAATATTATAGACGTAATGACATATTAGAAAAAAAGATACATATCTGTGGAGACAAATTATAACCCCGTGGTCATATATAAAAGAGTTTTGTAAGGCCGTAAAATTTGATTACATATCATAAACTTTACAATCTACAATTAATGCCATGGCGTTTGTAGTAAATTATTAAATTGGTATTTTACTACAGAAGAAAAGTTACACAGTGATTAATTGCTACAAAATAAGATGATTATTTACTCAATCTTAGGTGCTGAATTTCTAAAATTATCTCGTTTTTAATATGAAACTCATTAGTATGATTTCAACTAAAATTACCAAATACGGCTAATAAAATAATTGGACTACTTAGGGAAAGCTTTGTCGTGTAATCATCTTTGACCGTGTTATATAATTGTGTAAATATATTTGAGACAGATAACAAATTGAGTGTTACAATATTATATATTTTGATAGATTCATCCGTAGGGCATATACGAAATCGACAGTCACATTTACACACATCTGCAAAAGTATAAATTTATTTTCCAATTAGGTTGGATTTTATCGCTTTATTTCCAAAGTATACAGAACTTTTGTATTTGCTTTCCGCATAATGCAGAAAAGAACGAATACCAAAAATAGTATATTACTTTATGAGGCGGAGAAGCATGACTTTTCTTGACGCGCCCGATATTACGCGCCGAACGAAGTGAGGCGCGTAATAGAGGGCAAGTCAAGAAAAGTCGCTTCTTTGCCGAATAAAGTATACTATTTTTTTCTTCAAACGTAGCAATTTTCAACCATAAATAGTACAATTCATAATAAGTATGCATCACTGCGGCCTGAAAATTTCACAGAAAAATGATTTTTTATCAAGTACCAAAATGGAAAGTGTTACCGAAGCGTCATGGGAATACATTCGATCAGCGCAGTAGCCCAAAAAGTAGCTAGTTATTTAAATTTAAACGATGCAAGCGCATACACGGGTAACTCTTTACGACGAACTTCAGCAACACTTTTAATTGATGGAGGCGGAAATCTAGAATGCCTCAAACGACATGGGGGCTGGAAATCAAGCACGGTTGCCGAAGGATATATAGAGGATTCAATAAGAAATAAGAACGATAATGCTCAAAAAATTTTAAACCCTCATGATTCGCCAACATCGGGAATGATTGCTGAAAGTTGTGCTCGACCATCAGTATCATCAACAATTACCAATGCGTATCAAGAGTCGGGAACATTTTTGCACGGTTTCAATTTTGAAAATGCCTCATTAACTAATTGTACTTTTAATATTACTATAAATAAAAATGATGTTTAATTGTTGTTAATGACATTTGTATTGTTGCTTTGTGACATGTTTCATATTGTTGCCATGACAACATTTTTCCCTCCGCCGTAAAGAAATGGGAAAAAAAACTGCTGCCGGCGGAGACATCAAACTTTGACAGGATCAAGTTAGATAAGTAATGTCATCATTATTTGACGTTTGAAGAAAAAATAATTTTTTAAAATATAAATGCAAAAATAAAACTAAGAATATTTAAAATGTTTAAAGAGATGACCATTGCCGTTGCAGGGAACGGATGTGTACGAACTGGTCAATTTGCAGCCCTCATAAAATTATTAGATCCTACGAAAATACTATAGCAAACTACGTAATCACCAGCATCCTTTGCGATGGGTTTTTGACAAAACATCGTAACCGACAAAACGCTCATTTTACAGGAGACGACTTTTTCTTCTACCGACATTTTGGTTAATATAATTAAAATTTTGAAACTATGATAAATTAGTACATAAAAAAATATTAATTTAAGAAAACAAAAACTGTAATATAACATTCTTCTATTAAATTATGTAACATACGATACTTTGTTAGACCTTGTCTGTGTAAATTTTAGTTGAAGCTTGTAGCTTAAGATAAACATACGATAGTTTCAAGGTATCAATCTATAAATGAATATTCATAAATAACGTAAGTATCTTAACAGAAAAAATATTATTAATAATAAAAAACGACAAAGAAAAATAAAATTTAATACGCATATTAATCTGTGACACTCTGTGATACTGTACTAAATGATTCATGAACTATTCAAAAAAATCTCAAAAATTTAATTCAAATGATACGACTTTAACAAAAAATGTAGGTAATTTTTGAAAACTTCGTAGTTTTACAAAAATTACTACCACTTTGAGAGGGTATTACTTAAGTCTGAACAGATATTACAATTGTATAGCTGTTTTTTTAAAGCTTAAGATGTAATCTTTAAAATGCACTAAACTATTTTGCTTTAAACATGAAATAAACAACTTCTTTTTGAGAAAATTAAGAAAGATAAAAAAATGTAATACAATAACCCAAAAATATCAGTTAAAAAAATGTTTGTACAAAGTCATCACAACCTTTTTCTGTACAACTTACCTAAAATACATTTAACAACAAGCTTAAAAAATTTTTTGAGCTCTTATACAGTATGTCTGCGTAACTTGGAACCTATTGATAACTTTTTATTTTCAGATATTAAATTTTAATAATTTCATACGGGGTATGTCAAAAAATATGAATCTTGTTCAAAAGTAAAGTAGCTTTATATTGCACAATATCGAAAATTATTAATAAAAAAAGTTGTTTGGAATAATTAAAAACTATGTTTCAATATTTGTTCTATATTGACTCCCCTACATTTGTTTCAGGTTTCAGTGAACTTACTACAAGTTGATATATTTTTGTTGCAAATATAATATTTATGATACCTATTTGCACAAGAACAACTAAAAAACATAGGTTATGTCATTACCAAATTAGTAAATTAGACTTCAAATTGTATTAAAAAGACAATAAACCATAAAAACAAGTACCTATTAAAAACTTACCGCATCTATTGAATAAGAGGTTTTATCAAAACTACCACCATTTTCGTTTTAAATTGTTCTACCGAAATAAAAATTTGCACTGAGTACTAACACATTTAAGATTTCACTGAGTAATCCTAACGGTCATTTTGGTCATTTAATCTTATCGTAAGCGACAAAATATGCAAACGTAACCGACAAGATTTATGTCGTTTACTATCATCTGTCAGTACTACCTTGCCGTTTACGATACCAAAGGCACAAAATGAGTTTGAAATGCGGTGGTTACGATAAAAATTAAATTAAATTTTAGACACTTAGGATGTTATTATGCGAAAAATAATTTTGAAACAGCTGTAAACTATCGTAAGGAACCATTTAAGATAAAAAAACCCCGTCGTTTGGATACCCCTAAAATCATCACCGCAGATAAGTTAACTCATCACCAGCATTTTTAGCTTGCGCTGGTTTCTAAGGCTGCACTTACATTGGATCCGTATTTCTCCGATCCGAACCAATCCGACGTCGGATTGAAAACAAACTCAAGGTATTAAAGATGAAATGTCTACACTGCAGTGGGAAGCCCGACCCGATATCGGGCGATTGATAGGAGAAGCTACTCTGTTCGACGTGGGCCGATATCGGATCGGATCGGAGAAATACGGATCCAATGTAGGTGCAGCCTAATGCGGAAGGTTGCCTGATACCTGTTAAAGTACGTATCCATACGTTGGTGCTCCGTGCTCCGTGTAGCAGCTCCACATAGTGGATACGTTGGATATGTAGGGGAGCGCATGCCGTATCCATTTGAGGAGCATTAAAGTATGGATATGTACCTTTACACATCTGGTTTACACATCTGGAGATTATTTTGAGTGAATTGCTAAAAAACTGAGATATTTATAATGAGTATCTCACGGCTCATTAGACGTATCTTTAACTCTAGACGGATTTGAGAACTGAAAATTCAGCTGCATGTTTTGGATAGTTAGCTTTTTATTTCTAATGAAAAAAAAATATCTGTGAGCATGTGCCACTTCCCATTACATATATCAGAAATGGTACTCAACTTTGGTTATTTGATTTGCATTGCATTTTTTTTTCAATTTTTCATTGAATTCTATGGATGTTTTTTTTGACTATACATTCGGTCTAGCGTTTTGGCGTTATTTGAGTTTTTCGCAGATGACCAAACTGTAGTTACGGCCTTGTGGATCGAAATAATTTTAAAATCAGCCACAAGTCTTGATGGACTCAAAATAACACCGTGACGTTGGTTTTCACGCGTTTGTGAAGGAGAAGGCAGAATAAAATAGGCACGTAATGCCCATGACTGGTTATGCCATATAATTTGTTGTGCCCCATATACGATTTTAACATCTACTTCGGTAAGGAAATCACAGCACTAGAAGATGCTCTTGGTGAGAGGGTGGTAGCGACAATATAGCGGGGTATAGCGACTTCAATAGAAATATGTACATTTGTTTATTGATCGTTTTTTACCACATTCGATTAAATCAATAATCTTGAGTTTCCATGCGTTGGTACATACATGAAGCGCAGAAAGAAATTTATTGATAAGAAACTATCTAGAGGTAAATCTGATAGGCCTGGATCCCGCGTACAAAAAAAAAGTTGACTAATAGCAAGCTGAAAATTTGTTAATAGCTTAACGGTGTCTAGTCGGACAAACTTTGATGTACGGGAACACTGGAACAGGGGAAGTTTTAATTGTGGAACAGTTTAAAAATTTGGAACATCAGATTACATAAACGTCCCATGCATTTTGTCGGACAGATCATCCATTTGATTTGTTACCCTTTCATTAAACCCTCATGCAAAAATCAGACTGCTATTACCTACTAACCGACATGATTCCTGCCATTTGACATGTTCTTCGTATTTCACTCATTAAAATGCCCAGTTGGCGATAAACACCAGTCTGATTTTTGCATGAGAGTTTAATGAAATGGTAACAAATCAATTGGAAGTTCTAACAAAATACATGGAACGTCTTCGTAGTCTGGCGTTCCAAATTTTTAACCTGTTCCACAATTAAAACTTTCTTTGTTCCAGTGTTCTCATACATCAAAGTTTGTCCGACTAGACACCGTTAAGCTATTAACAAAATTTCAGCTTGCTATTAATCAACTCTTTTTGGTACGCGGGATCCAGGTCTATAATTCATTGGTAAATGATAAAGGCGTAATGGCAGTTACATGGCAGGACACTAAAGAAGTTTTACTTTTATCAGATTGCTACTCACCATCTTTATCACAGAGTGAAAGAAAACTATATAAAAACAGGCGAACAATATAAGTACACAATTTTGAGGATTGAGCTTGATCTCACTTAACGACCTTTATACTGTACCAATATTACACCAATAGAGCTTGTTATTTATTACTTCTCTTGATGGAATCGAAATAGATAAAGATGTGTTCAAAAAAAAGTTTAAAAGAGCGAGAGAGAGAGAGAGAGAGAGAGAGAGAGAGAGAGAGAGAGAGAGAGAGAGAGAGAGAGAGAGAGAGAGATCTATCTATCTTTGGTCTGCATGGGCTCTAGCCCATGGTCTGCATTTAGAAGGGCTCTTTGCGAAGCATTGGCCCCTTTACCAGCGTTTCCAGCGGACACCGGCGTTAAATTTTTTTATAATCTTTTGAAAAATAAACGCACTCTTAGATTCTTCTTCCTTGTTTTACCATGAAATATGTCATACTAAAGAGTAACTAATACGCAATGAAAAGTATCGACTCATTCTTTAAAATGCTTATACAATTAAATTGTAAAATGTTTAAATAAGAATACCTAAACAAAATAAAAGGATCAATATTTTAGTATGAAATTTTAAAGTTTATTAAAAAATTAATGAACAGATTAATACAGTTTTGTAGTTCCTATGTTTTACTTCTGGGTTGACATATTGCCTTCTCTCTTTCTTTTTTCACTGACCTAAAAAATAAGGTTAATTGGCTTGCATTTTGTAAAGGTTTTTAAGTTATAGTCGGTTCGCTAAACTCAGACACAACTGGCTAATGATTTTAGTAAGTAATTTAGCCAATTTTGGTAAAATTGGCAAATAGTATATTGTGCAACAAGTGCAGAAAGATACTAATTTCTCACGAGTTTGAAAAGTTGCGGTACGAGCGCAAGCGAGTGCCGCAATTCAAACGAGTGAGAAATTATCTTTCTGCACGTGTTTCACACTATACTTTTTCTACAAGCACAGTTTTTCCTAAAAATAAAAATCACAATTTCCAAACGACGATTAATTATAATAGGTACCTATGTGATAAATTTTAAACTGTATTTAATTAATACCTACTAATCAATTTAAATTCCTTATACCTAAATAAATTGCACAGAAATCAGTTAAAAAATTAATGCACTGCCTTAATTTGTTTAAATTTAAACAATTATTACACATTATTGACATTATATTTATGCAGTCACGGATTTACACAAAACCTACTTCATTCGACGTCTCTTGCACAGGTTGCTAAATCCTTATTGGTTATTTGATAATTATAAAATGTTTAATAAGAATAAAATTGTAAAATAAAACAGTTGTAACATCCATAATTTAGTTTCTATGCTATAGTTAAATATAATAATTGTCTTATAAGTTATATATTTGTCTAAAGTTTAACCACGGATGTAAACAGAATATAACGTTACTCAGAATGCGGTAGTCCACGGATGTAAACAGAATATAACTTTACTCAGAATGAGGTAGTCAACTGTGCAGAAAAGAACTTTGCGGCACAGAAACGTCACTTTGCGGCACAGAAACGTCACTTTTCTGCACACTAATGTCAAATATCTTATACTGTGAGAAAATATCAAGTTTGCTAACATAAAACCGTGCAGAAAAGTGCACGTTGAATAGTGGTTGTAGAAAAAAATAATTACTAAATAGTTAATAAATACTAAATAGACCAAAACAAAAAAATTACCTACTAAAATCCTAGCCAGTTGTATCTGAGTTTAGCGAACCAACTATACAAGAAAATTGATGGCAGAAATCCAGTAAAAATATTGTATAGGGACAGGCCCTTATCGGTTTTATATATTTTATTTCTTTAGTTTTATATCGACGTTTCATTTCAGCTTGGAGAAAGTTTCACTGGAGTTTTGTTCAGTTCAGTTTTGAACTCTGGCCACGCTCATGCTGTTCTTCATTTCTTTGATATATAAATTGTGTGAGAATATTTTATTTAACCTCTTCGTACCTCAACCTAACAAAATCTTTTGTGCTAAGTACCTACCTACTGTTTTTGGCAACATTGATGAGCTTTTTATGGGGCATGTTTCATATAACTATCTAAGTTGCAACATATTCTCTTTTGGGATTTAAGTGGTTTAGAAAACAATACTATTCTGTCTCATAGTATTATATTCTGCCATTGCTTATCCATTTTGCCAGAAACCACAGTTAGGTATCAATCTTCTTCTTCTTCATGTGCCATGCTCGATTATCAAGCGTTGGCTATCAAATTGGCTATAGTAATTTTGTTGACGGCAGCTCGGAAAAGAGATGCAGAGGATCTGTTAAACCATTTTTTCAGGTTTTTAAGCCATGACGTTCTTTTTCGACCTGCCCCTCTTCGTCCGTCTACCTTGCCTTGTATTATTAAATAGAGTATATTATATCTCTCTGGGTGTTGCATAACATGTCCAAAATATTCAAGTTTTCGATTTTTAACTGTTCTGACGACTTCCGTGACTCTTCCCATCCGGTGTAAAACAACTTCGTTACGAACTCTATCCACCCAACTTATTCGTAGGATTCTCCGATATACCCAGATTTCAAAGGCTCCCAATTTCTTGAGAAGTGTTTCTGTTAAAGCCCAACCTTCGACACCGTACAAAAGAGTAGAGAACATATAACATCTCACTAATCTAATTTTCAGATTCAAAGTAATGTTGTTTCCACATAAAAGTTTTTTTATCTTAAAGAATGCAGCTCTGGCCTTTTCTACACGTATTCTAATTTCTTTGTCATGTCCCAGTCCTCATTTAGATTACAACCAAGGTAGGTAATACTGTTAGCTCTCTCTAATTGTTTACCATAAACTGTTACTACTTGCAGTTGTATTTGTATTGGCGTCTTACTGACATCCATCACCTTGGTCTTTGCGGTGTTTAGCTTGAGTCCATAGTCATCACTGAGTATGGTAGGTATCAATGTCATGAGTTAATCATCTTATTGAGTTGATACCTTTAAAGTCAGTGTGCGAAGGCACTTTAAGGATTTTATAATTTTTTTTGAAATAAAATCATCAGACAATGAATTTTTAAAATTTTTTCATGTCTTTTGCTATCATGACTCCATATTAAGTAAGTTATATTGTAATTGATTGTGTCTTCGATGAGCTTTCTGTTAACGTAGCTCTTGTTTATTTTGAAAAAGGGTTCTGGGCCTAGCAAATCATTAGTCATTCAGTAATTTGTTATCTTCCTTTTTTGCTTGATGCGCTTTTAACTTGTTACCCACGATAATCACACCTTATTGTTTGCTGCTGGCTTCTTAACAGATCCTTTACAAAAAACAGTAAAATCCTGTATAAAAGGTATATTTAAAAACCCTCAAAAGGGCCACATCAAAATCACATAACTAGTTTTCGACTGGTTTACCAGTCATCATCAGTGCTTACGTGCAATGTACATGCTAACCACCAAGATATTATTTAACAAAAATATGTGGGTCAAAGCCCAGTAACAGAAGTCCGTCAAGGAAACATTGGTTTAAAATGCTACATTAAGTGTGGATGTTTAAAATATTTAGCTAATCTGCCCCAGGTAACATCTGAGCTGTGGATTTGACTTGTTTACATGTTGAAAATATGACGGCAAGTGAAATCCTTTACAGTTAAAAACACCAACTTTACCATACGGATATCTCTACTAAAGCACTCTTGAGTCTTAGTGGAGGATCTAGACGTTTGCCTTGAGGAAAACTTGCCTTGAGAGGGTGACTTCCAATAAAACACCAACCAAGAGCCATAAAAAGATGAACCCAAACTACGTAAAATATAAGTAATGTGCATTAAGTTCTCCTAATTTTACTAACTAGTGGGTTTATCAGATTGAATTTGTCTGTCTCTGGTTTAAGTTTATGTCAGCTAATTTATCCATTCCCTCCCCTAGATCCACCACTACTGAGTCCTTATATATATGGCTCGAAGGTTAGTTTGGGTGTTTTTCAGATATTTTTAAAACCCGAAATTCGACTCTAATATTTCTACTCCAACCTTGTTATCTATGTTGGCCACATCAAATGGCGTACTATCATAGTCGAACTTAGTTTCCATGATGTCTGTAGTTTATTATTTTCAGAGGTGGATCGGAATTTCAGGGGGGTACATCTTCATTTATACATACTATGAACCAATATAAAAAATGCAACTATACATTTATAGCTATGTACTTTCTTTATGGACAAGGGAGGACAATGAGAACAGGGAAACTATGTGTCAAAAATAATTCTTCATATTTCATTAAATAGACATATATTTCACCAGAAAGTTCTTGATCTGTTTTTAAATTAGTTTCTGTCCACATTACTCATAAACTCATAATTATATAGAGCTAAAAGCCCTATTCTTCATATAAACAGGTGTTAATTAAATTATTATTTTTAAAACGAAAAATACTTTCTGATAACTAATAGAATATTACATTAACACTACTTGCCACTGTATTTTAAATGTCTATGGATAATCGGCAGCACCTAAAAATATGCTAGTATTAGTAAAACTCATACATTTTTACAAAATATAAAAAGACTTTATACGGATTAGAAAAAAACACACTTCGCCTAGTGTGTTTTTATGCGAAAGCCAAACAAATATACATGAATTACAAATACAAAGAATGAGAAGAGACCTTGTTGGCATAAATATAGAAAACATAATACAAAATAAAGAATTATATAATACGTTAAATAATTTAGCGCACATAATATCAAAGAAACAATTAGAATTATATAATATCAGACGAATAAGAAATCAAGTAAATATCCAACCTATTTGAAATTGAATAAGAAATTATAAAATAAAAAATTAAAATTATATATAAAAATATGGATTAAAATAAATATTTAACCTAACTAAATAAATATTTATATAATAAAAAATTAAAAATTAAAAATTTAAATCAAAAATATAAAATTTAAAAATATAAAATAAATAAAAAATTATTAATCAAACAAAAAAAAATTAGCTAAAAACTTGAAATTTTAAAACTCAATGGATATTTTCGGTTAAGGGTCTGAGGCTTACCGAAATACCATTGGGAATATTATACAAGTCAAATAGACCTACACTTACAATTATTTCTGACTATTTTTCGATTAATAGTGCTGGAATTTCTCATCTGAGAATGAGAACTGGAAGCACTTTAAAAATTGTTTAAAAAAATAATAAATAAAATTTAAAATAGAAAAAAATTAAATTCAAAATTATACTTTGTTTATTAAAATTGTTTGGAATTGTTTATTAAAATTGTTTATTAGAATTATTTATAATTTATAATTTTCAGAATTAGTAATAGATAGGGCCACTATTAATTAGTTAAATTAAATTAGAAAATTGTTAAAATAAAAATTATATGTATAAACTACTGTAATCCCATAAGGAAACGACCTGGATTAGTCTCAAGAAGCCAGGTCATTTGTATTTACTATAAATAAATAAATAAATTTAACTTCGCCTAGTTTAATAGAATAATACCATAATCGTGTATCATAATATTACTTTGAATTAATAGTCATCATGATCAATGGTACTACAATTCTTCGTGACCCATGGAAGCCATGGTTTACTATTGTCTTCTATGTTTGTTGGACCTGTGCCACCGGTTTCCATAGTCTCACTCCAACTTTCTCCAGATTCTCTGTGATGGCGCCTTTATATCTATTTCTAGGCCATCCTTCAGATATTCTTTATATATATATATATATATATATATATATATATATATATATATATATATATATATATATATATATATATATATATATATATATATATATTATACGGGGTGTCATATCGGCTGACGCCGCATCCCCACACCTAACCGCCATCTATTTGTATCCTGGGCATCTTCCTCTTCCAAATCTCGGTGTTCCATGGCCTTCCTTATCGTGTCATTCCAGGATAGTCTTGGTCTTCCCCTTTTCTTCCTACCTGGGGGTTTCATTTCAGGAGTTTCTTTGGCCATCGTTGGTCGTCCATTCTAAGTAAGTGACCGAACCATTTTAGGCGAACCTTTTAGGGTGAAAGGCAAGTCTCCGGCGCCTAAAAACAGGAGCAGCTGGACTAAGGGAGAAAACCCTGACAGAAAACCCCGTTCCTACAGGATGGAGGTTGAGGCGTTAGACTAGCTCTCTAACACTCTTAAAAAGTTTTATTGCTAAAAAACCTAACCAGACATTCTTTCATGGTCTTAAAAAACATTGTTTATAAGGCAATTGTTATTACTGCATATCACATCTCCTGCTCATCTTGGTCTATTGCAGAGGTGTAACAAGGATGATCCTAAGGGGGAGGGGGGTTACGTCTACTTGAAGGTCTCTGGAGGGTATGAATAATAGTGGTATTAAGCGTATAGAGCTCAAATCACATCCAAAAGGGGGGAGAGACTCTTAACTCGTTGTTGTATCTGTGCCTCCATTACTTTGTCATGATAACGCTGCAAGCTTGTCTGGCTTGATTTTCGGATAAATTTTTTACATGACATATTCTAATGCCAGGTTAAACAAAAATGCGAAGAGCGGACCTCCATTTCTCAGTCCATAGTTTGCGTAGAAGCATTTGATGTCTTCCTCCTATTCTAACTTGTGCAAAGGAGGTATATACCCACATTTATGTTACTGCAGCTAGTTTCTTGGGTATGCTCAGTTCAACCATTGCATTTCATAGTCTTGTAATCGTCTTTCATAGACGATTAATTGAATCATAAGCCTGTTTTAAATCTATAAAAATATCTCAATACTTTTCAAACATTTGACTAATAGTAAATATTTGATCAATTGTATATCTCCCAGGCCTGAAGCCACAATGTTTATCACCAAATATTTCTCCAGGATATGTTAATAGTCCAATAAACAGTCTAAAACCTACTGCGTATAACGAATTATATCCTATATTACCATATAGTCTAGTCGCAACATAGGGGGTCCCGTGGAGAATTTTAGGTCTCCGCGATTTGATGGTGGTATTATAGGTTTTTTGGGTCGCTGAATCCAATGGAAGTGGTCTGGAAGCCCAAATGTGGTGCGTAGAGGAAAAGTAAAGAAAGTAAAATATGCATAGGTCATAATGTATTTAGCATAAAATATTTAGCCCGATCAAAGAACAATCTGACCCCAAAAAAATAAAGGATGATAAAAATTTGGGAATAGGTAGTGGAAATTGTCTATTATTATATAAGCAAAAGTTCACAATTCTACATTCAAAATGTAGAAAAATATACATTCAAAATAAGTCCGGAATTGGATAGAATAACCATTTTTAAACAACTTTTGTTCTATAGGGTTTTTTCACTAAGTTTAGTAGTAAGTAGAGTACTTTTCGAGTTATTTTCGAGTGAATGTGTTCATTTTTAACAAGAAAAAAACATTTTTTTGGACGGATTTTCGCAAATACCTCAAAAAGTAAGTATTTTATCGAAAAAAAATATTCTTATAAAAAATAAAGCTTATAAAAAATTGAAAAAAAATTATGTACCTACGCATGACATCTGTAGAAGAAGCAGAGTTGTAGCTAATGAAAAGTAGGTTTTTCTTCGTCAAATTCCAAATCGAATATTGCAATGTGAAATAACCAAAAAACGAAGCACTTTTTGGGGAAAATTCATTAGAACTTTTTTAAAGTGTTTAAAAAAAGGTTTATTTTTGTTTTCAAAAAAAGTTCTAACATTAAAAGTAAGTGAGTTACGCTCAAAATATTGTTGGTCCCTCTTATTTTCTTTTTGGTAAAAGAATCACGAAAATCACCCCCTAATTATCACTCCAAATAAATTTAATCGTTATCGCTTCACAAGTTACTTTGATTATGTCTTCTCTATATGATCTGTAAGTTTCATCGGTTCAAAGTGCTTAGTTTTGAAAACGCTGTAGTTAAAATAGCTTGAACGAGTAACTAATCACGAGTTTATGTAAATTTTGAACAGCCATAGCATAACCAATTTTTGTCTAAGAAGAAAACAAAATATCCAAAATATTCAGAAAAGCAAAACGTACATGTTATTACTCTTTGAGAGATTATTGGTATTACTAAAAATTTTTAAGTTAATTTGAAAAAAAAATTTGAATTTTTATTTCAAAATATTATATTTTAAAACCAATTTTTTCAAAACTGAGCACTTTGAACCATTGAAACTTATAGATCAGCGGTTCTCAAACTCTTTGAGTCATGTACCACCTACAGTTTTTTTTATTATTTTTGGTACCACCCATACTTTTAGATTGCGTTATCAAGACTTAATAAGTACTACTATTTTAAATTTTTTTGTGTTTTGTGTACCACCGCAAGTGATGAATTGTACCACCAGTGGTACATGTACCACAGATTGAGAACCGCTGTTATAGATCATATAAATAATACAAGTAAAGTAACTTACAAAGCGGTAACGATTAATTTTATTTGGGAAGGTAATTTGGGTGTGATTTTTGCGATTTTTTTACCAAAACCTAAAAGGGACCAACAATATTTTGAGCGTAACTCACTTAATTTTAATGTTACAATTTTAAAAGTCAGAAATAAACCTTTTTTTAAACACTTTAAAAAGTTGTTATGAGTTTTCCCCGAAAAGTGCTCCGTTTTTTGGTTATTTCACGTTGAAATATTCGATTTGCAATTTGACGAATAAGAACCTACTTTTCATTAGCTACAACTTTGCTTCTACTGAGTCTAGCGTCTTCATGCACACACCATTGTTTTCATGTTTTTATATGCTATATTTTTGCTAAGAATATTTTTTTCACTAAAGTACTTACTTTTTGTGTTATCTGCGAAAAACCGTCCAGAAACATGTTTCATTTTTGTTAAAAATGAACATATTCACTTACAAATACCTCGAAAAGTATTGACTTAGTGAAAAAACTCTATAGAATAAAAGTTGCTTAGAATTAGTCATTTTATCCAATTTCGGACTTATTTTGAACATATGTTTTTTCAAAAATGAATAACCATTTTCAATGTCGTTGCAAAACGAAAATACAGCCGAACCATATTCTAGTCCAATCAGAGAGTGCAGCAAGCACCTCTACCGGTTTCGAAACTTATTAGTCTCTCATCAGGAGGCACATATGCTGCTCTCCCTGACACACCCAAAACAAACCCCAGCGTGCAGTCCCGGATTGCAACGAACGAAACGGCATAGATGCCCTAGCGGCAACTGCTAGCAAAAATACTATTGAGTTTAAAAAAAAATTATTGAAAAGTTTTTGCTTAGAATTAGGTTCCCTAGCCACTTCCGTGGTTATTCTAACCAAAAAAATTTACACCCCCGAGGAGGGGTGGGAACCACCCCTAAGATAAAAGCGCACATCGAGATAGGGTAGACTTTGTTTCTTGAGCTATTCTCTACTTATTGTGAAAATATCAAGTAAATCGATGTAGTAGGATGGAATTTGGAGCCAATAACCTCATTGACTGCCCTATTTGTTCGTAATTATAATTTTTATTATTATAAATCTAATGAGAAAAATCAAATTAAAATTAGTGATACTTACTCGGTCCAATTAGTAAATTTGATATTAAACCACCCAACATGGGCGTATCTGCCATTAATGTTCCAATACCGCCAGCAACTGGAGCAAGATATGCTCCAACGAATGGAACTTTTGACAGTAAATTTTGCAAATTTATCAATTTTTCAACAGCATAAAAGAGCTTTTGAATTGCTGCCGTTAGATCATCGACTTTTCCAGTTCCTTCAATTAATCCTATTATACTCTTTAATATATCGGAAAATCCTTTTAGTACGTCCATGAATCCTAAAAAAGTCAGATCATTAATAAATCAATCAGCTTAATGAGACACTTGTTGAATTTATTTTTAAAAATATTACATCGAAGGCTTTACAGAATCTGCAAAGAACAAAAGTATCCCCAACGCAATTTGGTTTTATGAAAGGTTTAGGAACAAGAGAAGCCCTGTCCAGTACGAGTATACAAGTTCTCTTCCAGTGTTGTTGGACATGAACTGTAGTGTATAGGAAATTGTCCAAGAAGCCCTAGAACACATGGAAGCAGGAATCCTGTTAAACGGCGAACTATTAAACAATTTCAGATATGCCGATGATATCGGTATCTTTGCCAACACTGTACAAGGGTTACAACTTTTAATGAACAAAGTAGCTGAAGTTAGTAGTAAATATGGACTAATAATTAACACTTGTTGAATTTATTTTTAAAAATATTACATCGAAGGCTTTACAGAATCTGCAAAGAACAAAAGTATCCCCAACGCAATTTGGTTTTATGAAAGGTTTAGGAACAAGAGAAGCCCTGTCCAGTACGAGTATACAAGTTCTCTTCCAGTGTTGTTGGACATGAACTGTAGTGTATAGGCAATTGTCCAAGAAGCCCTAGAACACATGGAAGCAGGAATCCTGTTAAACGGCGAACTATTAAACAATTTCAGATATGCCGATGATATCGGTATCTTTGCCAACACTGTACAAGGGTTACAACTTTTAATGAACAAAGTAGCTGAAGTTAGTAGTAAATATGGACTAATAATTAACACTTCTAAAACTAAAGTCATGATAATCAGCAAAGAAAGAATTGAAAGGGTAAAGTTTACTATCAACCAAAAAGTAGTAGAACGTGAGCCAAAATACACGCACCTTGGCACTACATTAAATGGGCAGTGAGACCACTCCCAAGAAATAAAAGCTAGAATAGAAAAAGCAAGTGCAGCGTTCATCCAAATGTCCAAGCTGTTCAAATCACACAATTTGAATTTAGAACTGAAACTCAGATTCCTACGACTTAGGAGTACAATATATTATATTCCCCATTTCATATATCATATTCCCAACAATTTCATATTCTTAGTAGATTCATAGAACATACTTTTCAGAAAAATTGTATACTGAGAATATGCGTAATTACCATTGCGAATGTGCGGAGCACATACTATGTATATACTACATTACAGTACTTAAACGTTCTATGTATATACTTAGAATGTACTACCGCACTTCTTTTCAGTATATACTAAGAATATACTTTTTAGAACATTCGAAGGACGTGCTATAAACCTTCTATTTAAATACTTAGAACGTACTACCGCACATCCTTTTAGTTTATACTAAGAACGTACTTCTTAGAATATTCCAAGGAAGTGCTATAAACCTTCTATTTACATACTTAGAACGTACTACTGCACATCTTTGTATTAGAAAAATATATTTTTAAGGATATTCTAAGAAAGTGCTATCAAGTGCTATATTGCTCAGAAGTATGTTTTCAGCATCACCTAATCTCATCTTAGGTTCTACTGGTTCTACCAAATACCTATTATATTTACATATTTTAATGGTAAATGAGAATTTAGGTACTTAAAAAGTAAGTACATATTTATAAGTTATTAGTTATTTATATAAACTATTATATTATAATATTTAGCTAAACTAAACTATGTATGAATAACTAAAATTTATATACTTATATGTACTTACTTATATAAAATATGTATTTATTAAATAATATTGAGTTACCAAAATAGATTATACCTATTTTGAAGCACCGCAAACAAAATAAAGAGATTATGTATGTTCTTTAGTCCTAGTACTTTATCATTCGTCTTCATCCTTAACACTACATAGATACAAATAATGCCTATTTTCGATTTCTTATTTTACCGTTGTTTCCTATCCCTGATCCATTCAGGAAACAAATGGTCAGAATAAGACGGGGATATGTATTGTGGAATAACAACATCGGTGCACCGGTGGTTAGTGTTGCCAATCGGAGGGAAATTTCCTTTTTTGCGGGAATTTTCAACATAAAATGTAATAAAGGGAAAAGTTAACTTAAAAGGAAATTTTTGTTCCAGTCCAAATTGTAAAATATGAAAAAAAATCAAAATATTTGAAAATAATTAAACATATCTTCTCAGATTTTGTAAACAGGAGGCAATTTTTTTATAAAAGTGGGAATTTTTAAGGTAAGTTGACGGAAAAAGCTTACTCGACGGTTGGCAACACCAAAGCCTTTGGCTGTGGGTTTGGCATGCTTTGGTTCTGAAATGGCCCATATTGAATTGAATGTACCTAAATTCAAATTCCAACGATGTAAAAATACTCATGATAAACTCGAAGTGGTAAAGTTATTTCAATTATGAAAACGAATTTTTAATAATAAAGGTTAATACGTTTAATGTTTAAACTTTTTTACCATACAACAATTTTGAAATGAAATTCGTCCAATACTACCTACATACATAAGTTTTATTAATTATTCTAAAATATAACGAAGTTGATAATCTATAAGGATAATATTATACTTCCTATACATACATATTATTTTTAAGATATTTTAAAAGTATCTACTTATAAGTATGTGTTAAGAATGTACTTATAAGTAGTATATGCTTAGAACATGATGCGAACATCATTGTTATGTGGGTGGAAGCGTTCGAAATGTGGACATATAGATGAATTATTAAGATATCATGGATGGACAAAATATCATATGCCAAAATACTCCAAAAACTTAACAAAGAGAAGGAAATAATGTGCACGGTGAAAAGAAGAAAATTAGAATATTTCGGCCACATCACAAGAAATGAAACAAAATGTAACCTGTTAAAATGCATTTTGCAGGGAAAGGTGAATGGTAACAGAGGCGTCGGAAGAAGAAGAATATCTTGGCTCAGGAACTGGAGGACCTGGCTTGCGACAACCACTACAGGGCTTTGCCCTGTACTACATAACTACAGAATGATTCCGACATTCCATTGCCAACAATGCCAAAATTCGTAACGGATAGGCACCAGAAGAAGAGGAATTTGTTTTTAAAATATTTAATACAATCCTATTGTTGCAGGGTTCAAAAGCCGCAGTTAGAATAGATAAAGAACTGACTCCCCCATTTGACATAAATGGAGAGAAAAACAAGGGGACGCACTATCAACCATGCTGTTCAACCTAGTTCTTGAGGCAGTCATCAGAAAAACCAATTTAACCGGCCATGTAAACACCAAAACATTACAAATTACTGCAAATGCAGGCGATGCAGCTACCATTAGTAGGAGCAAGCAATAACTAAGGGAAGTGTTCAAGGAAATTGATCCTGAAGCACGAAAAAGAAGCCTTAAAATAAGCGAAACAACAACGAAGTACATGAACGTCAAGAGAACACCTGACAATGAAAATAATATCGCAATAAACTTATACCATCAAACCTGTGGATGCCTTCACATATCTGCGCACAGAAATGAACCAAAATAATTTCGTACGTAGCGAAATTAATGCATGTATTTAGAATGGGAATCGTACATACTATGCTAATAAAAAATTGATGATATTGAAATTGCCCGAAATCGATCGAAATTGTTGACAGACGACCAGCTGACTGGCCCTTCAATCACTAAAGAGGAAATAGAAAAGACAATATTATATTCAGAAAACAATACGTCACCTGGACCAGATGAAATCTGGCACTACAGCACTACATAAAATATTTAATTTTATTTATGAAACTGGTTGCTATCCTCAACAGTGGTTGCTCTCTACATTTATTCCCCTACCCAAAATCGTCAATGCAAAAGATGTGAAGATTACATACTCATTAGCCTGATGAGTCACACTTTAGAAATATTTTTGAGAATACTACATCAAAGATTATACAAAAAATGTGAATGGGACATGAGTGACTCTCAGTTTGGGTTTAGACAAGGTTTAGGAACAAGAGAAGCAATAGTAGCAACACAGGTATTGGCCCAAAATTGTTACGATTAGAGGAAGGACGTATTCCTGTACTTTTTAGATTACGAGAAAGCGTTTGATCGTGTCCAACATCAAAAGTTAATGCAGATCCCCAAGAAGCTTGATATAGACCAAAAAGACATAATATGCATTGAAAACTTGTACTGGTATCAGGCAGCACAATTAAAAATAGACAATTCTATATCCAAACCCATACATATAAGAAGTATATAAGGGTGTTCGGCAGGGATGTGTGCTTTCCCCTCTTTTATTTAGCATTTATTCGGAAGCCATATTTCACGAGTCTTTGGAAGATGCAGAGATGGGAATCAAAGTGAATGGAGTATTGATCAACAACATACGATATGCTGATGATGCTCTCTTAATTTGTGACAACATAGCAGATCTTCAACAACTTGTCACTTAATCAGAGAATACAGTAATCGAATGGGATTAGAGATTAATACCAAAAAGACTAAATTCATGATCATCTCCAGAAACTTGGATGTATTTGAAAACTTCACCATAACACTGAATACTAAGTCCATCGAAAGCGTGAGCAAATTTAAATACCTGGGAACGTGGCTTTTTAAAGACTGGGCATCGGACAGGGAAGTAAAATGCCACATTGAGCATCTCGACAAGCTTTCGTAAAATTCAGGAAGGTACTGACCTGCTCAGATTCCGACCTTACACTGAGACTAAGGTTAACTAAATGCTACGTGTGGTCGGTGCTGCTATATGGCATAGAGGGCTGGACACTCAAAACGAGGGATATAAACAGATTAGAAGCCTTCGAAATGTGGCTTTATCGCCTTATCCTAAAGATACCATGGACGGCGAAAGGCACAAATGTAGATATCCTTAAAAGAATCAACCAAGAACGCCAGCTTTTCGACAACATCAAGAAAAGAACGACTTATTTGGGTCACATCATGCGAAACGAACAATACCAGTTCCTTCAACTTATAATCCAGGGTAAAATTGAAAGCAAGAGAAGAATAGAACGCAAGAAAATGTACTGGCTCCGAAACATAAGGCAATGGACAGGGATTAACGACATACAATCTCATTTAGTGGATCTAACACTATCTTGTGGATCATTTAGTGGATCTAACCACTAACATCTATTAGTGGATTTGCATTTGAAGAAGAAGAAGAGATCGAAATTATTAAACAAGAGAACCAAAATGACTATATATAGAACATTAATTAGACCCATAGTAACCTATGGTTGTGAAACGTAGAACTGAAAATCGGAGTAGGCCGTAGACCTTAGCCTTAAGGAGAATAATTATCAACATGTCAGAACCAGGAAAAGTAGACAACACTTGGGAAAGTGCTTTTCAATAGTCACTAGACTAATAGTGTTTACGAATGACTTTAGTCATTCATAAATACTGTTTTAAGTTTTTATGGAAGTGTTATGGACTTCAAGAATGTGATTTCGATAATTTTTAATTATAATTTACGCCGCTATTAATTAACATTCAGAGTTGGCGCAATAATATGAAATGATTGTAATTTCGAGGCCAATCTCTCCATGTAAATTTTATTTCATTTGAGTAACATTATATTTTCCATAAGATTAATCCATAATAAGATTATGGTGTTCTTTAACAGACCATCAGAACCAGAAAAAGTGCACTATAGTTAAAGTACAAGCCGGATTATCTTATAGCACAGAAGTATTGATGATTACCTCCTACTAAACGATGAAGGATGGCCTCTTGTAATTGTAATGATAGTAACATATTGTTAATAGACTTACCTCCATCATTCCTTTCCTCCATATCTTGTGAACCATAAGATAATGACACTAAAACAAACAGACAGTAAATGGATATAGGTAATATACACCAGTTAATGAGATCAAAAAGAAGGATATTACTTCCGATTTCTATCCTATTGCATGGACAAATTATAGAAAGCATTTTTAAATTTTCTTAAAAATCTTTATTTTGCTCCATGTAACTTGAATATGATAAAGATATACAATAATAAAAAACAAAACAAAATTGTTACCTGAAGAAAACCTACATTTTTGTATTGTATCGTTTTTCACTTATTGAATTACTTATCTAAATTTTGTCATTTAAATTATCTAAATCGTGAGTTATTATAGGCATCATAAAATCCGTGGAAGTGTAAGAAGAAGACAAGTTTCTTGGTTAAAACACATTCGTGAATGGATTCAGGTGTCAAGTTCAGGACAATTACTCCATGTTGCAGAAGATCGAGAAGCTTTCGCAATGGTGACCGCCAACGTCGGATAATTCTGATACGGCACGTGAAGAAGAATAAGACAAGAATGAATATAAATACAGCATCAGAAAATGATACAAAAACGAGTCATACATATAGAAAAAGAGACTCTAAAAGGTAGAGCAGCGTGATGCAATATTCAGACAAATTTTACTGAAACTAAGTATACATAATTTTTAGAATATTGGAAAAATAAAGAGCGTAGGCGCAAAATTTCGAGCTAATTTTTAACTGTATTCTTTTTTTCGAATGCTGAAAAAACTAATAAGTATTTTTGAAAAATTTAAACGCAGAAGGAAAGATTACATCATTACCGAGTAGTCCAGGAACCGAAGCTTTTCAGCTCTCAATTTTTACAGAATGAATCGATTTGCTTGAAAATTTGAGAATAAGTAGAAGTTGAATTTGAGAAATAGTTCAAGGATCAAAATCTATATGATGCCGAAATGCGCTTTTTCCATGGGGTGGTTGCCACCCCACCTTGGGAGTGAAATTTTTTTATTATATTTTAATCGCAAAAGTTGATAAAAACATTCATTTTAAGCAAAAAATGTTCTATACATTTTTTTGCTAAAATTAATATTTTTCGATTTATTCGCTATCGAAAGTGTTAGTTTTATATCGAAAAAATCAATGTTTTTCGATGTTATACTCATTTACGATTCACTCAATTTTTGCCGTGGAAAATTTTTTTTCAAACCGAGTTCTTGGGATTTAAATAACGTACAATTTCGTATTAAAACATTTTTTCGTATCTCTGCCGCTAATCTTTCTATTCTGAAGAAAATGGCATTTTTTAACAAACTACAAAAATTCCTTATTCGCTTTTAACTCCAGTTTTTTTAACTAATCATGCTAAGCTAGTCACACTTCTGGAACCTATTACTAATACATAAATAAAGAACCATGAATAAGGCCAATGACTAAAAACACCGCTAACTTATATTATTAAGCTTCAAATTGGATTTCTCCTTTTTTTTTTTAAAAAAATATATTGATTTTTTAACCGTAACTTTTTTATTTTTTATCCTAGAAAGTTTGGTAAAAAAGAATTTTGTAGATCTCTACAGGATCTATAAGGCTATTAATATTAAATCCTTTTTAAACCCTATGTCGCAAAAAGAGGTGACTGTAAAAGGGTTGGTGAAGGTGGTTTTTGCATGTTATTACAAGTTTTAATTGTCAATAGCTCACTCAGTTTTTGCCATAGAAAAAATTTTTGCTAACCCCGTTCTTGGGAATTAAATAGGCTACAATATTATATTTACATATTTTTTCGTATCTCTGATGTTAATCTTTCTAATCAAAAATTCGTTATTCGCTTTTAACTCCATTTTTTTTTAAAAACTGATCATTCTAAGCCGCTCAAACCTCTAGAACCTATTAATAGTATATAAATATAGAAGACCAAATAAAGTAAATGACTAATTTTATTTAGGGTGGTAAGTAGGGGGAAGTTTCCGATCACTCTTTCGCTGAAAAAAATAGGGACTGACATTCTTTTCATAATAAGTCACTTAATTTTTGAGCTAGATACTTTTTTTTTATTTCTATAGATAGATATTTTTAAATGCTTTAAATTAGGTTCAACAAGTTATCCTCGAAAAATGCACAGTTTTCCCGTCTTTTGAGTTTGAAACTACAATATTTAGCATTTGACGAAGAAGAGCTAACATATAATAAAGTGTAGCTCGATTACTATTAGTCTTAAAGAAAATCAAAAAAACTGTTTTGTTTATTTTTTCAAAAGGTACATATTTGTTAAGCAAACTTGTTTTGATAAAATGAAAACTTTTTGAGTTAGCAGAAAACTGATTAAAAACATTGATTTTTTCGATATAAAACTAACACTTTCGATAGCGAATAAATCGAAAACTATTAATTTAAAAAAATGTATAGAACGTTTTTTGCTTAGAATGAATGTTTTTACCAACTTTTAAGGTCAAAATAAAATAAAAAATTTCCGCCCCGAGATGGGGTGGCTACCACACCCATGGTAAAAGCACCTTTCGGCACCTATACCTAGATTTTGATCCTTGGACTATCTACTACTTATTCTCAAATTTTCAAGCAAATCGATCTATTCTGTAAAAATTGCGACGTTTTGTCCTATTTTAAGCTTCATTACTTGGACTAGAGGGCCGAAAGTCTCTGAAAACTTCTATAATGTTTATTTTAATAAGTTACAGGGGTGAAAAAGAAGAGAAAATTGAGAGTGATTTTTAATTTCAAATATCTCATTAAAAAAACTTTTTGTTTATTCTAAGGGACTTTCGGCTGTCGGTAATAATACATATAATCTTTCATTCTTCGTTAAAATTTTTCAAAATTAATTTTTTCAGGGTTCGAAAAAAAAATGAATGCATTTGTAAAGCATTGTCCCAAAATTTTGCGCCTACGCTCTTAGAAATGATTTATTTACTTACATGAAGGAGAAACAAGAGCTAAAACGCATAATAAAACAGCAACAGCGATTAAAGTCTTCATCGTGAAGATTTTACCTGTACCGTGTGGAACTCGAAAATACTGAACAAAGGCTAGAGTAATTTCTTTATATAAATGATACTTAAAATAATCAATGAACTAATTGTAAGGTAAGTTTAATGAGCAAATTTAGAAGTAAGTATGGCTATAGATAACCATATTCAAGGACGTTAATAATATTAATATAATACGTATAAACTGTATAAAAAACTCATTATAGTAGGTATAAACATTTAAGAACAAGACAATCAAGGAATGGAAATTTGTCTTATTTCCTCATCTTCTTGTTCTTCTTCTTAAAGTGCCCTCTCCTCAATGGAGGTTGGCTACTACAATTGTAAACTCTTCTCTCTCTTCAGCTGTTCTTATTAGCTGTTCAAAATTTAGATCTGTCCACTGTCGGATGTTTCTGAGCCACAGTAGTCTTTTTCTTCCTAGTTCTCTCGTTCCCTCGATCTTTCCTTTCACTAATACAGGGTGTTTCATTAATAATTGTCCATATAGTAACTGGAGAAACCTTAGCACAAAATACGAAGATTTAACCTAAAACACTTAAAAATAAAATGTGGTTCATTACTGAGTTACAGGGTGTTTTATCTAAAAATTTAAAAACTATTTTTGCTCAGCAATTTAAAACTATTCGACGTATCCTTTTCAAACTTAGCAGAAAGTGGGACTGCTAGGCACCCTACTAAATTATTATAAACAAACGTTTCTAGCTACTACCAGAGGCGTACGACAGGGGATGGTGAATGGTTGACCCTTCTCAAATTCTACACCACTGGACTGATTACTATTTTAATGCCATTTTTAGACTTTCCAATACTTTCTACGTAAATAATATACTCTTGATTGGTAACGATAAAGTCATTAGTTTTCGAGATATTTGAAGTTAAATATGAAACGGCGCAGTTATTTTTATTAATTTATGATATGATTCATATGATTAAAATTTAAAAAATATTTGTACCCAGTACTTTAAAACCATTTGGAGTATTCTTATCATACTTGGCACAAAGTGTAGGTTCCGTACACCCTACTAAATTAAGATAAATAAACGTTTCTAGCTACTACCAGAGGCGCACGACAGGGGATAGTGGCTGGTTGACCCTTCCCAAATTCTACGCCACTGACGAAATTGCTATTTTGGTGTAATTTTTTGATTTTGCAATACTTTTTGTGTAAATAATATACTCTTCATTCGTAACGATAAAATGATAAGTTTTCGAGATATTTGAAATTAAAAATGATGCGACACAATACATTAATCAAAATAACCGTGTCGTTTCATTTTTAAGTTCAAAGATCTCGAAAACTAATGACTTTATCGTTGCGAATGAAGAGTATATTATTTTCATTAGAAAGTGTTAGAGAATCCAAAAATTGAACTAAAATACCAATTTCGCCAGTGGCGTAGAATTTGGAAAGGGTCAGCCATTCACTTTCCCCCATCGTACGCCTCTGGCAATAGCCAGAAACTTTTGTTTAACATAATTTAGTAGTTTATACAGTACCTATACTACCTGCCAAGTATGAAATGGATATGTCGAATAGTTTTAAAATGCTGAGCAAAAGTAGTTTTTAAATTTTTAGATAAAACACCGTGTAACTCAGTAAGGAACCACATTTTATAATAGTGTTTTAGGTTAAATATTCGTATTTTGTGCTAAGGTTTCTCCAGTTACTATACGGACAATTATTAATGAAACACCCTGTATAGGCTATTGATTATGTATTTTAGAATGGAACTACAACGTTAACGGGGTTTTATTGTGTCATATAGTCAATGGACCTCTCAGTATGAAAAAACCGCGGAGTACTACCATTTAAAGGGGTGCATTTTTAAAAAAAGGGTGCATTAGTCCATAGGCACAGGGCGAATTAAGGTGAATTCTATGCACATTTGGTGCAAACATGTCTACAGGAAAATTGTTTCAGGTTCAATTTACTATAAAAATATCGCATTTTAAAGTCAAAAATATTTTTTTTACAAAAATATATTTAAAAGAAAAGCAAGAAAAAAACACGAAACATAGCAATTTTGTTTTTTATCCCAAAACTTTTTTCAATGGGGATATAGGTATAGGCATTGCTTTACAGAAAAAAAACTTCTATCCTGTTTCTTTAAAGTGACGTTTGGTATAAGTTCGTATGGTTTATAGCTTCCAAATTATGATTTTTCAAAATTCGCCACTCACAGCGATTTTGGGACATTTTCCTTGTTACTTCGCAAACATTGTTCTGTAACTTTTTTCTACGCAGCTTTAGGTATATGCAATGTTATACATTTAATAGGAAGAAAGATCAATTATCTTTAAAACGGTCTATCGTAAAAGGCTGTGTGACTATTTTTAAGCAAGATATGGTTTTTCAAAGTTGTATACTTTTAACGATTTTTGATATATTTTACGATTATTTTTAAATTTCTCATAATAACTTTTTTTATTGTATATTTAGGTATATACATTGTGCAATAAAAAAGAAAACCTATTTTATTTACGTTAAAACTGTGTATTGTAAAAAAATCTAGGACTATTTTTAAACAAGATATGATTTTTCAAAATGTCACATACACATGCAATAGGTCCCACTAAGCTGGAACCATATGGAAAACATTTTTATTATTAACTTTATGAAAAAAGCTATTCTTTATAAAATGCTCTGCATTGTCTAAAACCTAAGATGCAATTATCAGATGTAAAATTTTCTCAATAGTGTACAAGGTATGTTCAAAAATATGAATTTCGCTCAAGAGTAAAATGGTGTGAGTAAAAGTGTTATTAAGAAAAATTATTTGAAATTAAAAATTATCTTATAACATGCCACTATATTCTTCTAATTGAAAAAAATGAAAATTTTTAAAATTTTTCTCAGATTACGGATACTCTTGAATATCCTACGGATATCTTGTTTAAGAATAGTCCTAGAATTTTTTGCAATACACCATTTTAAAGTAGAGAAAATATGCTTCTTTTATTTCACAATGAATATACCTTAATGTACAAGAAAAAAAGTCATAATGAAAAATTCTAAAAATAATCATAAAAAATATCAAAAATATCATAAAAGTATAAAATCTTGAAAAAGCATAACTTGCTTAAAAATAGTCGTACAACCTTATACAACAGACCATTTTAAAGATAATTGACTTCTCTTTCTACTAAGTATACCATTGCATATACCTAGAAATGCGTAGAAAAAAGTTACAGAACAATGTTTGCGAAATAATGGGGAAAATGGCCCAAAAATGCTGTAAGCGCCGAACTTTGAAAAATCCTATTTCGGAAACTATAAATGCTGAAGCAATGCCCATACCTATATCCGTGTGGAAAAAAGTTAAGGGACAAAAAACAAAATTGCTTTCTTTTGTGTTTTTTTCTTGTTATTATTTTGAGTATATTTTTGTAAAAAATAATATTTTTGACTTTTAAATGTGATATTTCGATAGTAAATTTAACCTGGAACAATTTTCCTGTAGACGTGTTTGTACTAAAAGTGCATAGAACTCACCCTAATTCACCTTGTGCCTAGGGACTAAAAATGGTAGCACTCCGCGGGTTTTTCAAATTTAGAGGCCCATTGTACGATTAGTAAGTAAATAACATAGCGAGTTAGTACATACAGTCGGAAAAATGAAAGAATACCCATGAACGATCACATCAATCACTTATTTTGTATTTGCTGTCTTTTTCTATAAATAACAAACGTTTGTTATAGAAAAAGACAAAAAATACAAAATAAGTGATTGATATGATCGTTCATGGGTATTTTTTCATTTTTCCGACTGTATTTTATATTTTATTATTATTTATATATCTATGTATTATTAATATTATTTATAATTTAAAATAACATATGTAGATATTAAGGTCAGAGTTTAGTATTGGTTTTGAAAGTAAACTAAAGTAAGACCTAATACTTACGATGCCGGGATAGTATCACGAGGTTTTTTCCTGGTTTTCCCTCGTGATTTACTATGGAATATCTAACGCGAGAATTTTACTGTCACCGTTGCATGTGGTTGTCTTTTTAAAGACAGATCATATGCTATGATTTTTTTTTGTGGCGGATACGGATATTCTTGAGTTAGGGTTGATTTCATGTAGTCGAATGAACTATCTTTCAGTAAAGTCGTCCCAGGAACGCAACTCATAAATATTGGCAATATCATTTTAAAGTCTTCTACTTTAAAATGTATAATATAGGTATGTCTGAATTGCCGATATAAATGAGTCAGATTAAATAAATTATTAGAAGAATTTTTTACTAACAACAACATTTTTGTTTAATTTATCAATATTTTGTATTTTGAGAACGGTATCCGATTTGGACGTCGAAACGTTAATAAAATCATTTTTTTTAGTAAAATTGTGGCTTATTTCCCATTAAAAATAGTTAATTACAAAAATGCCACAAGAAAATAGTTCAGAACAACGCATTAAAATAGGTAAAATATGGCAAGAACATTTCAACAAGGTGGAGAATGTAGCGGAGGGGCAAGGAGAGTCTGAGAGAAGTGTAAGATGCCCAAACGTGAAAGAAATACAAAAAGAAATATCATAGTCTCGTTAAAAAATTATGGGTATTAGTAATGGGAGTTGCCGCCTGTGGTTATTATTACTTCTTGGAGGATATTACTCAATCTATTTATGACATGCTGGACATCCGATTGGGAGATATTGTGCCACTCCTCTACAGCAACCATCTTGAGCTGTCTGAAGGATGTAGGAGCTGGTACTCTTGCTCTTACTCGTTTTTTTGAGGTTGTCCCAAATGTGTTCACGGTTTCGGATATAGTGCATGGAGCGTACCTTTCATTTTAACGCCTGTAGACACGCTGACGTCCATCTGAACCTCTTAGGCGGTGGCCTCCAATACACGCTGTATGCAGCCTACGGCGTCTTTGTTTTGGAATTAATCTTTTTTAACTATTTTCATTTGTAAGATAGTTTTTGTCCCTCAAAGTTTATTAAAAATAACGAAAATAAACAATTTTCCTACGGCATGACGTTCTACACAACCTACGGCATTTATTGGAGAACACAGCCTTAGGGCTATTCTGCTCTCATCTGAGAATAGTATGTTCTCCATTCCGCCATAGTCTAGTCAGCATATTCTCGAGCAAAACTAACTATGTATAGCTTTACGGGGTCGTGGGAGCAGCTGTGGTGCACGGGCTCAACGGAAAGTCCTTAAATTTCTTTCTGACGGTCTTCTTATAAACTCGCGTCTACATACAGCTATACTTTGCTGGCGAGCTTCTAGACAATTGATTTGAAAAGCATGTATTTTATACACTTATACATATCATTAAGTTTAACACAGTATGAAAGACCTCACTTCGCTTGGTCGATTATCTATCTATATAAACGAAATTCACAACATACTTTTTAACCTAATTATGCAGTCTTAGCAGTATTTTAAATAAAAAAAAACATCGTTAATATAATAAGGTACATATGAGATGTTACAGTTATTGGGGACTTAATTAGCAATTTTACACCGGTATTTTGAATTTCTAATAGGTTTTAGGTTTGTTTAAACCCTAATTTTACTTTTTAAGTTTTTTCTTATTAACTGAAAACAATGTCACCTTTGTTTAAGAATATTTTATTTTGTGGAATCTTTCTATTTTCCTTTGGTACTACTGTTCTTTAATGTGGTAATAATATATAACTATTATATGGATAATTATTTTACTATAATAATTTATAACTTTCCTATGGTTAATTATTTTATAAAGAAATTCAAAACACTGGTGTAAAATTGTTATAAAATTCATAATATACTTCTTATTAACCTAATTAAGTAAACATCGTTATGATGTATACCTATGTATATGGTGTAGGTATTATAGGATAGGTAGGTATAGTCTGTTCGCTAAACTCAGACACAACTGGCTAGTGATTTTGGTAAGTAATTTTATCAATTTGATAAAATTGACAAAAAATAATTACTAAATAATTAATAATTACTAAATAATTAGTAATTTTGTCAATTTTGGCAAAATTGGCCAAAAACAAAAAAATTACCTACTAAAATTATTAGCCAGTTGTGTCTGAGTTTAGCGAACCGACTATATGTTATAGTTATATAGGGACTTAGCAATTTTACACCAGTATCTTGAATTTCTCTAATAGAAGATTTGTTTAAACTCTTTTCCCTTTTAGATTTTCATATTAACTGAAAACAATCACCTTTGTTTAATAATATTTTTATTTTCCATTGGTAGTACGTACTGTTCTTTTAATGTGGTGATAATATAACTAGAGAAATTCAAAACGCTGCTGGTGTAAAATTGTTGTAAAATTCAAAATATATTTATTAACCTAATTATACAGCATTAACAATATTTTAAATAAAAAACATCGTTATACCTATGTAGGTACCTATATTATGTATAGGTTATAAATAGGTTAGTTATAATTAGGTATTTGCAATTTTAAACCAGTATTTTGAGTTTCTCTATAAAATAATTAACCATATAAAAGTTATATTATTACAACATTAAAGAACAGTAAGACCTCACTTCGCTTGAAAAATACAACACTTTGCTCTACCAAAGAAAAATAGAAATATTCCACATAATAAAAATATTCTTAAACAAAGGTGATTGCTTTCAGTTAATAAGAAAAAATCTAAAAGGAAAAATTAGGGTTTAAACAGAAATCTAAAATATTGGTGTAAAATTGCTAAGTCCCGTATAACATAACCTATACATATACTTATGTATACATAACTTTAACGATGTTTTTTATTTAAAATATTGCTAATGCTGTATAATTAGGTTAATAAGTATATTTTGAATTTTATTTATAAATATATAATCGACCAAGCGAAGTGAGGTCTTTCATCTCTTGTCTTAAACTTAATAATATGTAGTATGATATATGTATGTCATACAGTCGGAAAAATGAAAGAATACCCATGAACGGACATATAAAACACGCTGTATTTTCCTGTCACCGTGTCACAAAGAAAATTGCCCAGCGCAAGTACATGTAATAATAATTATTACATGTACTTGCGCTGGCCAATTTTTTGTATTGCACGGTGACAGGAAAATACAGCGTGTTTTATATGTTCGTTCATGGGTATTCTTTCATTTTTCCTACTGTATATGCCTTTTAAATTGCCCGCTAAATCCAGAGAGAACTGTCAATTGTCTAGAAGCTCGGAAGCCAAAGGGTGCATTCAGCAGACGCAATCGCTAACTAATCGATTAGTAATCGATTTGTGACTTACATGCTGAATGCCACAATTTATGTGGCATTCAGCAGAAAATCACTAATCGATTAGTTAGCGATTGTGTCTGCTGAATGCACCCATTGTATTTAGCTGTGTCTAGACGCAAATTTCTTATAATGGTACCACGGTACTTTCACTGGTTCACTCACATTACATTTCTCACCTCAAGCGCAGCGCAAAATAGATTTCTCATCATATTGCTGACAATGAAGCGGCCATTTGGAATTGCAGTACAGACTATCACGCAGTACCTATCTTAAGTCAATGAACACATTTGGGACAACTTAAAAAAACGTGTAAAAGCAAAGGTACCAGCCCGTACACCCTTCGGAGAGCTCAAGACGGCAGCGGTAGATTAGCTCTATATATGGTAGAGCTCTATATCATGAATGGATTGCCGCACCGGCTCCAAGAAGTCCGAAGGGCCAGAAGTGGCAACATCCATTATTAATACTCATATTTTTTTAACTAGACTATGATTTTCAGAGTTATGTTTGTTTGAATTTTCTTCGATTTTTAAACGTTGGATTTTTGCTAAGCATCCCTTGATAAACGACTTTTTTTTCAATAACTTTGTTGTTTTGTTGTCATCAAAGGTAGTTTTTAACATATCTTTCATAAAATGCGGTCCAAGATTGACATTTTAGTGGACGGTTAATTGTGTATATAATAAGCTCAGGCTGTATGCTCGCCCCCGTTAGATAAATTATTCCGATTCGTTTTTTTTTTGCATAAACTTACTCAAAAAGAGGTCCCTATAACAAATCCACAAGGTGCCAGGGAGGTACACCGCGCTGTACAGCGGTCGGAAAATTGTTTAAACATTTTTTTAAGCAAATTAAAAAAATCAATTTTTTCACTTTTGACAATTTTTTTAGATTTTTTGGGTCATTATGAGCAGAAAAGGTCTCTTGTGATTTTCTCTAAAATTGATTGTTGTCGAATTATACGCGATTTAAAATTTTGAAAAACGCGAAAATGACCATTTTCAAGGCTTAATAACTTGGTTATTATTATGAAAGTCAGAAAGCGATCAAATCGAAGTTTAAAGCCTCCCCTACAAGATCCTGAAGAAATTTTTGTCATTATTTTATTAATAAGCTGTTATTTTTAATTATTAAAAATGAGCGCTAAGCGCGTATTGACGCGGCCGTCAATGGGTGCGTTCACCAGACCAGTGCGCTACGTCAGCGCTCTGAAACTGTTTAAGATTTTTCGGGTGAACGTCATGTTAATTTAGGCTAAACTTCAACGTGTTGACGAAGCGGTCGCCATTTTATTGAACGTTGTATTTGTATCGCTTCAATATTGAACGTGTTTAAGAAATATATTGTAATGGCGCGATTATTTGAAAATATTTATTTTACAATGGTTTTAATTATAAAGTAATTAAAACTTAGGAGATACATAATTGTATATGCTCACGAAATTGTAAATCTGTGTATTAAGGAACAATATTTTCAACATAATTCATATTTACGTGATAATTATTATTTATTTATGGTGGATCATCCAATGGTTCTGCTCTGCCAAGTCCAGCACAGTCAGCAGCACCAAAAATTATTTCTTGTTCATTACATTAACAAACATCAATAAAGGTAGTATATTATCCATTTTTGAATTAAATTTGTTTAAGATACGTCAAATTTATCGTTGAACGATAGGTATAATAAATCAACAAAAACAACGAATCTCGTTTTAGGTTAGGTTCATACATAGAACAGGTGAGAACACAAAAAAACCAACTATGAAAGTGTCAAACGGAAAAATACCATTTACCAGACTAAACGTAGTTTTAAAGCGCTGCAACATAGCTGTTTAGTTGAAACTTAAACCGATTATTTCTGGTGAACGCAGCCATTGTGAGTGCAAGAGAGATGCACCATTTGACGGCTGGAATGGTGCATCTCTTCCGCACTCACCATTGACGGCCGCCTAATACGCGGTTAGCGCTTTTTGTTAATAATTAATAATAATAGGTTAATAATAAAATAATGACAAAAATTTCTTCGGGATCTTGTAAGGGGGCTTTAAACTTTGATTTGGTCGCTTTCTAACTTTCATAATAATAATTTTTAACTGAGGTATTAAGCCTTGAAAATGGCTATATTTATTTGAAAACCCCAATAAAGGGCTACATTACAAAACAGAACGTTTTCGCTCTAAAGAGAGCATCATCAGTGTTCTAAGCAAGCTCTACATGCTAAGCCACCAAAAATACATGGGATAAAACCCTTAAAATGTCGACTAAAAGTCTTACATTGACATGTTGCATATTAAATTCTGGCGATGGATGAAATTTAGAGAGATACCTCAAAGCATCATATGACTATTCCACGAAGCATGTGAGTGGTTGAGTCGATTTCTCCGTCTCCATAAAAGGTGAAGCCAACTCTCACAAAGAGAAAGGTGAAGAGTTGGCTTTCACCTTTCTCTTTGTGAAGACAGAGAAATCGACTCAACCACTCACATGATTCGTGGAAAAGTCATATGATGCTTTGAGTTATCTCTCTAAATTTCTTCCATCGCCAGGATTTAATATACAACATGTCAATGTAAGACTTTTAGTCGACATTTTAAGGGTTTTAACCCATGTATTTTTGGTGGCTTAGCATGTAGAGCTTGCTTAGAGCACTGATGATGCTCTCTTTAGAGCGAAAACGTTCTGTTTTTAATTTAGTCCTTTATTGGGGTTTTCAAATAAATATACCTTTTACACAGAAGATTTTTTCTTCAATTTTTATAATTAATAGTATACAGCCAGCTACAGGAAATCTTTTCCTTATGGATTTTAGACTTTTTTTGCTCATAATGACACAAACAATCTAAAAAAATTGTCCGAAGTGAAAAAATTGATTTTCTTGAATTTGTTTAAAAAAATTGTTTAAACAATTTTTCGACCGCGGTACCTTGTGACAACCTGTGGATTTGTTATAAGGACCTCCTTTGGGTAAGTTTGTTAAAAAAACGAATCGGAATAATTTACCTAACGGGGGTGAGCATACAGTCTCCACTAAACAGAAATCTGCCGACTGACTTTAATTAAGTATTTATGTGTTTACTCAATAATTTGGAAAGTACAGTAGAGCGTCGATAATGGTAATCCCAACGTCCGCTAGTCCGAACGCAAAAAAAAATTCTAAAATTAAAAAATATGATCGCGGACCGAATTTTTGGATTTAATATGACAATATGGGCAAAATATGACCGCGGATTTTTGTTTTGTTTATGCAGAAATACATACAATATATTTGTTTATTATGCAGGTGTTTTATTCCTTGTAACTAAAACGTATGTACAGTATTTCTCATGATCATCTTTCAGTGCGTCACAGTTTTTTGATTTCTTTCTAACGCATTAAATTGTATGTGACAGAAAAAAGGCACGTCAGTGATTACATTTCGTCGGTGACATTTTTATAACATTTATTCTAGTTATTCTAGTTGTCGATAGATGGCGCCATAATAAAAAATAATTCTTTTTTAATTAGATAATACCTAATATTACAAATATAATCTGTATAATTTATAAGAGTATACAAATCAAAGAAAATACCATTTTATAAATGCAAGAAACACTTTTGATTTCTTTTTATTCAAAATTGAAAATAAAATGTGACAACTGTCAGATTTAACTAAAATGTCATGTTAGAATAAATGTCATAAATGTGTATTATCACGGACTTGCCCTTTTTCCTATCATTTGTTACGCACTGAAAAATGATCATGAGAAATACTTTACATAAATATGTACATATGTACTATGTTTATGAGCTTTGTATGTATTTTGAACATATGTTCGATAATCCGAACAATTTGATAATCCGAACTACCCCTGTAGCAATTAGTTCGGATTATCGACGCTGTACTGTAGTTGTTATTCTTAAAATTTATAAGTTTTATTTACTTTTTATTTTCATTTTTCCATAGTTCCATTTTTTTGGTCTGGGCGTAAGTAGATAATTTTTCATTATATTTTATCGATTCTAACATGTGTTTTTGTGAAATACCCAATTAAAATAAAGAAATATTGCCATATCCTGACGAGTATCTTTTTTACGTTTTGCATAAAATATTTGTTTTTGTTAAAAGTCTGAGTCAATTATAATAGTTCTATAGTTATAATTAGCGGCAAAACAATTATTATATGTCAGGCATGTGGCATAAAATTATAATTTTTTTAAGAACGTATTTTTATAATATCTATGTATTTTAGTATCAACAACATGCAAATAATGATTAATCTGGTGCTAAATCGTAATATTGTTGTTGTACGACAATATCGACAATACGTATTGATGGAATGGATATTGAGCAGACTGCATCTTATAAATACTTGGGACATCGAATTCGGCTGGGAAGAGATAACCAGACGTATGAGCTCCCACGTCGCATAAGATTAGTCTGGACAGCATTTAGTAAACTGAACTATGCATTTAAATCGTACTTAACTACACACACCCAAACTCCACATTCCAAAGATGGAATCATCTGATATTTCTTACTGTTTCGTGCGTATTTAAAAAACGAACACACAAAGTCAAACAACATTTATTTTAAAGCAATTTAATAACGAATACATAACAATTAAATAAAACAATAAAGTATTTAACAAACAAATTGAAAGTAGTTGTTTTAAAGTTAATATCATACAAAATTTCAATGTAAAACGAATAATGTTTAAATTGTTTTTATTTATTTTTATTGTATTTTGTGGTAGTTAGTATTATCTCCTCTAGTCCTTATGCAAGCTTCAGTTTGCGTGGGCAGGCTCCTAATCAAATATCAACATTTTGTTGTGGTAGGTTGTTCCATCCTTTAAGAGCAGCTTGTACTAGCCGTGCTGTATTTTGTGGATTATCCCGGCGAGCTCTAATTTTTCTTTTAAGCATATCCCACAAATAATCTATAGGATTAGGCTCGGGTGAGCAAGCAGGCCACTCCAAGCAATGGATATCTTCTACTTCAATGATGTCTGTAGTCACTCTAATGGTATGTAGAGGTCCATTATCATACAATAAAATTAAATTTTCTACTGTTGCACCTCTCCAGAGCCTGACTACAGTTATGAACATACCTGTGAGCAGTTAAAGTTGACTAGATGAAAATTAAAGGAGTTTTTTACGAATCACAATTCCTTTCCAGAACATTACACTTCCCCTTGTATATTTGTGAACAGATCTTACAGTTTTCGTTCTTGCTTGTCTTCCTCGATCTGTAAGTACACGATTTCGTGGGTCATCTGATTTTACACAAATCCTGACTTTTTTTGAAAATAGCACATTTTGTCAATTCCTAATGTTCCAATTTTGGTTATGAAGACACCAATTTAGGCGATCAATCTTGTGCTGCCTGGATACCTCGCGATTATTCCTCGCAACAATAACAAGTTTTTTCAAATGAAATAAATATTACTTTTAAATACATGGTGATTCCATATAAGTTTGGGTGTGTGTATATGCCTCAAAAGGAAAATCTTTGACCAGTCTGTGTCGCCTGTACTCACTTATGGAGCCGAAACATTAACACTCACAAAAAAGGAAGTTAACAAGATTCGCGTAACTCAGAGAGCTATGGAACGCCAGATGTTGGGTGTTTCCCTGAGGGACCGAATCCCAAATGAAGAAATACGTCGTGTCGTAGAACAAAAACTACAGACGCTGTCGAAAAAATCGCGTCGCTAAAGTGGAATTGGGTAGAACATGTCGCCAGATTGTCAGACAACTGATGGACAAAACGTATTGTTGAGTGGAGGCCACGAGAAGAAGCACTACGGAGCAGAGGACGCCCACCAACCAGGTGGGCCGACGTATGAAGCATGTTATCGTTAACTCACAAAAAAAGAGCCAGATGGAAAGAGCTGAGACCTATGTCCAGCAGTGTACGCTTACGGATTGATGATGATGTATTTTGGTAGTTTTGATCCTCTGAGCTGTCTCTTATTTTACGAGATATTTTTAATTCTTTTGCAATTCGTCTTCCCGTGGCTTATGATGAGACATTAAAAAAAACGTAATTTTTTTCTTCTTCTTCTTAGCGTGTATCATCCTTTAAGGATATTGGCGATCATCACTGTCAATTTTACTCTATCTGCAGCAGTTGTGAAGAGTTCTGTTGTTTTCCTCCTCCCCTGCTTTAAATTTTTCAACCAGGACCTGCATCGCTTCTTTTTCCTTCCAAATTTCCTTGTATAGGGTCATTCCATATCAACTCAACACAGCTAATTTCCACCCCTCTTCAGATTTGGTTATAATTTGGAATTCTCATAGTGGCTAATAAGGGAAACAAAAATACAAAATTTTAAATTTTAATCTCAAGCCGTTTTCGAAATATGGTTATGTAAAGTTTTCCAAAAAGGTCCAAAACACCGCGACCATACTTTATTGAAATGGTTGTAGAATCTGACCTGATTGAGCTAGAATGCTGGGAGAGGTGTCATTTTGCAGCATTTTTGAAGCTCTTTATAATGATATATACAGCATTATGCTACGATAAACAAGTTTTTCTCAAACAAAAAAAATACATTTTGATTAAGTTTTTTCCCAAAATGTACATAATTTAAAATTTTCATAATATTCCTACAAATACATAGTACTGTTGTTAATAACATAAAAATTTTATCATGGGATGGTGATGGGTTCAACATAAAAAAAATAAATTTCACACATACAGTATGGTGCAAATGAAACGAATAAGGGCGACATTAAGGAAAAATCCCGAAGCAGGTCGATTTTTATTTTTAAATTGTAATTTTTTGGCATATATATCATACTAAAGACGTCATCCATCTGGGCGTGATGACGTAATCGATGATTTTTTAAATGAGACTATAGGTAGTGTGTTAGCTCGTTTGAAAGGTTATTTAATTCTCTGTTCAGTAATATAAACAATAACATAATTATTTATACAGGGTGGCAAAAAAGTTTTTTTTTAAATTAAATTAATTGACAAAAAAGAAGAATATATGAAATTTATCTGTTTCTGGCAACAGTAAAACCTATTGTAAATTAAATAAATTACATACATTCTTTTTTTTGTTAATTAATTTAATAAAAAAAACTTCAGTTACCAGCCTGTATAAAAAATTATATTATTGTTTATATTACTAAATAGAAAATTAAATAGCCTTTCAAATGAGCTAACACACGACCTATGGTCCCATTTAAAAAATCATCGATTTCGTCATCACGCCCAGATGGATTACGTCACTAGTATGATACATATGCCAAAAAATTACAATTTAAAAATAAAAATCGACCTGTTTTGGGATTTTTCCTTAAAGTCGCCTGCTTGTGACATTACGAATTTATTCCTTTCATTTGCACCATACTGTATGTCTGAAATTTATTTTTTTTTATGTTTAACCCATCACCATCCCATGATACAATTTTTATATGTTATTAACAACAGTACTATGCATTTGTAGGAATATTATGAAAATTTTAAATTATGTACTTTTTGGAAAAAAACTTAATCAAAATATAATTTTTTTGTTTGAGAAAAACTTGTTTATCGTAACATTATGTTGTATATATTACTGTAAAGAGCTTTAAAAATGCTGCAAAATGACACCTCTTTCAGCATTCTGACTCAATTAGGTCAGCTTCTACAACCATTCCAATAAAGTATTGTTGCGGTGTTTTTGACCTTTTTGGAAAATTTTACATAAACATATTTCGGAAACGGCATAAAAATTTAAAATTTTGTATTTTTCTTCACCTAATCATCCATTATGAGTACTCTAAATTTTAACAAAATCTAAATAGGTCACGAAAAAAATTAATTCAAAGTGTGTTTGATTTGACCTGGGGAATATAGGTCTGGATCCCGCGTATGAAAAAAAAGTTGATTAATAGCAAGCTGAAAATTTGTTAATAGCTGAAGGGTGTCTAGTCGGACACACTTTGATATATGGGAACACTGGAACAGGGGAAGTTTTAATTGTGGAACAGGTTAAAAATTTGGAACGGTCAGACCACGAAAACGGCACATGTATTTTGTCTGACAGAACAGACTTAAACTCTCCGAACAGAGATTAAACTCTCATGCAAAAATCAGACTGCTATTTATCACCAAATGGGCGTTTTAATGAGTGGAATATGTAGAATATGTCAAATGACAGGAATTATGACAGGTGATAAATAGCAGTCTGATTTTTGCATGAGAGTTTAATGTCTGTTCGGAGAGTTTAAGTCTGTTCTGTCGGACAAAATAAATGTGCCGTTTTCGTGGTCTGCCCGTTCCAAATTTTTAACCTGTTCCACAATTAAAACTGCCCCTGTTCCAGTGTTCCCATATATCAAAGTTTATCCGACTAGACACCCTTAAGCTATTAACAAATTTTCAGCTTGCTATTAATCAACTTTTTTTTTCATACGCGGGATCCAGACCTAATAGCTCTATAGCCAATCGCATCAACGAATGTTTTTCATTTTTAGTATGTAACCAAATTAGCTGATTTTTCTTTCTTTTATACGTGCTTTGTACATGATACTGGTATTTTCCACACCACATTTTTTATAGCAATAAATCTAAAAGCTAGCAAGTCCTTGTTCGGAAGCGGAGATTTTTGCAGTTACTCGAGTACTTCAGATTCTCACATGGAGAGAAACCTTGTACCCTGTAAATGTACCTCTACCGTATATTATCTCTTGACACAGGGAAGTTCGTTAAGGGGGTCCGAAAAAAAAGTTATCCTTAGAAAAACTCAAAATCGTCAGATAAGGTAAGTAAAGTAAGTGCAAAAAAGTGCATATTTAAAAAATCTGACGATGTAAGGAAATTAGTATGGTATAACTAGACCCAAACCCAGACATCCAAAGTGAAAGTTATCCTCCAACACCAAATTGTTTTATATGGTCCACATAATGTTCGGACAAAAGTCACACCATTTTGAGAGTCGGGTTTGGGGGGGGAGAGGAGGGAGAGATCGGTAAATTCTTAGTTGTTTACGTTTTTCGTCAATATTTCTAAAACTATGCTATGTTTAGCATGAACAACCTTCTACACAAAAATGTTCTACATTAAATTTGAAATCAAAAAGGTTCTATGCATAATCCTTCTAAAATGAACGGTTGCAAAGTTACGGAGGTAGTATATTATAATTGGTCCAAAAAAGGCCTAACCCTGACATCAAAAGTAAACGTTTTCCGTTAACACCAAATTGTTCTATATGGTCCACATATTGTTCAGTAAAAAGTTACGCCATTTTGAGCGTCCGGTTTGGGGGGGAGATGGGGGAGAAGTCGGTAAATTAGTAGTTTTTTTACGTTCTTCGTCAATATTTATAAAACTATGCTTTAGCGTACACAATGTTCTATACAAAAATGTTCTACATCAAATTTAAAACAAAAAAGGTCCCATACATAATTGTTATAAAATCAACGGTTCCATAGTTACGGAGGGTGAAAAGTGGAGGTTTTCGATAATTTTTATATTTTTTGGACAATTTATAATTTTATTGCTAATGAAAGACATTTTCTTTAACACGATTGTGTTTTGTAAATAAAATTTGCTATTTCAGTGGCCGATGGTATGTTAGTGATATGCCCTCTTGAAGAAACGTCAACCTCACCACCCAAAATCATCATCAATTGCCCAAATAATATAGAAAGTATCGAAAACCTCCACTTTTAACCCTCCGTAACTCTGGAACCGTTGATGTTATAACAAATATGTATGGAACCTTTTTTGTTTTAAATTTTATGTAAAAACATTTTTGTATGGGCTATTCCACGAATATACGACTGTCTTGGATTAATCCACAACAGTAGTATGTTCGTGGAATAGGTATTATACAACATTGTTTACGCTAAAGCATAGTTTTAGAAATATTGACGAAAAACGTAAAAAACAACGAATTTACCGATTTCTCCCCCCATTCCCCCCCCCCCAAACCCGACGCTCAAAATGGTGTGACTTTTTTCTGAACATTATGTGGACTATATAGAACAATTTGGTGTTGGAGGATAACTTTCACTTTGGATGTCTGGGTTATGCCATTATTTGGATCAATTGTATCATACTAAATGGGCGAGTCAAAAAGTTCCACAAAAAAGCGAATATTTCGCGAAATGAACGTCAGATCGAAAAACTCAAAAATACGTGTTCAATATTTTTCAAAAATCTATCAAATCAAACACGACCCCTCACAAAGAGGGGTGGGCATTTAAAATTTTGAATACAAACCCCGCGATATTTCGCGAAATTAACATTTGATCGAAAAACTGCAAAATATACGTACCTATTCAATATTTTTGAAAAATCTATCGAATGTCACCAAACACGACCCCCACGGAGGTGGGGGGTCATTTTGTCGAATTATGGATAGATGGAGCTATAATCGGAAAAAAAGGTTGTTGGAAATGGAAAATTAAATTAAATCATGCAAAGTCCCTCACTTTACGGAAAACTTAACTTTTTTTGGGTTTAGGACCTACTCTTCACAACCCAATAGGCCCCCATAACGGTCGAGTAACTGCAAATTTAGCATACTTTCCGCCTCTACTATATAGCATCTTTTCTATTTCCAGTGTTTCACTGCATTATATTGCGTTCATCTATAGTATTCGGAAAAAGCGCTTCTGGCCATTGAAATACGTCATTTTATTTCAAAACTACAGTTCTCTTATTCATTTAGCGGACATCCCATCTGGTAATTGTATCTGTGTACTTTCTTTACTTTAATTTAAACAAAATAAACGGTGTCGTTTTAATTCAAATCGAGTCTCTTGCCATCCTTTGACACCGTGTTTCCGGGTCTAACCCTTATCAAAGAGGCTTCGCAAGAAGACTGATCAGAATCAAAACTCACCAAGAAGGTAGTGTAAATATTCAAATATTTACACCGGAGACTGACTATTTCCCCATAAGACTGACTTCTAACGGGGAACTATGAAATGAATGTCGACAACGATTCAAGAAATCTGTTAGCCCAGATATACAGGGTATCCAGAAACTCTACCGACAAACGAAGACAGGAGATTCTTCAGATAATTATAAGACAATTTAGCTCAATTCACCTAGTCCTAAAATGCTTCCTAAGGGAGCTAGGGCTCTTTGAAGATGGCGTCTTGTAATTAGTTTTTCTTAAATACCCCCAGAACGCTTCAATTTAGAAAAACGAAAATCGGTGAGTATATTTATCTTTCAGAGATAAATCGATTCCATCCATTGCGAATTTCTAGTATCGATCATAGGCGTCCGTTTTGGGTAGGGAAACGGTTATTTTATCACATAACTTTTTTGTCTTTAACTTTTAAGCATTTTTGACACTGGATTATTAAATTGTGAGGTATTCTAGTACTAAAACGTAGTATTGCTTTAAGTCGGTAGGACACACGGTTTTCTAGAAAAATCGATTTGAAAATTTTTCGTTTTTTGAATTTGAAAAAAAATTGAAACATTTTTTCAAAAAAAAACTGTGTATTTTACCAACTTAACGCAAGAGTAACTTTTAATACTAGAATACCTCATAACTTAATAATCTAGAGTCAAAAATGCTTAAAAATTAAAGACAAAAATGTTATGTGATAAAATCGTTGACCTACCCAAAACGGACGCATATGACCGGTACTAGAAATTCGCAATGCATGAAATCGATTTATCTCTGGAAGATGAATATGTGTACCGATTTTTGTTTATCTCAATAGAAGCGTTCTGGAGTTATTTAAGAAAAACTAATTACAATACAAGACGCTATCTTCAAAGAGCTCTAGCTAGGAAGCATTTTCGGACTAGGTGAATTGGGTTAAAATATCTTAAAATTATCTGAGGAATCTCCTGTATTCGTTTGTCGGTAGAGTTTCTGGACATCCTGTATAGATATCAAACGGACGACGCTTAGGAAAAAGTATTCCATCGATGCATCTCAGCTTGCCTATCTACTCCATTAAAATGTTACATTTTTTAAGCCTTACCTTGCATTTGTTAGAGGAGTCAATTTTATTTCTTTAATGTGTAGGGGGATCAGTAGAAGCTTAAGTTCAAATTTTCGTGGTCTACACCCTTGTCCTCCGGCCGCCATCTTGGAAATGGTGTGCAAAAGGGTTTCGCGCTATATCTCGTAAACTACAAACCCTATGGAGAATCTAATGAAACATAGAATGTAGAAAATTAAATTTTCTACAATTTTGTTTTTATTACTTTTTATCGTCAAGTGACCAACAAAAAAGACATAAACACAAATATGTAAAAAAATTTAAATAAGTTTCCAAAAAGCTAAAAAAAGTTAAAAAAGCCACAAAAAATAGAGTTATATCAATTTTTATTTAGAAGTGAAAATACACAAATTAATTCTTTGACAAGGTTGTCAAAACCAAACTTTTAATATAATGGGTTACCACGACGACGATATTGGTTTCCATGACGACGATTCAAAACCATTGTAATTGTCTACTGATCTGACTTTTAAATATTATGTCAAAATAATTTTATTTCATCGAGTTATCAGTAGTAATTACACAAGAGCTCTAAAATTATTGAATTTTTCCCGAGTGTCACTTTGACAGTTTTAATTTCACGAGCCTTTGGCTTGTGAAACAGTTTCTGGGCTAACAGTTTTCTTGAATCGTCGTCGACATTCATTTTCACTCATTTCATCGTTCCCCTTTAGAGGTCAGTCCGATGTTTGAAATAAATACAATCCTAAATACAAATATTTGAATATTTACACCATCTTCTCGGTGAGTTTTGATTGAGATCAGTCTTCTTGCGAAGCCTCTTTGGTAAGGGACAGACCCCGAAACACGGTGTCAGAGGATGGCAAGAGACTGAATCTGAATCAAAACGACAATGTTTATTTTGTTTTTACGCTTTACTCAGTATACGAGTACAAAAATGATGACGATTCGAATAGGCAAGCTGAGATGCATCGATGGAATATTTTTTCCTTAGCGTCGTCCGTTTGATATTTATATATCTGGGCTAACAGCTTTCTTGAATCGTCGTCGATATTCATTTTCATTAATTTCTTTACTTTCTTTGTTAACCCTGGAAGATCACACCTATTTTTTTTTACATAAACCTCACACATGGGTGTCAGATACCCAATGATTTTTTGTGAAGAAATAAAAAAAAAGTAAATATTTTATGATTTCCAGAGACTCTCTAATCACTATTGAATACATACGAATAATTAAATCAATAATTTTATTTTCTCTCTCTTAAATGTAGTAACACAAAAGAACAAAATATTAAAAATACCTAAAAATAATTAAAAAACATTTTCTAAAAAACCGGAAACATAATTCAAAATATTTTAATTTAATTTAACAACAAAATGGTCTTTCTAACTAAAATATAACACCTTTTGATTATAGAACTCATATTCATTCTTAGCCAGGTATTTCAGTTTCACTCATTTTAGTAACTACACTCATAAGACAGTGTGGCTCTATGCTTCATGCATTATGCTTTATAGCAAGCCGAGCATGCACGCTTAGCTTTTCCATATTTGCCTTTGCAGAAATAACACCTAGTTTTCTTTGCTAAATTTGTGGGATGTTGTGTTGTTAGGTCATTAACTTGAACGCACACTTGATCGCAAACCTCACACATATGTGCTACATACCCTAGCCTGTATTCAATAAATTCTCGTGATTGGAAATATTGCTCAAATGAGACCGCAACTACACACCCGTCCTTGGCAGACTAGATACTGAATTTACATAAAGCAGCATTACCATTGAAATGCAGCTGCGCAAGCTACATGCAGTTAAGTGTCGCGATGGGTATCTCACACCCCAGTGTGAGCTTCCAGGGTTAAATCTGTTTCTTCATTTTCCATCTTGTTCTTACTGGCAATCATGATTTTTCTTTTTTTTTGTGTTCAGAACCATTCCATACCTTTTGCAATACTACGTAGTGTGATCAACTAAAATCTGTATCGATTCTTTACTGTCCGCAAGAAGTGTCTTATCGTCCGCATCATCATCCGCATCAAAAGTCCACTGCTGAACAAAGGCCTCCTCCCCTCGTTTCCAACCCCATCTATCCTGCGCCGCTCTCATCCAGTTTTTATTTACCTTTCTTAAGTCGTCAGTCCATCTTGTAGGCGGTCGACCGACGCTTCTCTTGTCTTCTCTTGGCCTCCATTCCAATAACCTCTTCGTCCATCGCCCATCTGTCATTCTGGCTATCTGTCTACTATGACTATATCATCGGCGAAACGTAAGTTGTTTAGGTATTCTCCATTTATTTTTATTCCTTTTGTCATCCAATCCAAACTCTTGAAATCATGTTCTAAGACCGCATTAAAAAGTTTAGGTGACATTGGGTCTCCTTGTCTAACCACCCGTTCTATTTTTATGCGATTACTGTTAGTATGTAATTTGACAGTGGTTGTTGCCTGTAAGTATATTTTGTGTAATAATTTTGTATACCTATAACCTAGCCTGCATTCTTTAAGCGCCTGTAATATTTTGCTAAGCTCAACTGTGTCAAAGGCTTAATGAAAATCGATAAAACTAGAACTACAGGTTTATTGTATTCCACTACTTTCTCTATTAGGGTTTTTATACTTTGTATATGGTCATTTGTTCCGTAACTTTTTCGGAATCCTGCCTGTTCTCTTGGTCGATAAGTCTCTAACTTTCTTTCCATTCTCTTAACTATTATTCGTGTAAATAACCTATGTAAATGGCTGAGGAGGCTAATCGGTCTGTAATTCTCTAAATTGGCTTTGTCTCCTGCTTTGTGTAATAGAATCATAGTAGCGTTGTTCCAGTCTGTTGGAATATTGGCGTTGTGAAGGCAGATATTGAAAAGTAGTTTAATTTTTTCAAGTAGTATATTTCCTCCAATTTTTAGTGCTTCTGATACTATTCCATCTTCGCCTGGGGTTCGATTATTTTTCATTTTCTTCAGAGCCTCTTTGATTTCTGATTTTGTTATATCGGGCATTAAATCTGATCCTTGATTACCCCAGTTTTTACTGCAATTGAAGGTTGCGTATTGTCATCTTTTTTTCTTGATTTACTTATGTAACTCTGTTTAGAACTCTTCGACTATTGTTAATATTTCATCTCTGTTTGTAGCTTCTTTTGCAGTTCTGTTTCTAAGTTTGTTGATTTCTATTTTTCCTTTTTGTATGCTTTTCTTCAAAACTTTCATGTTCTTATTTTGCGTGTTCTACCTACCTCTTCAAACATCTCTTCTGAGCACATATTAAAAAGTAAAGGGACAGTACACAACTTTAACGTCTATTATAGTATTATGTAGTTCTTATTCGAACTATTAGGAAAAGGGGTCTAACAAAGCAGGTTGTATTTAAATAAATTACTTTATTTTGTATATTTGACTTACAATAGATACAATCAACAAAAAATAATTCCAAAACCATTCAGTTCTTCAATCTTTTTTGTGGTAAAAAAATATACCGTTAACCAGAAATTTATTTCGTACATTTAATGGGTTATTAAGGTTCTGGTACATCTAGTCCTACCAAAATTAATGAGATCATTCCACCCAACAAAGGAGCATTCGATAGAATAAGGTTAATCAATGAGACTATCGGCTGCAAAAAGGAGCCAATCATTGGAATTTGGCCTACCATACCTTGAATGCTAACTAATCGCGTTAGTTCCACAGCAAATCCTTGTACAGATTTGACTACTTTATCTACGGAACCACCTCCTGTTAGTAAAGAAATAATGCTCTGCAAAATTTCTGCCATAGACCTAAGAACTTCTGTGAAACCTGAAATGACAAAATAACTAATTAATATGTATCGGCAAACGTCATTTTAACGTTCATTTATATTACATATATTTTCAAAAAACCAAAATAATAACCCAAAGTTATAATTCTTCTGGGTTCTTATAACCCTAAGCAACTTTTTAGACTGCGTAATTCTCCGTTACCCTAGTGAGAGAATCTTCTTTATTGTGCTATTTGTGTTTTACTGAACACCATTAACACCATTAACACTGTTCACCATTAACATTCAATTCAATTCATTAATATCATAGAAACTGTAGGTATTGCATATTGTCATGAGCAAGACCAAATGCAATACTAAGAAATGTGCTGGCAAATGCACATGCATGCATGTGTATGTAAGATGCAAATGTATGCATGCCAAAAGCGAAGAAAGAAGAAGAAGTGATATGTAACGTTATGAACATCACATGTTTGTTATTTTTCTTTGAAGAATTATTATGTTATTCCAATTTCTGTTGATTTTATCAATTGTTCTTCTTCTTTAAGTGCCACATCCTCCAAGAACATTGGAGATCAGTTGCATGATCTTTACTTTGTCCACAGGTGAGCTAAATAGTATTGTGGTGCTCACTCCATACCATTGGCGGAGGTTCCTAAGCCAGGATGTTTTTCTGCGTCCGGGGCCGCGCTCTCCCTCTATCCTTGGATAATTACATATAGAATTTCATATTTTAGTTTTCTTCTTTTTATGATATACAGTACTTCTCTTTCTTTATTTAGCCGCTGCAATTCCGCTTGATTTGTTACGCTGTTCCTCCACGATATCCTCAACATTCTGCAGTAAGCCCACATTTTAAAAGGCTCTATCCTCTTGTACATTATTTCCTTGAGGGTCCATGCCTTCGTTTCATAAAACAAAATGCTCAACACATGACAGCGTAATCTTAGCGTAATTTGTCGCCCTCTGTTGGTTAGTACCTTTTGCATTTTCCTAAATGATGTTCTCGCTTGCTCTATTCTGCATTTGATTTCCTGTGATAAGTCCCATTTTTCATTCACCCAGCAACCTAAATACTTGTATGCTTGTACTCTCTGTACCATGTCTCCATTTATTCTAATATCTTCTAAGTTATTCGCTATATTTTTGTTTTTGCTGATGACCATCCATTGGGTTTTGTTTATGTTTATTTTCAGATCCATGCGTTGCTAGAAGAACTGCCTCATCAGCATATCGCAGATTGTTGATGACTATTCCATTGGCAATTATACCCTCTGTTTTGTCTTCTACTGCTTCTCTGAAGATCTTTTCTGCATACAAATTAAACAGAAGCGAGGAGAGCTTCATTTATTAATTTATAATAAACGAAAAATTCTCTACCCTGGTGAGATTCGAACTCACGACCATTCGGACCTTTCGATCCAAAGGTAGGCGCTCTTACCACTGAGCCACAGAGACTCAGTGGTAAGTATTCTAATGTTTAAATCTCAATATAAATATTTAATGTATATAAGTTTAAATTAACATTTAAGTAAACAGTAAAACGTACTTACCTGGATAATTTTTTCTATCTTCTACATCGAATGCTTGGTCTGATAAATCTACCCCTAGAATCATATTAAAGATGTATGTCAATAAAAATGAAAATAAAATGTTATTTTAATACATGTTCTTAAAAATACCATATTTTTAGCATCAACAGATAATACTATGAATATATAAACACAAAAGATACGAGAAATTCTCCACAATATACAATATCAAATAATTATTAGTAAGGTGCATGAAAAAGGAGTTCCAGGAAAAAGAAAAATATCCTGGTTGAATAACCTATAAAAGTGGTTTAACTTGACCACTGCAGGACTTTTTAGGGCAGCAGTCAACAAAGTCAAGGTAACATCATAAGCAGTATTCATCATAAGAAGAAAAATATGTTATTCTTCGGGCATCATATTTGTTGCCGCCAAATTAAAATGGAGCTTCGCAGGACACAATGCCCGACTGAAGGATAAAACATGGAATCACGAAATACAACAATGGAGACAATGGTTAGGAAGGAGAAGCAGAGGAAGGCCACAAAGAGATGGGCTGATGACATTAAGAAGATTGAAGGATACAACTGGAAACAAGTAACGCAAAATAGAAAACACTGGATTGAATTGGGGGACACCTATGTTCAAAGTTGGATTACTTAAGGTTGAAGAAGATGAAGAAGACGAAGAAGAAGATGAAGAAGAAGAAGAAGAAGAAGAAGAAGAAGAAGAAGAAGAAGAAGAAGAATCATGTTTCTTAGGATGCAGATTTCTCTAAGAGTATAAAAATCCTACTTGAGAAAATAGTGGAATACAAAAATATTCTAGTACTAATATTTTTTACGCTTTTCACAAAGCCTTGAGTTATGCCACAATTGAGCTAAACAAAATACTAGAGGCGCTTCAAGAATTCAGGATAGATTATAGCTATACATAATTATTATACCATATATACCTACAGGCAACAACCACTGTCAAATTATATACCGATAGTAATCAAATCATATAAAAAGGGAGCGGGGAGGATAGACAAGGTGATCCAATATCACCTAATCTTTTTAACGATGCTCGAATATGCTTCTAAGATTAAATAGCAAAATTTGGATTGGCTGACAAAGAGAATAAAAATAGATGGAGACTATCTAAACAACTAACGTTGCGCCGATGATATATAGTTGCTGAGGATCTAGAAATGACAAAAGAGATGGTACAGGCACTCGTTGTGGCTACAGGAAATTTAGGTTCAAATAAACATCTCGGTACCCAGCACATACTAGTGATAGCAGAGATAAACATGAAACTAATGGAAATAATAGAGGGTCCTCAATATACAAGAATAGCAATACATAAGATGAAAAATATGGAAATGAGGAAGTTATACCAAAGAAAGACAGATAAAATACTGGAACAGTATGAAAACAATGAGGAAATATGGAATATGGAAGAGAGATGGAAAAAATTGAGAGGCACGTTATGGAACACTGCAAAACAAGTATGTTGAATAAGAAAGAATGGTAAGAATAATAAAAGAACTGGATGGTAGAATAACGAAATAAAGCAAGCTGTAAAAAAGAAGAAAGAAATGTGGAAGCGATACATAAACACAAATGAAGAGCAAGACAGAGACGAATACAGAAGACAGAGAAATATAGTGAAAGAACTAGTAAAAGATGCGAAGAAGAAGAGCTGGAAGGAATTCGGTGAAGAATTAAACGAAGGGTTTGGGAATAACAATAAACAGTTTTGGAATAAAATAAGAAGCATGAAAGGAACAAAAAGGAAACAAATAAGAGGAATTAGAAATGAGCGAAATGAATTGAAAACAAACATACAAGACATACTAACCATATGGAATAAGCACTATAAAGAAAAATTCGAGGCAAGTAACCAACAAAATGAGGAGAGAGGACAGCAGGTAAGAGAAGTGGATAGAGACAATCGAGTAGACGAAATTCATATCAAAGATATTGAAGAAGGATTGGCAAGAATAAAGATTGGAAAAGCGGGAGGTGCCGATGACATAGATCCGGAGATGATGAAGTACGTGGGAGAACGAGGCAAGCTTTGGCTACTGGAAATAATGGGGGAAGCATGGAGAACAGAAAAGATACCGGAAGACTGGGAAGAAAATTTATTAATACCAATACACAAGAAAGGAGATGAAGCGGAATGTGATAACTATAGAGCTTATGCTTATTATCAGTGGCATATAAAGTCTACACCGGGATAACAGAAAGGAAGCTCAGGAAAGAACTGGAAGGAAAACTAGAAGAACAAGTGGCTTTTAGGAAGGAAACAGGAACAACAGATAATATATACATACTGAGAAATATAATTGAAAAGAAAAACGAAATAGGAGAAGACTTATATATTACGTTTATAGATATTAAAGCTGCTTTTGATTCTATAAATAGAGAAGTAATATGGTCAGTAAGGGAAGATCTGCAAATCCCGCAAAAGATAGTAAGCGTGGTAAAAAGTACCTATAGAAACGTACTTGATAAAGTACAAATAAACGGAAACAGATCGCCAATAATAAACCTAAGGAGAGGAATAAAACAAGGGGACAGTCTCAGCCCAGTTTTGTTTATATTAGTAATGGATAGAGTAATGAAGAGCGCTAAAAGAAGGTCAAGGCAATTACAGTCAATAATAGGGTACAGGAATTTAGTACCAGGGATTACTATATGCAGATGACTTAGTAATAATAGCAGACAATAAAGAAAAAATGCAAAAATTAATCAATATATGGGTGGAGGAAATAGAAAATTTGAAAATGGAGGTAAATGTAAAGAAAACGAAGACCATGATAGTAACCCAAAAGAAAAGGGAAGAAATAAACCAAACGATATTTAGGTGCAAAAAAGAAAAAATAGAAACAGTCTCGACGTTTGAATACTTTGGAGTAATAATATCAGAGGATGGAAAGATAGATCAAGAAATCTCATACAGAGCGAAAAAAGTAAATAAGATCTACTATGCACTAAATAAAACAATATTTGGAAAGGAAGAAATAGATAAAGAAATAAAACTGAAGGTATACAATGCAATCTCTGTGCCAACTTTAATATTTATATGCAAGTGAGACATGGGTAAACAATGCAAAAATAGACAGTACAATAGACGCAGCGAAGATGAAGCAGCTAAGAAAAATAGCAGGAAAAACGAAATTGGACAGAATAAGAAATGAAGATATTAGACAAAGACTGAAACAGTAATCGATAATAACCAAGATACAAAAAAGAAAATTAAAATGGTATGGACACATTAACAGAATGGACCAGGGAAGACTACCAAAGCAGGTGATGGAATCGAAAATATATGGTAAAAGAAGGAAAGGGAGGCCAAGGAAGAGATGGATCGATCAGATTATAGAAATTGAACAGGAAAAAGGAAAAGCACATCAACAAATGAAAGAGTTAGCAAAGGACCGCAAGAAATGGAAGAGATGGATAGAAGATGAATAAAACCTCCGACGCCCCTGAGGGGCATAAGAAGTTTCGAGAAGGAAGAAGATAAACATCTCTAAAACAAAAATAATGAAAAATTTGGTACCCAACCAGAACATCAGTATTAGTGGACAAGAAATAGAACTCGTAGATAAATGTAAATACCTAGGACATAAAATTATAATTGCCAGGGATAATAATCAAACCCATGAACTGAAGGAAAGAATCGGTCTTGGCTGGGTAGCATATGGAAGACTGAGAGAAACTTTTAAAAGTGAGCCTTGCCTGAAGAGAAAAGTATTTGTCAATGCATCATCCTTCAAGTGTTGACATACGAAGCAGAAACACTTGGAGGGTACAAAGCTAAGAGTCGCACAGAGAAAATTGGAACGATCCATGTTAGGAAAAGAACCAAGGTAAATGACGTCATCGAAAGGATCATTATCCAACCAATTCACGTCCACTGCTGGACATAGGTCTCCCCCAACTGTTTCCACACTTCACGGTTTTGTGCTGATTGTTGCCAGTTGTTACTAATCCGCCTGATATCATCTGTCCATCGTGTAGGCGGCCTTCCTCTACTGCGTTTATCTTCTCTTGGTCTCCATTCCATCACCTTTCGTGTCCATCTTGAATCTTTCAGCCTTGCGCCGTGTCCTGCCCAGTTCCATTTGAGCCTGGTGATACGTTCTATTACATCCGCGATACCGGTTCTTTGTCTGAGATCTTCATTTCTTATTTTATCCCGTAGGGTTACACCCAGCATGGATCTTTCCATGCGCCTTTGAGCCACCAGCATTTTCGACGCTGTTGCCTTGATTAGAGTCAGTGTCTCTGCTCCATATGTCATTACCAGCAGCACACATTGATCAAACACTTGTCTTTTTAAACCGATCGGTATACTGATCCTAAATATGTCTCTCAGAGCTCCGTAGGCTGCCCAAGCAAGAGTTAATCTTCTTTTTATTTCGCATGTTTGTTATCTCTGCCAATTCTAGTTTCATGACCCAAGTAAATGTACTTTTCCACAAGTTCTACTTCTTGTTCACGGATAATCAGCTGTCCACTAGGAATCAGATTAGTCATATATTTAGTTTTAGAAAAGTTCATTTTCAGGCCTATTTTCCAGCAAATAGTATTTAACTCATTTAGCATTTTCTTTACTTCTCCTAGGTCATCAGTTATAAGGACTATGGCATCTGCAAAACGAAGATAATTTAACTTTTCTCCGTCTATTGTAATCCCTTTATTGTCCCAGTTGAACATCTTAAAGGCATATTCCAGAACAGTTATGAATAGTTTTGGCGAGAGTGTGTCGCCAAAAAGGACATCGAAAGGATAGCCAAAATAAAATGCCGATGGTCAGGACACATAGCTAAAATGACAGATAAGCGATGGACAAAGAGGTTATGTGAGTGGAGGCCAAGGGAAGACATAAGAAGCATTGGTTGACCACCTACACGATGGACTGACGGTTTAAGGTAGCTAAATAAAAACTAGATTAAAGCGGCGCAACATAGACGGGGTTGAACACGAGGAAGAGGCCAATGTTCAGCAGTGGACGTTTGAGGCTTATTGCCCTTATCATTTTAAACTATACCAAATTCACAATCAAGATGCAGTAGAAATACCAAGACACGTTAAATGCTACTAGGAGCACTGCCGAATCATATTTACAATGTATATACATTGTAAATCCCAAATCATAATTTCCAAAGTTTATACATTGTAAATTATGATTCGGGAGGGCTCCTAGTAGCATTGAACGTGTCTTGGTTTGTTTATTTCTACTGCATCTTGATTGTAAATTTAGTATAAGTTCTCTCAGATTTCAGCTCAAAATCATATTTCAAAATTTCGCTTTGTCTAAATACAAAAATGCAGTAAAAGTATTTAAAAGGTTTTGCGTGTCTACAAAAAATAAAAAAATAAATATACTTACTATTTAATGCCAGAATAAAAGACGAGCTTAACATACAAGTGAAAATAAATATAAACAGTGGAAACTTCATTTTTCTATTTTTTTTAAACTAGAGTGTATTCTCTGAAAATAGTTATTGCCCCACTGTACCTCTTACACAGCTAGAAACTAGATATATAGTACTTATTAAAATACAAAAAATAGTTTTATGTAAAATAACCTTATCAAAATATCTATTATTTTTAACAAGGAGAAACATTATATCTGACACTTTTTTGAAATTACTTAAAACACATAATGAGCTAGGTGGAAAACTTATCTTTAAAAAATGTCGTTTTTTGTTACGGTGCTTAACGGTCTTTATGATAACCAAAATAAACGATGCGGAAAAATGTAAAACTAAAAGCAGCTAATAATTGTTTTCACCCATTTTGAAAAAATGTGAAAACGCTGAATTATCAGTAGTAATTGCACAAGAGCTCTGAAATTATTGAATTTTTCCCGAGTGACACTTTGACAGTTTTAATTTCACGAGTCGAAGGCGAGTGAAATTATGTCAAAGTGTCACGAGGGCAAAAATTCTATATTAATTTTAGAGATCGAGTGCAATTTGTTGCGATTATTTCATGAATAAAACTGTTCAAAACCAAAATTTTATTGTAATTTATTTATGTAAGTACAAATTAGTACTGTTAAACACACAGTTGATATAAAATATTTTACGGTTGAAAGTCATCACTTTTATAACTTTTAAAACATTAATTGTAATTAATGTCACTGAATGTATTTTTTCGTAGCAACGAAGGACATCTGACGTAATATACTTGACGACGGGATATTATCAAAAATTATCACCTTAATTTGCATTTCTGTAGCTTTCTATTGGTCAGAATCTCCTATGAATGAAATAATCGCGCTAATTTTATTAAAACATGAACACAATAAGATAAATTTGAAATAAATTAGTAAATAATATCTAAATATTAGTTTATTGCATGTACTATAATATATTATAATGCCATATTACAAGGTACTTTACTTTCCCGCAAGCCGTGCGGGAAAATTTACTTTCACGCACGCCGTGCGGGAAAGTGTAACTTTCGGAAACGAAATGCGTGCTTGAAAGTTGCTTTTTTAGCACGGCCGGCGGCCGTAGAAAAATAACTATTCTATTACTTTTTATCGTCAAGTGACTAACCAAAAAGATATAAACAAAAATAAGTAAACATTTTTTAACAAGTTTCCTTTTGGAGGTTATAAATTTTTTTTTCAGTCATTTTACAATAAAATAACATTATAGCAATTTTGTAGAGGGTTTTTCAGCGAACAATTTCCACTATGAAGGTGTTTATTTCTATTTATTTATCTAGGTTTTACAGCGCTCCAAACTTGACCAGATTCTCGAATGCTCATAGGGATACAATAAAAACATATCATTAGGCTTACTTTTCTATCTTAATATTTTTTATTCATACAATTTATTATGATTTTAACATTCCTATGCTATTATTAATCTATTTTTGACCTTTCTCCCCACTATAAAACTTAGGACGCTAAGCATATACAGAAAAGGTCCAAGAAGTTGTTTGAGGACAAATTCGCCGATCCAGAAGAAGAATGACGCAACCGCAAAATGCAAAATTCTTCAGAATAGCAAAAAAAAACGATTTTTAAATATTTAAAATAGGGACTAAATGGAGGGTAATCGTCCAGGTAAACGTCGTATTGGTTCGAATTTCATTATCTTAATTTAATCGCCCCATTTTCAACCCTATCTACAGTTGCGTCATTATGCATCTGAAACAATGTCTAACATAGCGCGTATTTCAGCAACGACACCATACCCTACCCTATTGTGGCTAAGCACATTTTTACAGTTCGGTCTTTTTGTATCATCTTTACATAGTATTTTAGAAGTTAATTGCGCAATAAACAGAAATTGAAAAAAATTGCAGTTACGTCATTTTTCTTCCGTACCTGACTGAATATCTGTTTGCTATTACTTTTATTACAATAATTTATCATAGGTGGCACAGCAGTCGGTCGCCCTCTACTTAACTTATTCTTCCAGTTGTGCTACCTATTTGGCCAGGTGTAGTCGTATTAAAAATTGTGAAAAGAATTTTGAGTTTTATAGATAATACTATTGAGAGTCTTGTGGGTAAAGTTTACACTTTTGTGATTAGATAAACATTTTGTGTTTTTTGTAAGAACGCATCATGAGTGGTGGTTATTTTATTTGTAAGAAACCTCTAGGGAAAATTATTTGTCAGTGGGAAAGTCGAGCCATCTTTACGCACTCTTGTCGGCAAACGTTTTTCGTCTCTTCATATGGCTGAAATAAAGAAGATTCTCTGGAAACCCTGAGATACAAACGATTCGCTAAAACAGTGACAAAATATGCATTTAATCTCTTCTCACTTCCTACAACTCAAGATGCAGCCCGTTTCCACCGACTCAGAGTGTATCACCAGATTCAGTCATGGCTCGATAAACATTGTGATCCAGAAAATTGGGGCTACAAAAAGCATGGAAAATTTTGGTTACCAATCCAAACTTCCAAGCCTCCAGTACCCCCGAGCTTATGAAATTAATCTTAAGCAGATGTAATGGAAACTGGAAGTGTGTGTGGTTGCCGAAAAGCAGATCTCAAATGTTCAGCAGTGTGCCTCTATTGTGGTGGTGAAATTTGCAGCAACATCGTGAACATATCAACATTAATTATTGAAGAAAATGAATTGGTAGATGAATTACCGACAATGACGCCGACTCTAACTCTCATTATACCACAAAAATTCACCTCGGATACTGATTCAGATCTTGACTCGCAGCCTTGACTATCGAAAAAAATGAAAAAATAATAACTATGATAGATCTTTTTCAACATATAATAATAAATAATATTATTTTATCTTGAAATATTCCGTAGATTAAGCCTATTGGAGATACCACAAAAAAAACGCGCCTCCAGACTTCTACCTCATAGGTGGCCGGAAAAAGGGTCATAAATAGCTTAATAATATCATAGGAATGTTAAAATCATAATAAATAAATATATAGATAGAAAAGTACATAAGCCCAAGGTTTTGTTTCTATTGTAGGTATTCCTACGAGAATTCGAGAATCTGGTCAAGTTTGGAGCGCTGTAAAACCTAGATAAATAAATAAAATTAAAAAACTGTATAGTGGAAATTGTTCGATAAAAAATCCTCTATAAAATCGCCATGATGTTATTTTATTATAAAATGAACGGAAAAAAAGTTATAGCCTCCAAAAGAAACTTCTTACAAAATTTTCTTTTATTTTTGTTTATAACTTTTTTGTTGGTCACTTGAGGATAAAAAGTAATAGATATAAAATTGTAGAAAATTTAATTTGCTACATTTTATATGTAATTAAATTTTCTGTGTGGTTGCTAGTTTAGGAGATATACCGTGAAAGTCCTTTGCACCCCTTTTTCCAAGATGGCGGCCGGGGTACAAGGGCGGCGACCCTAAAAACTTGAACTTAAACTTCTACTGAACCCCCTACTTATTAAAAAAATAAAATTGACTCCTCTAAGAAATGCAACCCTAAATGTAACATTTCAATGGACTAGTGTCGAATGAAGGCATAATACAAGGATGGTACTAAAGCTGAGAGATTTGACCTCGAACTTTCGGCTTTCAAGTTGCAAAATGAAGTAATGTTACAAATAGTACAAACGATATATTATTCGACGCGTCTTAGGAAGACGAGAACAAATATATACTTCCGATTTCATGCGTGTCTGTCCGCCCGTCTGTCTGTCCGCGAATATAACTCCTCCGTTATGAAGACAGAGATAGAATGACAAATGAGATATCGAATGGAAGCTTATAACCCAAGGATGGTACTAAATTTACTATTTTATTGGGAAATAAGCCACAATTTAAGTTAAAACTGAAATTTATTGACGTTTCTACTTTCACTTCGGAAGTCGTTATCGAAATACCTACAACAAAAGACATTTGTCGAAAGTTAAACAATAAATTGCAAATTTAATATACCTACAACAAATAAAATGCAAACATAGGAACTAATAAGTTTAAGCTGCTTCATATGACACCCAAACATAGATAAATATACTTTAGCTGCTGGTACATTACTGTAATTTCTTAGTTAGTCTTTACGAAACTCTTCTACTGAATTAGGGTCTTTTAGATATATAGGCTTTTGTCATTTTATGGAACTTGGGGAAACATGTTGCAGATTTAAATTGTAAAGGGAGATGGTTGTAATGTTTTTTGAGAAATATAATATATATTTCTTTACTAGGTCAGTGGACGGGATAGGTAAATGGACATCGACATTAAAGGTTGCATTTCTGGAGGCCTAAATAACTGGAAAGACATGTAGGTGCTTACGAATTAAGCAAACAGTTTCTAAAATATATAAAGACGGAAGGGTTAAAATTCCGTGATATTTGAAGTAACTTCTGCAATGTGTAGATCTTCTGAGGCCAAACAGATATCTTATTACTCTTTTTTTTAATTTAAAAATAACATCAGATTGGACATCTATACTAATAGAACCGCAAAAAGAAAGACCGTATGGAAGATGAGACTCATACAAAGTAAAATATGTTATTTTAGAAGATGCTAAATTGATTTCATTCGAAACAGATCTTATATCATAGCAAGCTGAGGCGAGTTTCTTACTTAACAAATCGATATGAAGCGACCATTTGACGTTCTTCTACTTCTTCTTATATTAGGTGTCTTGACCTGTTCTTAACCGATTTTGAGCTTGTATACATAGCTGTGATGTTGACTGCCAGCTATCTCGCCACCTTTTAAAGCGCCTTCCTATTGGTCTCTTGCCTGTTGGCTTTGAATCTCTGGCTATACGGGCTATTCTCTCGCTGTCCATTCTCGTCACATGCTGATTCCACTCTTGTCTTCTCTGTCTTACCCACCGTACTATGTCTTGTATGTTACAGAGATCTCTTAGTCCGTAGTTCGGCAGTCTGTCTCTCAATGTTTTCCCAGTTATTGACCTCAACGTTCTCATTTCTGATGTTCTCAGTATTTTCTTGCTTTCTGCTGTGTCACATCTTGTTTCTACCGCGTACGTCATGATCGATCATAATCGGTCTTACAGATGATTTGTATATGCGTATTTTCCCTTCCAGCCTCATATCTTAATCAGTGGCGTAGCTGACAGGCCCACAGGGCCCGCAAGGCGGGGGGCCCCGACGTTAGGAGGGGCCCCTTAAAGCCCTAAAGCTTCATACTTCTACTTTCTTTAAATTAGGGACCAAAACATATTTTCCTAATAAGCATCAAAATAGGGAATTTAGGAAGTAATGAAGCGGATAATTGGCGTAACTCTTACCCTTCCGGGTGCAATTTAGCGTTTCGTGGACCGTGGACATGTTGGTAGTTTAGATGAAAGCGAATCCCAAAAAGGTAATTTTTATCGGTGGTTTTTTTACTGGCTCAATATGATCCTGTTTCAGCTAAATTAATCGATAAAATCAATAACTTAAAAACAAATTACTTGAGCCCCCAAATACAAAACGAAGTTATAAATTTGCTGGCTCAAGAAACTGAAAACAAATTGATTAATTTTATTAAAAAACTTGTTTTTATTCAATAATTCTTGATACCACTCAAGATGTTTCAAAACACGATCAGCTTAATTTTGTTTTTTTTACGTTATGTAGAACTAACTTTTAATGAAAATAATTTACCTTCCAAAGCAGAAGATGTTGAAAGTTTTTTAGGATTTATTCGCATTTTGGACCAAAGTGCAGAGTGCAAAGGGGTATGCTAGGGCAAGCGTTATGAGTGGTGTTCATTATGTGACAGCTTTTTATGTTCATTGTGCATCCCATAATCTGAACCTAGTGTTGAATGATGCCGTTGCTGGTGTACAGGGGTTAGGGATGGACTTTAGCCGAGCCGAGCTTTTGACAAGTTGAGCTCGGCTCGGAATGTCGAGCCGAGCTCGAGATAGAAGCTCGGCTTGAACTTCGAGCTGCCGGATAAGCTCGTGGCTCGTGTCGGCTTGACTCGAATATTTTGAGCCGGCTGGAACTTATTCCATATTTTACGAACACATATGTAGATATATTAAAACATACATATTTTGTAGTCTGAATTACTTATTCTCAAACAAAAGTATCAGTTGTAGCAGAAATAAATGAATTAAAAAAAAGTATTAAGCATTAGCTAACATATTGACAAGCTCGTCAAACGAGCCGAGCCGAGCTAAGCTCGAGTTTGTGACCGTCCTTAACAGGAGTTGGTTTTTTTTACGATATGATTAAGAGATTATATGTTTTTTAGCGCAAGTATTAAAAGATGAGATGTACTATATACTAAGTATTATGACTTTGGATTCATCGCGTTTGCCAACACTTAAAAGGTTATGTGAAACCCGGTGGTCATCCAGACATTATGCTGTTACGGCTTTGCGTTGAGCTTTCCGACAAGTAATGAAATATTTAACGAAAATTTCACTGTTATCAAAAAACTATGAAAAATTAGAAGCTAATCCATTATTAGAGCATATGAATAATTTTGAATTTGCTGTTAACATTACTATTCAATATAAAATACTCAACTTAATCTAACATCAAAACCTTCGCATTCTGAAAAGGCAGAGTTAACGGTCGCCCTTCAACTTTTTGAAAAAAATCATGCTAATGAGAAATTCCTTTTCCGAAACTTTAGCCGAAGCGGCAGGAATAGCAGAATAGTGGGGTATTATACCAAAATTTAAAAATAAATGGATAAAACGCATAAAAAAATTTTACGATGAGCTCAGCTGCAATGAAAATAGTTATTTATGAAACAGTTCGTGAAGTATGCTTTTTGCGAACGCACGCGATGTTTAGAGCACGAGCGACAGCGAAGCGAGTGCTATACATCGCGTAAATTCGCAAAAAGTACTTCACGCACAGTTTCATACAATATTTTATCTACGATAAACAAATAAAAAACTGTAACTCTTCGTCACTGGAATTCATTTCTATTCTACAATTTTTAGAACTTTGACATTTAAAAATTCTAACTTCTTTCAAACCACAAAACTGTCAAAACTTTTGTTCTAATTTATTGCTCACAGGTCATCACCATGACAACGCGAAAGTTAAGGATATTTCATTATATGAAAGTGTGCCAAAAACAGTGGGACAAAGTAAATCCCATTTAAAATACATTGTTACTTCACGCACACCTTAAATCCTTCACGCACTGCTGTCTATAATGACAGTTTTCACAAACTAAAAACTTATACATAGTATGAGATAGAGTAGATAAAATAACTTATAGTAAAAAAAGTTTTAAGTTAATGTTTTCAATGTAAATTTGGATATAATATTGCAACAACTTACTACATAATAGGTTTTTCGGATTAAGAGGCATGTAAATAGGTTTTCATGTCTATTCCCAAAAAATCGATTAAAACTAACGGACGAAGACTTATTAAAGAAAGGCCAAATATTGCCGTTTACACATATTTTAGAAATTATACTGTTATTTGGTGCAACGGTGTAACCAGGATTATCCTAAGGGGGGTTATAACTACTGGATGGTCTCTGGGGGTATGGAATAGTATTGGTGTTAAGCTCAAAGTACATCCAAATGGGGTGAGCTTATAACCTATGATTTTGTGTCGTCATGTTTAAAATAAGGGGGCCCACAACAATTGTCGCGGGGGGCCCCCCAATCTTCAGCTACGCCACTGATCTTAATTTCTCCAGATGACATCTCTCAGACATTCTGACACGTAATTGGCTTTATTTGCTTGCTTTCGGATGCTCTCCATAACTACATATATTTCGACTTCCTGATATTCGAATCTCGCAATTTGTTCAATTAGTTCGTTGTTAATTACTATGGTGTTGCTTATGTGACATAATTATGTCACAGACTGTTTTCAGCTCCCGGCCTAGCAGACCCGAGTTGTTTACCAAGTAACCTTTTTTATGATTTATGATGTTCTATTCCTTCTCGACTTTTGGAGTAAATTCTTTCTTGTTTCTTGTAAATACTATTCGAGATGTTATTTATTTCTAGAACATTGAATGTTGTATAAATAGTAGGTTTTTGTAATTAGCAGGGCAGTTGTGAATTTGAAAACGTCGGTGTACTTTGACATGTAACGGGCGCGGTATATTTTTAAATTTTTGTAATTAGATAAATTGATAAATTATTAGATTTAGTGTAATAAATAAATTAGATATCGTAGTTTGTAAAATAGAGGATATAAATTCAGGGCTTTTCATTTGTTTAGATGTAAGTTATTAAAAATAAATAAAGTCAACTAAAATTAAACTACGATAAATTAAATCAACGAAAGATAGCAATGCAAAAAACTAACAGCAGGACACGAAACTGGAACCAAGATGACGACTAAGCAAAGCAAACGGACAAATGAGAAGGAAAATGAACAGAAAGTTAACATGCATAAAATAGACTTGAACGAAATGCAACGAAAAGAAAACAATGATAAAGAAAATCAAGAAACAGAAGTGGAAGAAGCAGAAGAAGAAGACGACGAAACGGATCTCGGGTGCAGAGAGCTGATAACTCACTCACCTTAAATCTTAAAATCAAAGAAACTGAAACGAAGCAAACCAAGACCATAAAAACCTTCCATCCCAAAAACCGCGCTGTAGAATTGGAGCCTGGAATGTCAGGACAATGCTCGAAGCGTCCAGACTGGCTCAAGTAGAAAAAGAAATGACAGAGTTAAATTTACATATATTGGGCATATATGAAATACGATGGCCTGGACAAGGAGAGAAGACAACATAATAATGGCAGTGTACTACTATTCTCAGGAAATGACATAACCAATGATAGAAGAAATGGAGTCGGAATACTTGTAAGCAAGGAGGCCAAAAGAGTCCTAATTAAATGGTATCCAGTGTCAGATAGAATAATAGTGGCCCAGTTCAAATCGTTTATAAGGAAGGTAACCATCGTGCAATGCTATGCACCTACAGAAGTAAGTGAAGAAGAGGATAAAGAAAAGTTTTATCAAGAATTAAATGAAGTTATGAGGAAGATAAACAAAGGAGATACTATTATAGTTATGGGGGATCTGAATGCGGAAGTAGGTCAGGATAATAATGGGGCAGAAGCAAGTATGGGAGTACACGTGCTGGGGGAAAGAAATAAAAATGGAGAAAAACTCATAGAATTTAGTTTAGAAAACAATATGGTAATTGGAGAAACGATATTTCCACATAAAAAGTGTCACAAGATAACCTGGGTATCACCTGATAAGAAAACAGAAAATCAAATAGACCACCTTCTGATTAGTAACAAATGGAGAAGCAGTCTACTGGATGTAAGGAATAAGCGATCAGCAGATGTAGGGAGTGGCCACCACCTACTATTGGGGGAAATAAAAGTAAAAATAAGGGCGAAAAACAGCAATAAACAACTCAACAGACGCAAGAAATACAACATACAAGAATTGAATGATAGCGAAACTCATAATGAATGGAGTAATAGAATAAAACTGAATGCAGAAACTATAAACCATATGCAGATAAGTGTAGAAGAGAAATGGGAATCGATTAAACTTGCCGTACATCAAAATGCTCAGGAAATCTTAGGATATTAATAAGAAGAACGGAAAGAGTGGATAAGTGAAAATACCTGGCAACTTATTAGAAAAAGAAAGGACCTCAAAGCCACATTAAATAGAGCACAAAGAAGTGACGACAAAATTAAAATAGGCCAAGAATATGAAGCTGCAAATAAACAGGTAAAAAAGAGTGCTAGAGGAGACAAGAGAAAATGGGCTGAGGGAATGGCTCGAGCAGCAGAAGAAGCAGGAGCAACAAATAACCAAAGAGAATTATATAGAAACACCAAGCGTTTGGCAAACAGGAACACAAACAATAACAAACCACTAAAAGACAAAAGAGGACAAGTTCTCACAACGACAGAAGAACAGACCCATAGATGGCAGGAGTATTACCAAGAACTCATAGCAGAGCAAGAAAACGAACCGTTTGCGCAAGAAGACCATGCAGGAGGACCAATTGAAAACTGTTTAAAAATAAATGCAGAGAGCCCAACGAAGAAAGAATTAGGTGAAGCAATCCGTCACCTGAGGAATAACAAAGCAGCAGGAATTGACGGTATCCCATCCGAATTGTGGAAAGCTGACATTGAGGGAACAGTGGAGTTACTGGCACCATTGCTGATAGAGATATGGAATGAAGAACACGTACCTACAGAGTGGAATAATGGAATCATAATAAATCTCCCAAAAAAAGGTGACGCGCAGCTATGCGAAAACTGGAGAGGAGTAACACTATTGTGTTCTATAAATAAAATACTAGCCTATATTTTACATCAAAGAATTAACGTCGAAATCAATAAAAATCTTCGCAATGAACAAGCGGGTTTTAGAAGGGGAAGATCCTGTATTGACCAGATTGCTACATCACATATCATCATAGAAGAAATTAAAGAAAAGAATGCAGCACTGATAATGACGTTTGTAGACTTTGCCAAAGCGTTTGATAGTATAAAACACAAAGCTCTTTGGAACATCTTAAGCCACGCGAAAATTCCACCTAAGATCATTAAAATAATACAAATGATGTATAACCGAACAACAATCCAGGTATTACATAAGGGTCAAATGACGGACAAAATAGAAATAGAGAAGGGGGTAAAGCAAGGCTGTATACTCTCACCTCTACTCTTCAATATATGTCTCAACTACATTTTACAAAAAACCATAGACAGAAAAAACGGAATCCCTTGGAACTACTTAGATGGTAAGAAACTGGCTGATATGGAATATGCAGATGATATATGCCTGGTATCCCATACAATAGATGATATGCAGAACATGCTAAGTAAACTGGAGAAAGAGGCAGCAGAAATTGGTCTCCGAATAAATGTCAATAAGATAGTTGAGATGAGAATAGGCCAACTCCGACAGAAAAAAATTATATATCAGTAAAGAAGAAGTAAAACAGGTACAAGAATTTTGCTACCTAGGAAGTATACTTGGCGTACATGGTGGAATCGAGGCGGACATTAAACATCGACTTAGAAAAGCACAACAAGTATTTGGAACACTCTCAAACATATGGAGGTCAACACAAATTAGTCAAAACACCAAAATAAGACTGTTTAATAGTAATGTTAAAACAGTATTACTGTATGGATGCGAGACCTGGGCAATAACAAACGGAACTGTCAAAAAACTCCAAGTATTTGTAAACAGGTGCCTCCGAAAAATTTTGAAAGTATATTGGCCCAACATCATAACAAATCAAGAACTCTGGAAGAAAACCAAACAAGAGCCAATTGAAATTGCAATAAAAGGAAAAGATGGAATTGGCTGGGACACACCCTGAGGAAGGACAACTCAGATATAACAATGAAAGCTCTAAAATGGACAGTAGCAGGACGAAGAAAGCAAGGACGACCCGCAACGACCTGGAGAAGAACAATTGAAGCTGACTACAAAGGTATGAGAAAGAGCTGGGGAGAGGTAGCAGCTATGGCCAGAGACAGAGTCCAATGGAGAAGCTTCGTGGATGCCCTATGCTCGTTTACGGAGTAACAGGAAATAAGAGAGAAGAAAATTAAACATTAGTGCCTAAAAGATCATAGAAAAGTCAGTTTTGTAACACTTGCTCTACATAAGTATATTAAAAATAACAGAGGTATTTTACCTAAGCGCACAAAAATGCTCATTTATTAAAAAAAAACAAAATAAAATAACACAAAAATTTACATTTTTATTCCATTTCTTTAATGTAATGCATTAATACATAATATTTGTAAATTCAAGTGCAAATTACTTAGAATCTATATTTCAGTGCAAAGTTGTGTTACATATTAAACTAAGACACAACGAAAAATAGTTAAAGAATATACCTATGTATATTTTAACTCCCTGTGTAGTATCAATATTGTATATCTGGGGACTCATATTAATGAAAGCTGGAACCCTACTATAGAAATAAAAAGTATAATTGCCAAAGCAAGAACAAGTTTTATGAAATTTAAGAAAATCCTTTGCAGTCATGATCTCAATTTGGATCTTCGCATAAGAATGGTTCGATGTTATATTTCCAATACTACTCTACGGTGTTGAAGCATGGGTCCTGAGAGAATCGCTTTTAAAGAACCTGGAAGAATTTGAGATGTAGATCTACCGCCATATTCTGAAGATCAGTTGGGTAGAGAGTCACAAACGAAAGGGTTTTGCAACGTTTGAATAAAAGTTGAAAAGTAGTGAACAAGGTTAAAAGGCGTAAATTGGAATACTTTGGTCATATAATGCGTCACCCAGAAAATATGATATACTTCACCTTGCCATGTAAGGTAAAATTATGGGAAAAAGAAGTGTGGGACGCCGTACAACTTCTTGGCTTAAAAACCTACGCCAATGCTTGGCAACATGAGAGCCAACGATCGACAAGCGGTCTTGGCACTTTAAGAAGAAGAGTATCGATATTAAGTAACAGTCAGCTAATAACTTATTGGGTTACTTCAGTTTTTATTCTAGATTGGCTTTTCTTAGATCCTTTCCAGTTTACTATTCCGTTTGACAGAGTCTTCGAATGGAGTACTGAGTTAAGAGTTCTTAATAGAACTCAGTTCGTGCTAGTAAACCCTACTCTTATATCCTAAAAGACAGAAAGTGTCGCGTAACCACGGGATACATGGCATAGTAAATTATGTAACAAATGAGAGAGGATGGAAGGTGAGTTTGCTTGCGCCTGAAAACTAGTAGTCGGAGAGTAGTCGAGGATATGTTGAGTTAGTTGTATACATGTGATGCGATGAAATACCAGTCGAATTTTTAAAAGTTTTTAACGAGAACAACATGAATGTATTATTGGAACTGTTTAATAAGATATACAATACTGGTCAAATTCCATCGGACTGGTTGAAATCTACATTTGTACCCCTTCCCAAGAAATCCAATTCTAAGACGTGTAGCGAATATCGCCTTATAAGGTTAATGAGTCACACCCTTAAAATATTCTTGCGTATTATCCATTCCAGAATGCGAGCAAAATGAGAACACAGCATAAGTAAAACACAGTTCGGTTTTAGATGCGGTTTTGGAATTCGAGAGCCCCTATTTGCAATACAAGTCTTGATTCAAAAATGCCTGGATCAACAGAAAGATGTTTACGCCTGTTTTATCGACTATGAGAAAGCATTCGATACTATCAAACATGACAAACTCATAGAACTATTACATCTTTCAGGACTTGACACTAAGGATATCCAGATTATAATAAATCTATATTGGAATCAAACAGCCCACATAAAGAATGGACATATGGTGAGTGAAAACATAACCATTTCTAGAGGGGTTAGACAGGGCTGTATTCTTTCGCCACTGCTTTTCAACCTGTACACGGAACAAATATTTCTAGAGGCACTGGAAGAGTACAATGAGGGCATCAAGATTAATGGCGTACCAATAAGTAATTTTCGATATGCAAATGATACTGTTATACTGGCCGATAATATCGAAGATTTACAGATGATGCTAAATAGAGTAAATACAACTGGCAACCGATTTGGACTGAAAATCAATAGAAAGAAAACTAAATTTATGGTGATCAGTAAAAAGAACATTCAACATATGGAACTGAATATTGAAGCCGAACGTATTGAAAGAGTATACCGATTTAAATATCTGGGATATGCAGTAAATGATAAGTGGGACCCAGACGTAGAGATTAGGATTCGAATTGAAATAGCAAGATCCAAATTCATAAAAATGAGAAAGCTCTTAAGCAACCGCAACCTAAGCGTTAACCTCCGATGGCGCGCCACGAAATGCTACGTACTCTCTACGTTACTTTACGGAGTAGTATTGTGGACGTTAACAGCAGCAACTATAAAGAAGTTAGCGGCTCTAGAAATGTGGCTGTATCGACGCATACTGAGAATACCTTAGACAGACAGAGTGACCAACACAGAGGTATTGAGACGAATGGGTAAAGAGGTGGAATTGTTAACAACTGTTAAAAGGAGGAAAGCGTCATACCTGGGCCATGTGTTCCGTAATGATAAGTACAGTCTGCTACAGCTTATCGTGGAAGGCAATATTGAAGGTAGAAGAGGTTTGGGCAGAAAGAAGAAATCCTGGCTGAGAAACTTGAGAGAATGGTTTCAAATACCAGAAGCTGCGAACATAATACATGCGGCACAAAACAGAGAAACCTATTGTTTGATGGTCGCCAAACTTCGGTAGAAGACGGCACATAAAGAAGAAGAAGAGTTGTATACATGACTTTCCTCAACTGGCGGTAACCAGAGTGGGGAACGAGGGTAGTTATAAGGGGTCAAAGTCGAGGTTTTTATTATTTTTTTTTGTGACGCTCGTGATCGAGATAGTGCACCAAAATTTGGGAATAAGTAGGCCATGACGTAACTAAGTAAAATCTCCAGGGGCGGAACGCTGCGTGGCCGACAAAGGGCCGGCAGGGGTGAATATAAAAAATATAAGGGGTTTTTTTGTAATGTTCGTGATTGAGATAGTGCACCAAAATTTGGGAATAAGTAGACCGTGACATAACTAAGTAAAATCTCCAGAGGCGGAAACCAGAGTGGGGGACGAGGGTAGTTTTAAGGGGTTAAATTCGTAGTTTGTATTATTTTTTTTGTGATGCAGCACAACATTTTTCCCCCACACAGCATTCCGCCCCTGGAGATTTAACTTAGTATTACGTCATGACTCACTTATTCCCAAATTTTGGTGAACTATCTCGATCATAAGAGTCACAAAAAATATAATAAAAACCGCGACTTTGACCCCTTATAACTGCCCTCGTCCCCCACTCTGGTTTCCACCCGTTGGGGAAAGTCATGTACACAACTAATTCAACATATATGCCCGTATAGTTTTCCCATATTACTTATCACGCACAAAATCCGCTCCCAGCTCTTAGACTATAGTACCTATCGGCTAGGAAATAAAGTCAAACAGAAAATTCTGGCCCTCCAAAGATGGGGGTTGAATCGTAAGGTTAGCTTGATAGCTTTCCGATATTGAACGGAAACTATAGTAAACGAAACGGAACATAAAAGTTATTAGAAACATTCAACAAGAAATCATATAGAAAATGATAAACAGGAAAATTGATATAGCCATCCTCTCAGAGACAAATAAAAAGGGAAGGGATAGTGAATAATTTAAGGATTGTGTATACAGTAGAACCCCGCAACTCCGAACTAATTGGGGGGACAGCCTGTTCGGATTCCGAAAAGTTCGGATTATCCGAAAGTTAGCCTTAACTAGTAGTTCAAAGCTTTCATTGTGATTTTGAGTAGCCAAACGTTCTCGCAAGAGTGTGGACAATATTTTTGGACTCAAGTTGACTACGAGAGAACCAAAGTAAGTTTGTGTTTAACCTTTATAAACACTTTATTAACCTATATATTAAAGTATAATATTTATTTTGAAGAAATTTTAAATGTCAAAGTCCTAGTAATCCTACATTGTCCAATTTTCTGGCTTAACTCTGTATAATAAACATGTTTTTAAGTTTTTGAAAAAATTGAATTTTTAAATTTTTTTCACTCTCCGTTGGTTCGGATTTGTCGAAAGTTCGGATTCGCGGGGTTCGGATTTACGGGGTTCTACTGTATTTCGGATATAAAGATTCGGAGTAAATAAAGAGCAAAGAGGTCTTCATTATTTATTTGTGAGGAATCGTGATCTTCTCCCAAATTGGAATGGTTCTGGTCAAGTAGTACTCGAGAAGTTGAAAATAGATATCTATTAATAAGAGAAGTTGGATAAGAATTCTCACTTAAAATGGTCTTAAGAGGATCGGTACGTATTTTCGGATGCAATACTATTCAAATGGGGATTTATTTTTTTCGAATCCTGAGAAAACTAATAAGTATTTTTGAAAAATGTAAACGCAGAATGAAAGATCACGTTATTAGCGAGGGCTGAAAGTTCCTGAGAACTTCTATAATGTTTATTTTAATAAGTTACAGGGGTGAAAAACTAAGAGAAAATTTAGTGTGATTTTTAATTTCAAATATATCATTGAAAATAAACTTTTTATTTATTCTAAGGGACTTTCGGCCCTCGGTAATAATTTAGTCTTTCATTCTGCGTTTAAATTTTTCAAAAATATTTATTGGTTTTTTTAGAATTCGAAAAAAATAAACACAATGCCGTGGTAATATTTTCCAAATCTATCTTTGTCTTACAACGCACTCAGCCGAATATAATATTGTCAGCATATATTGTCAGTCAGACACTGACAATCAGTGACAATTTTAAATATTTGACATTGCATCGGGAATATGTTGAGTTATTGATTAAATATTATTGATATATAATGTATTTGATAAATAATTGATTTAAGACGTGAACTTAATAAAAAGTTATTTATTGTGTATTATTTGTGGAAGATCCAAGCAGAGAATACATCAGGATAATATATTCTGTGATCCAAGTATTTTGTTGTTAAAGGTGTTCAAAATTGTAAGCGTTTCATAACAATATATTATTAAAAAATCACTTTAACACTTTTTCTCTTTTTTCGATTGAGTATTAGTCTTTGTTGTACAAATAAATTATTACAATCACTGAATACATAGTTAGTGAAAAAATTATCACATTTATTAACTGAATTAATAATTTGCAATTATAAAAATAACAGTTATCGAAGAACATTCAAAACCCATCTCTTTAAATTAATGATGACATTTTTAAGTAGAATGACATTCTAGTAATGTTTACATATCCATACCAGTGTGAATTTTACTACACGTAATTTGCCGTGTAAAGACAGAAAAAGTAGGGATACACGTAAAATATTTGCGAATTATGTACCCATAGCCTTAAGTAATTGACTAGATTCACTTCTGTAAAGAGGATGTGACAACCTATGTGTCCTTAGGGCTAATGTACGAGGTTGTGTTTGGATCTTTTAGGATGAAAGGAAAAATAATTGAGGAAGCGATTGCTAGCAACGCTCTTTCTGAACCATTTGGTTCTTAGGTTAGGATGTTGTCAACACCTTGTACAATTAACATGTCAAGGAAAGGAATGGTGTTATTTTCCTCCATCTCACATGTAAATTGTAAGTGGGGATTGTATTCATTAAAAGCGGAAAGGATGTTCATAATTTGATCAGTGGGTACAGCCAGGATCAAGTCGTCCACATATCTCTTAACAAAAGGAATGTTACAATTTAAATGCCTGAGTCTATCTGCCATCAAGCCATCCAAATCCAACCAACAGGGGAGAAATGGAAGATCCCATTGGGTACCAAAGATTTGTAGGTAAAACTTGTCATTGTAGACAAAGTAGTTCGTATCAAAAACCAATTTAAGAAGCTCCACAAAAGTCTCCCATCCAAAAGGACAATGGGTTTGGATTTGATGAAACAGGAAAAATGATATAGCCATCCTCTCAGAGACGAATAAAAAGGGAAGGGGTAGTGAAGAATTTAAGGATTGTGTATATTTCGGGTATAAATATTCGGAGTAAATAAAGAGCAAAAAACTCAAGCAGATATCTCTCTCTTCTATGGCGCCATAGTCCAAGTCAAGTCGGCCCCTGGCCTCCCCCAGCATCTCCTCCAAGTATCTGTCCCTGGCTGCTCTCATTCAGTTGTCCACCCTCAATATCTCTATAGCGTCGGTTCTGACTTCGTCTATCCACCTCTTCTTGGTCTTTCTACTTGCAAACGTCACACCATAGTTCCGCTAAGCGTTCTACTAGGTGTTATGTCATTATATATCCTTATAAGGTGACCTGCACGACCTATCTCTAGCAGATATATGTTTTAAGTCAAAGTTTTAAAGTTTTCAACCTAATAGAAATAATAAAAACTATTTTTAATATTTTTCAAAATTTTTAATATTTCTATTAGGTTGAAAACTTTAAAACTTTGACTTTCAGTTGCCAGATGTCGTTAGACACCTACTCCATAAACGTCAGTTGCAATGCGGAAAAAGAAATGGTATGAAAATATATGCGAAAAATATAAACTAAAAATAATGAATGGATTTTTCGAGCACAAAGGTATTAACAAACATGTTTGGTACCAATACACTAGCGGACTAAAATCGAATACGAAATAATACAATATGAAAAAAAAAATAAAGAGGAAGAAGAAAATTTAAGGAAAGACAGCATTATATTTAATTCGATGCAGGGCCCACCACCATCAATTGACAACTATTTCTTCTTTTTAGAGTTATCAGAACTGCTTGTGGTGTATCTGGCTGTCTACCAAGTAAAATAATAAACAATTATTTGCTGCTGGACGCATTAGCGACATCTATTTAAACAAAATAGAAAAACAAATCTCTTTTAGGTCGGAATTCAGAATCTTTGGCAAGATTATATAATCTGAACTTTTTAATGTCTATAAAGCAAACAGACCGATAAATAGCGGACATGTGAGAATCTACAATTTGCATTAATCACCTGTCTGCTTATTGAGATAAAAATCAAACAATTCTGCTTCCTTAGTACTTAGTCCATTGAAATGTTACATTTTTTAGGCCATACCTTGCATTTGTTAGAGGAGTCAATTTTGTTTTTTTAATGTGTAGGGGAATCAGTAGAAGCTTAAGTTCAAGTTTTTGGGGTCGCCACCCTTGTTCCCCGGCCGCCATCTTCGAAAAGGGGTGTAAAGGGGTTTCGCGCTATATCTCGTAAACTACCAACCCTACGGAAAATCTAATACAACATAAAATGTAGCAAATTAAATTTTACACACTTTTGTTTCTATTACTTTTTATCGTCAACTGACCAACAAAAAAGATATAAACGAAAATATGTAAAAAATTTTTAACAAGTTTCCTTTTGGAGGTTATAACTTTTTATTCAGTTCATTTTACAATAAAATAACATTATAGCAATTTTGTAGAGGGTTTTTTAGTGAACAATTTCCACTATAAAGGTGTTTAATTCTATTTATGTATATCTAGGTTTTACAGTGCTCCAAACTTGACCAGATTCTCGAATGCTCATAGGGATACAATAAAAACAAAACGTTAGACTTAATTTTCTATCTTAATATTTTTTTATTCCTACAATTTATTATGATTTTAACATTTATATGCTATTATTATTCTATTTTTGACCTTTCTTCCCACTATAAAACTTAGAACCCTAAGCATATATAGAAAAGACCCAAGAAGTTGTTTGAGGACAAATTCGCCGGTCCAGAAGAAGAATGACGCAACCGCAAAATGCAAAATTCGTCAAATGAGAAAAACAATTTTTAAAGATTTAAAATAGGGATTAAATGAAGAGTAATCGTGCAGGAGCATGGGTATAGCGTTTGTTTTTTGACAACGATGGCTTTTATTTTCATCGATATTGGTTCGAATTTCATTATCTTAATTTAATCGGCCCATTTTCAACCCTAGCTACAGTTGCGTCATTATGCATCTGAAACAAGGTCTAACATAGAGCGTATTTCAGTAACGACGCAACTACACTATAGTGGCTCAGCACATTTTTACAGTTCGGTCTTTTTGTTTCATCTTCATAGAGTATTTTAGAAGTTAATTGCGCAATAAACAGGAATTGACAAAATTTGCAGTTACGTCATTTTTCTTCCGTACCGGACTGAATATCTGCCTGCTATTACTTTTATTATTATAATTTATCCTAGGTGGCAGTGTGGCACAGCAGGCGGTCCCCTTCTACTTAACTTATTCTTACAGTTGTGCTACCTATTTGGCCACGTGCAGTCGAATTAAAAATTGTGAAAAGTATTTTGAGTTTTACAGATAATACTATTGAGAGTCTTGTGGGTAAAATTTATATTTTTGTGATTAGATAAGCATTTTGCGTTTTTTGTAAGAGCGACTCATGAGTGGTGGTTATTTTATTTGTAAGAAATCCCTAGGGAAAATTATATGTCAGTGGGAAAGTCGAGCTATCTTTACTCACTGTTGTTGGCGAACGTCTTTCGTCTCTTTATATGGCGAAAATAAAAACGATTCTCTGGAAACCCTGAAATACAAACGATTCGCTAAAATGGTGACAAAAATGCATTTAATCTCTTCTCACTTCCTCCAATACAAGATGCCGCCCGTTTCCACAGACTCCGAGTGTATCACCAGATTCAGTCATGTCTCGGTAAACATTGTGATCCAGAAAATTGGGGCTGGAAAAAGCATGGAAAATTTTGGATACCAATCCAAACTTCCAAGCCTCCAGTACCCCCGAGCTTATGAAATTCATCTTTAGCAGATGCAATGGAAACTGGAGGTGCATGTGGTTGCCGAAGAGCAGACCTCAAATGTTCAGCAGTGTACCTCTATTGTGGCGGTGAAAGTTGCGGCAACATTGTAGACATATCAACATTAATTATTATTGAAGAAAATGAATTGGTAGATGAATTACCGACAATAACGCCAACTCTAACTCTCATTATACCACAAAAATTCACCTCGGATACTGATTCAGATCTTGACTCGCAGCCTGGACCATCGAAAAAAATGAAAAAATAATAACTATGATACCTAGATCTTTTTTAACATATAATAATAAATATTATTATTTTGTCTAGAAATTGTCCGTAGATTAGGCCTATTGGGATACCACAAAAAAAAAACGCGCCTCCAGACTTCTACCTCATAGGTGGCCGGAAAAAGGGTCAAAAATAGCTTAATAATTAATAGCATAGGAATGTTAAAATCATAATAAATAAATATATAGATAGAAAAGTAAGCCCAAGGTTTTGTTTTGATTGTATTCCTATGTGAATTCGAGAACTGGCCAAGTTTGGAGCGCTGTAAAACCTAGATAAATAAATAAAATTAAACAACTTTATAGTAGAAATTGTTCGTTGAAAAATCCTCTATAAAATATCTATGATGTTATTTTATTGTGAAATGGAAAAAAAAAGTTATAACCTCCAAAAGCAAACTTCTTACAAAATTTTCTCTTATTTTTGTTTATAACTTTTTTGTTGGTCACTTCATGATAAAGAGTAATAGATATAAAATTGTATAAAATTTAATTTGCTACATTTTATGTGTAATTACATTTTCTGTATGGTTGCTAGTTTAAGAGATACAGAGTGAAAGCCCTTTGCACCACTTTTTCCAAAATGGCGGCCGGGGGAGAAGGGCGGCGACTCCAAAAACTTGAACTTAAACTTCCACTGAACCACTCTACACATTAAAAAATAAAATTGACTCCTCTAAGAAATGCAACCCTAAATGTAACCTTTCAATAGACTATTTTGAAGATATGTAGGTATTGTTTGAAGATTTGACAAGTTTGCAGAAATAAAGCCGAATTTATGTTAGGACATAATACCATCAGTTGACATAATACAGGGGTGGCCAAGAGTAGTCCGAGCCATTGTTCAAAATCTAAAATTTTTCGCGAGCCGCAATTAAACGATTATTTATAAACTGTAAAAAAGGTATTAAATTTTTCACTCAGTGTTTGGATTTCACGAATTATAAAGTGATATAAAATGGATCACATCGTTGTTTCAAATAAGCAAATAATTCGACAAGCAGCCTTTACTAATTCAGGATACTTCGATTTTTCATCATCCTTTTCTGATCATCCTTTTCCTACTGACTACTGATCGTCTACCGTCTCTCAAAAAACACTCTCTTTAACACCCTGTCTTCCTCTGATCTTACCACATGACCTGCCCATCTTAGCTTAGCTTTTATGTCTGATGATGTTTTCAGTACCATACACATTCACCAATTCAGTGTTGCGGCGCCTTTTCCATTCTCCTGTCAATTCATCTCTTTGAGGGCCAAATATCATTCTGAGAACTTTCCTTTCAAATACCAGTAGTTTAGTTATTCCCCGCTGATGTAAAGTCCATGTTTCACTTTCATATGTAACATCATCATCATCATCATTCAACCCGGATCTATCCACTGCTGGATATAGGTCTCCCTCAGTATTTTCCATGTATTTCTGTTTTGTGCTGTTTGCATCCAATTGTTGTCGATCTGTTTTATGTCATCAAACTATCTTGTTACCGGACGACCTCTACTCCGATATGTTGTTCTCTTGGTTTCCAGTGTATTATTCGCTCTGTCCATCTGTTATCCGACATTCTAGCTATGTGTCCCGCCCAATCTCACTTAAGGGTCATAATTCTTTATATGGCATCTGTCACTCCTGTTCTTCGTCTTATTTCCTTGTTCGTAATTCGATCTCTACGAGAAATGTGTTCCTTGGCTATTTGGGTAACACAAATTTTATTTCTTATTTTCTTGGTTATTGTTAAAGTTTCTGCAACATATGTAAGTACTGGCAACACGCACTGATCTAAGACTTTTCTTTTGAGACACAGCTTGCCGAATGCCATCCAACAGAGTCCTATGCGGCGGCTTAGTTCGCACGTTTGATTATCTCTTCCTATGCGTATCTCATGCATTGATAACAATTGGGAGAATAATTGGCATGTACAGTCTTAATTTAGATTAACAGCTTAGATCTTAATAATTATGATAGGGAGTATAATTCTCTATTCCACGCAACTGTCCATGCTGATACCTCTTTTTATATGTGGTATTTTTATATGTGGGTTTTTTATGTGTGCTTCTCTTCATTTATTCGAAGCCCCACTCTACCTATTTCTTCCCCAAGTTGTGAAAATACCTCTCTCACGTCTCTTATAAATGAGAGAATGCACCTAGATCATCAGCAAAGGCCAACAATAGCTTTGGTCCTCGATTCGGAAATCCTCTGTCAGCCCAGATGATATTATTACTTATTACATATTCTTAAGGCCGAATTGAATAGCAACGATGCTAAGGGGTCTCCTTGTCTAAGTCCTGATGTTACAATTAGTCTTTTATATTTGTTGTCAGTAATTTAAGACATTTTAAAACACAAAAATTAAAAGTAATTCAGGTGCATTTATTGAGAGCCACAAATAATCCTTCAAAAAGCCACATGTGGCTCGCGAGCCACAGTTTGGCCACCCCTGACATAATATATGTTACTTCACAGATATATTATTATAACTGCCCTGTGGTGTACCCTGAAGCGAACTAAATTTGTCTGTCTACTAAGCAAAATAATAAACAAATATTTGCTGCTGGACGCATTAGCGATATCTATTTAAACAAAATAGAAAAGAGAAGAGAGAGGAGAGTATTTTTATCGGTCTGTTTGCTTCATAAATATTAAAAATCTCAGATTACAGATTGTCACCAAGGATTCTGCATTACGACCTAAAAGAGAATTTTCCCTTTTCTATTTTGAAAAAAATATACTTCAACAATCTTTACTACGACGCTGGCGCTGCATTAAATTGTATAAAAACAATGGTGTACGTTAACATCGCTGAAAATAATGTTCCAAGTATAACTTGATTAACAGAAAAAAATCCAGCAGCAGAACATTTTGGACACACTTCTTGCGCCCATCTCACCAGGTAAAATAGCTCTTCGCGTAACGGAGATTTCTGTAGATCTCCTTGCAATAAATAACTGCAGTTAATAAAATCGTTTGCTTTTGACTCTATTTTATCGCAAGACATCACCACTATAGCAATATTAACCTAAAAATAAAAATATTATTGTTCAAATATGTTGTAAAAAATCTAAATATTATCTGTCTCTCTTTGTTTCAACCGACATATTATATAACCAATTCTGTTGTCTGGAGAAATAAGCATTTATTCCAAGTAATGAAGCTTAAAATAGGACAAAACCTCGCAATTTTTACAGAATGGATCGATTTGCTTGAAAATTTGAGAATAAGTAGTGGATAGTCCAAGGAACAAAATCTATATGATGCCAAAAAGCACTTTTACCATGGGGTGCTTGCCCATCTCAGGGGGTGGAAATTTTTTATAATATTTTGACAGCAAAAGTTGGTAAAAACATTCATTCTAAGCAAAAAACGTTCTATACATTTTTTTAATAAAATTAATAGTTTTCGATTTATTCGCTGTCAAAAGTGTTAGTTTTATATAAAAAAATCAGTGTTTTTAATCAGTTTTCTGCTAATAACTCAAAAAGTTTTCGTTTTATCAAAACAACTCTACTTAACAAAAATGTACCTTTTGAAAAAATAAACAAAACTGTTTTCTTTAATGTTCTTATTAAGACTAATAGTAATCGATCTATACTTTATTATATGTTAGCTCTTCTTCATCAAATGCAACATATTGTAGATTCAAAGTCAAAAGACGGGAAAACTATGCATTTTTCGAGGACAACTTGTTGAAACTAATTTAAAGTAAAATTTAATAAAAACTGTTTGTCTTGGCAAAAGGTATATTAGTTTAAAAAGCCCCTATAGGGCTACAAACATGGAAACAAAACGTTTTCGCTCTGTAATAAGAGCATCATCAGTGTTACAAGAACATGGTGAGCCAACCAAAAAATACAAAGGTCAAAGCCTGTCAAAAACAGACTAGAAGTCTTATTTAGATGCAAACATTGCAAAATCCAAAGGATGGATAAAATTCTAATGGCTACGGACCTAGGGCAACATATGACTCCTACACGTGGTAAGTGGGTCAATAGGTAACAATTCGGTCATTCTGTTACAAGAGGTGACAGGCAACACAGGTAATTTAAAGTATTTAAAAATATCTATCTCCAGAAATAAAAAAAAGTTTATATCTCAAAAATTAAGTGGCTTATAATGAAAAGAATGTCAGTCCCTATTTTTTTCAGCCAAAAAGTTACCGGAAACAACCCCCTAATCACCACCTTAATTAAAATTAGTCTTTGAACTGATTTCGTCTTCTTTATTTCTGTGGCTTGGTTCTAAAAGGGCCAATGTCAAATTTTCGTTTTTTTGTACAGCTTTCTTTTGAATTTAATATTGACCAAACAAAATGCAAAAAATTGACTCTGGCCCTTTTATCATTAAGCCACATTATGTGACTTGGTGTTAAAATGGCCAATTTCAATTTTTTGCATTTTTTTTTGGTCAATATTAAATTCAAAAGATTGCTGTACAAAAAAACAAAAATTTGACATTGGCCCTTTTAGAACCAAGCAACAGATTTATGGTAGGGGAGCCCAAGCGGGGATTTTTGCAGTTACTCAAGCGCGTCAGATTATCATCTGGTACACTGCAGATGTATCTCTACCATATATTGGCTCTTAACACAGGGGAGTTCGTTGAGGGGGGCCCGAAAAAAAATCTATCCTTAAAAAAACTTGAAATTGTCAGATTAAGATAAGGTAAGTTAAGTACATGCAAAAGAGTGTATACTTCAAAAATCTGACGATTTGAGCCGAGCGTAAGGAAATGGGTGAGCCCCAAAGTTTTACAAGGAAAAAGCGAATATTTCGCGAAATTAATGACAGATCGAAAAACTAAAAAATATGTCTCAATATTTTTTAAAACTCTATCGAATGATATCAAACACGACTTCCCAAGGAGAGGGGTGGGGGGTAAATTTAATATTTTAAATACGAATCTTGCGATATTTCGCGAAATGAACATCAGATCGAAAAACTGTAAAATACACTTATTCAATATTTTTGAAAAATCTATAGGATGGCATCAAACACAACACCCCACGGGAGTGGGGTGGGGGGTTACTTTAAAATCTTAAATGGGAGTCCCCATTTTTTATTGCAGATTTGGATTCCTTACGTAAAAATAAGTAATTTTTATCCGAAACATTTTTTCAAATTATGGATAGATGGCATTATAATCGGAAAAAACCATTGTTGGAAATGAAAAATGAAATTAAAAAATGGCAAGCGCCCACTAAAATGGAAAACTTTACTTAACTTTTTTTGGTTTTAGGACCTACTCTTCACAACCCAATAGGTCTATAAAGTGCTCGAGTGACTGCACATTGCACATTTAGCATACTTTGCTCCCCTACCATTATGTACTATTAATAGGTTCTAGAAATTTGACCGGCTTAGAATGATTAGTTTAAAAAAATGGAGTTAAAAGCGAATAACGAATTTTTGTAGTTTGGTAAAAAATGCCTTTTTCTTCAGAATTGAAAGATTAGCATAAGAGATACCAAAAAATGTTTAATTATGAAATTGTAGCTTATTTAATTCTCAAAAACTTGATTTGCCAAAATTTTTCCACGGCAAAAATTGAGTGAGCTATTGACAGCTAAAACTTGTAATAACATGCAAACACCACATTTACCAATCCTGTCAAAGTCACCTCTTTTTGCGATGGAGGATTTTAAAAGATTTAATATAAATAGCCTTATAGATCTTGTAAAAACCTACAAAATTCTTTTATATCAAACTTTTTTGGATAAAAAATAAAATAGTTACAGTTAAAAAATCAATATATTTTGTAGAAAAAAAAAAGGAGAAATCCAATTGGAAGCATAATAAGGTAGTTAGCGGTGATTTTAGTCATTGGCATTATTTATTCTTCTATATTTACGTCTTATTAATAGATTCTAGAAGTTTGACAGGTTTAGAATAATCAGGTTAAAAAAAAAACTAGAGATAAAAAGAATAACGAATTTTTTTAGTTTGGTAAAAATGCCATTTTCTTCAGAACAGAAAGATTAGCATCAGAGATACGAAAAAATGGTTAAATATGAAATTGTAGTTCATGTAATTTCCAAGAACTTGGTTTGAAAAATTTTTTTCTACGAGCGTGCAAAAATGTTTACTTTCGCGCACGCATTTTAGTTTAGAAAGTTTCACTTTTCCGCACGCGTGTTATTTTTCCGCACGCGTGATACATTTCCGCACGCGGTTTTTACTTTTCCGCACGCGTGTTAATTTAGATATGTTAATATGGCCTTAAAGTAATTATAATACATGCAATAAACTAATATTTAGATATTATTTACTAATTTATTTCAAATATATCTTATTGTGTTCCTGTTTTAATGAAATTAACGCGACAATTCGATGAAATAAAATTATTTTGACAATATTCGAAAGTCAAATCGGTAGACAATGGGTGCGTTCGGACGACCATAGCGGCTGGCGGTCAGCAGAAATCGGCTGAGTGGTTATATCCAGCCGTGATAGGGAAAGCTTAGTAAATCTCTCAGCGGCTGGCTTCCAGCGGTGACGTCTGACAGCTACTGCTGGCTCAGCTGTCCAGCCGCTGTGGTCGTCCGAACGCACCCAATAACAGTCGTTTTGAATCATCGTCATGGAAACCAAGATCGTCGTCATGCTAACTAATTATATTGAAAGTTTGGTTTTGACAACCTTGTCAAAGAATTAATTTGTGTATGTATTTTCATATTAATTAAATTAATTGATTAAGATTTGGTAATTTTTTAAAGAATCTTAGAAAAAATATTGTTCCTAACTCTTGCAGAAAGTCTCTTTTCCGCACTCGACTGCTTACCGAACTCCCGCTTTGCGTCGTTCGGCAAACTGCAGTCGCGTGCGGAAAAGACTGACTTTCTGCACTTGTTAGGAAAATAACTATTTCTACGGTAAAAATTGACTGAATCGTAAATGAGTATATATATCGAAAAACATTGATTTTTTGGATATAAAACTAACACTTTCGATAGCGAATAAATCAAAAACTATTAATTTTATCAAAAAAATGTATAAAATATTTTTTGCTTAGAATGAATCTTTTTATCAACTTTTGCGGTTAAAATAGAATTAAAGATTTCCACCCCCGAGATGGGGTGGCAACCACCACCATGGTAAAAGCGCCTTTCGGCATTATATAGATTTTGATCCTTGGACTATCCACTACTTATTCTCAAATTTTTAAGCAAATCTATCCATTCTGTAAAAATTGCGAGGTGAAAAGCTTCGGTTCCTGAACTAATTGAAGGGTCCAATGCATAAACCGGTCAAGTCACATAAAGCAAAATGTTCAGGAGAAGTAAAAAACATTTTGTGGTAAAACTGTGAAATCCTGATACATTTTGTATTTTCTGACATTTGAAGATCATCTTGTTAACAGTATTTTTTTTAAATAATAAGTTGTAAGTTAAAAAAAGGAACAAGTTATGGGGAAAAATTGGACTTGACTGGTTTATGCAAAGTATTCATCTTTTTTTGTGGGGAAAGATAAAACAAAATAGAATTTCATATTAAAAAAAAAATATTTTTTAGTAACTTATTAAATGAAATAAACCAAAACATAGTTTCAACTAAATTTTAGTGCAGAGTTGATATATTTTTCTTTACTTACTGTCACTGCATTCTGATACCGAAGTTTCCTTATTGTCTGGTGAGACGTTTTGATGGTAATTTCGGATTGTTTCATAAAACCATTGCTCACACTGTGGCACATAATTTGTTGCCAAAGACTTAACATGTTCGAATTTGTTCTTTTTAGCTTTCTCCTTTCAGTGTCCAACTTATGGTCATAGTTTGGTAAGGTGAGAGGTTGAAAGTTCCACTGTGCATTAACCAGTCAAGTCCAGGACTCCACCGGTTTATGCAAAGTATCAAAATGCAGGAAACACATTATACGCTCTATTATTGATATTTTTAATCATATCGAGCTGGTTTATGCACTGGAAGATGTAGAATTGTATGCTGTGCATGAATAAATGATTAACTTATTTTGCCCAAAAAGTGGACTTGCCCGGTTTATGCATTGAACCCTGGCAATTATTGCCAGTGCATTAACATTGGCAATTTTGTCATTTCAGCATTTATTTACCTTCCCGGAGACCTGAGGTTGCATAGCAAATTGTAATATGCTAAACCGGTCGTAATAGGTAGAATAAATTGATTGTAAGTCCTTTATTTTATATCTTTTCTTCTTTTTCTAGTTCCATGACCGTTATCAATATCAATCATTGGATATTATGTTGTCTACTCGTTATCGTGACTCTATTAAAAGCAGCTCTGAATAATGATGTAGTCAATTTTTCGTATCATTGCCTTAGATTTTTCAGCCATGATGTTCGTCTTCTACCAGGACCACGTTTACCTTGGATCTTTCCCTAGATGATCAGATGTAAAAGATCATATTGTTAGGGTTGTCTCATAATGTGACGGAAGTATTCCAGCTTGCGTCTCTTTATTATATTGACCAGTTGTGTTGTTTGGTTCAGCAGTATAAGGACTTCCTAATTTCATATTTCTTTTCCTAAATTAAAATGAAGTGTGTCGGGAGAAAATCATGGATGTCATCAAGAAATGATTTTGAGAAAAACGAATTTTAAAGTTATTAGACTATTTATGACAAAAAAAATCCGTTGGGTGGTATTAAAGATGAACATAATGATTGAAAAATTGATTGATAATAGGAACCAATGTACACAAAGAACAAAAGACAAATTGTTTTTAAAAAATTTAAAAATTAGTGGCGTAATGTCCACTTTTCAACGAAGAACACAATGGATGTCACCAAGAGCAAGCGCTTAGTCACAGTAATGTTCCTGCTTTGGTTTTATTTCTGAATTGCTTTTTGGTTCTCTGCTTTCCAACAAAAACAAAATAAAACATTTTAGTTAAAACATTGATCTTAGAAATAAAATATTTCAGCTTTTACTTGATTTTCTGCTACCTTTAGTTGTGTTATATCTTCTTACAGACTTCATTCTGAAGGGCCTGGCGTTGGTTGGTCTCCATTTTGTTCTTTTGAAAATTAATATTTTTTTGATATCGTAAAACATAATTTTATAAAAAGGTATTTACCAATCTTTCGCTTCAAGTCCGCAGACTTGCTTTTCACGGTTGGATCATGTGTGTTGCCTTGTTTTTGCCACTCATTTTTTGTTTACATGGCTTCTTTTCACGACGAATTGAAACGTACATCTCTTTTGCATCTCGAGACTCGCAGAACTTATAGGTCTGGATCCCGCGTATGAAAAAAAAGTTGATTAGTAGCAAGCTGAAAATTTGTTAATAGCTTAAGGGTGTCTAGTCGGACAAACTTTGATATATGGGAACACTGGAACAGGGGAAGTTTTAATTGTGGAACAGGTTAAAAATTTGGAACGGTCAGACCACGAAAACGTCACATGTATTTTGTCCGACAGAACTTCCAATTGATTTGTTACCCTTTCATTAAACTCTCATGCAAACATCAGACTGTTATTTATCACCTGTCATAATTCCTGTCATTTGACATATTCTACGTGTTCCACTCATTATAACTCCCATTTGGTGATAAATAGCAGCCTGATTTTTGCATGAGAGTTTAATGAAAGGGTAACAAATCAATTGGAAGTTCTGTCGGACAAAATACATGTGACGTTTTCGTGGTCTGACCGTTCCAAATTTTTAACTTGTTCCACAATTAAAACTTCTCCTGTTCCAGTGTTCCTATATATCAAAGTTTGTCCGACTAGACACCCTTAAGCTATTAACAAATTTTCAGCTTGCTATTAATCAACTTTTTTTTCATACGCGGGATCCAGACCTATTAATCTTTATATTGTTCATAAGTTATAGGAATACAGTTGAAATATTCTTTGATTCTTTAAGACTTTAAGATTTTTTTGACTGAGCGGAAGAACGAATTGTATCTTCAAGCCTATACCCATGATATGCATCTCATTGCAACATAGTGAGGGAGTTAGAACTAATGCACCATATTTCCTTTATCTTTTGTATTACGACAGGGTATTTCTTCAGATATCTATTGGTAAAAAATTTGGTCCACTAACAAGATCTTGAGTTACTGAGATGACAACAATGGGAATGGTTTTACGCGAGAATTGGATATATTTTCTTCCCAATCTGAAGACATTTCCGTTCTCTTTTTGAGGTTGATCAGTCCCATATTTTTGTCCCTCTCACAGGATAAGTTACGACAATGGACCGCAAACGTTTAACAATAGATACCATGTAGTGAATAAATCTTATAACGGTATAGTTTTTATTTTGTCCATCAGTTCCATCACAATAGATATGCCAAAAAATATGCACACGGCGCGCAGTGCTTGGGTGACAATCATTGTTTTCACCCAATTACGCGTGAACAAATATCGTTTTCTCCCGACATGGTCAATTTAAAAGGCTTAAAATCTCTGAACATTCATCATTTTCTACCGATTTGAAGGATTGGTGCGATAGTATTTGTTAAAATCTAAAAATACTACGTATTTAACTAAATTTCACCCAATTATTGAAATCCACGGTTTTCTCCCAACCCCCTTCAAATGTTCTCATATGTGGAACCCATTCAATATTATTAATTCGCATGCCACTTACTTACCAAATAAAGACAAGTTCTTAATATATCGCCCACCACTAATTCCAAATAATATTGTTTTCCTGAAGAAGGAGCCATGACAACGTTTATACAAACCATAAGATCTATTACGCTTCCAAGAAAAAGAAATACCAAAGGCCAACCAAAAATTGAATTAAACGCATCTATAGCGGAGTTCAGCTCTGAAAATAATTTTCTGATTTCTCCCAAGTATTGTATATTGTTGTTTCCTGCAATCACAGATTTTTAAATTCTTAATTGTTTTTAACTTTTCGGTTGAAATCAAGAAAAATGTTTTCTCATTATTCTCAGTATTTTTTTTTACAGCGGAGATGAAAACCCTTCGAAAAATCGATGGTAAAGGCGCGTTTTCACGGTACACTTTGGATGATCATGCCGGATGAATCATCCAAAGTGAAAAATAAATGAATCGTGTAAACTATTGAAAATGAAAATGATATTGAAAATGATAATCCAAAATGAATATTGAACGAAGTTGAACCGAGTTCTACTTTTGTTCACTTTAGGGGATGCATCGCGGATGAATCATCCAAAGTGAACCATGTAAACATGCATTTGTTGCTGTGATTCATCGGCAGTGACTAGTGAACGGCGGCAACAGGTCCACGTGGTTGTTTATTGTCGCGTTTAAAGTGTGTAGTTGTTGTGTTTGTACGTTGTGTTTTGTTCTTAGATGGTTTTTTAACATGGCTTGATCTTCTGTAGACCATTCCTTTAACAAACACGTTGATGCCCCCATTTTGTAGTGTCGAATTATCCACGGCGTTACCCACCAACGTCGTTTTTTTCTAATCTTTTGTTTTTTAAGTACATGTCTAAGTTCATTTAAAAGATATTCACTTATTATGCCAATTCCAGCACGTACAACTTCAGTCGGCGCCATTTTTAAGTGAACAGACTAGTTCAGTCTTGGTGATCCATGTAAACGATAATTACTTTCATCGTCGTAATCACTTTGGATGATTCATCAGGGATGATCATCCAAAGTGTACCGTAAAAACGGGCCCTAAGACTCTATGGGACAGAGCTAGAAGTACAGATATACGACGGAGATCCAAGGTGGATAACATTAATAACTGGGTAAGAAACAGAAGAATAGAATGGAATGACCACATAAGCCGAGTGACAACAAATAGGGTAGTCAGGACAGCGAGAGACGGTTCCCCAATAAGAAGACGATCAGTGGGAAGACCACAAAAACCATGGAACGGCAACTTACTAGAGGCACATTGAAAAAACAGACAGAGTCATGTCTATACAAAAAGAAGAAGAAGAAGAAGAAGAAGAAGAAGAAGAAGAAGAAGAAGAAGAAGAAGAAGAAGAAGAAGAAGAAGAATAAGACGAAGGAGAAGAAGAAGAAGAAGGGGAAAAAGAAAAAGAAGAAGAAGAAGAAGAAGAAGAAGAAGAAGAAGAAGGAGAAGAAGAAGAGTATTTTTTTTGTAATTAATATGAACCAATTGGCAGCCAAATGAATGAATAAAACGAGGGAGACAGAAAGAAACATGGATTGATGGAGTCCAAAAGGCAACGTCAGTTGACCATGTCGTACGAGATAAACGACGAAGAAACTGGGCTGATATAATTGAATGGAGACTGGGAACCGGAAGGCGCAGGACGCTATAAACCGGACATTTATGTAGTAGATATGCAGATGACACTGTGATATTGAAGCTCTGCTGAGCAACTCCAACGATTACAAGAGCCTGTTTTAAGGCAGTGGGGGCCCGTGAGCAGAATTGGTGTGGGGCCCTACCTCCTACCATTAAAAAAGTTGTTGTTATACCTATGATATACAGCCAACTACGGGGTTTTCCCTTATAGAAATTAGCAAAAATATTTATCTACTTTTATAAATATGTATATTTTTAAATAATAAAAGAGCTGTATTTTGTTATAGTAAAATATTAAAAATAAACATAGTAAAACGTATGGTTAAAGTCCGGGTACTTTTTAGATTTTTTAATTGAAAATTCCTTGATTATATTTGACATGTCTAGTTGCTTTAAGGCATCGTGTACAAGGCTTCTCCTTCTCCATGTTCCCTTATGTATATCTTTGTGCATAAAGCACGTTCATCTGTTAACTACCATGCTTATTGAGGCGACCAAATATATGACGAATATGCTGACCAGCTTCCAACTGTGGCATACACCTGCACGATATCGATTGCCAACAAAAGCAAAGGACAAGTAAATACATATTATTTTCAATAATGCTGATATATGCATTGACAAATCCTGACCATTAAAAACTGTAATCCATAAAGTCTACTCCTTTCATGAAATTTATCCAGTGCTCTTGTTTAAATAGCGCCCATAATATACAGATGTTTATGGTGAACATATCGTTAATGTTGTGGAATATATTTAAAATACCATAACACACATGTCCTTCTTCGCTGAAAGTAACTTTCAGATATAAACATTCACCAAATCGTATCGAAGATAGCAATAATAAGAGTAGGATATAAATATTCGAGATATTACATCGACTGAAATCTCTGTAGGCGTGGTTGAGTTACTATACTCTTCCTCTACTTGTCTCGTTCTTCGTCCTTGGAGCCCTGTATATGCTTGATTTTTTTGTGTTGATTGTGCACATTCCTTATCGTACTAGTCCGACCGTATTTTTTCACGTTTTTGTCTTCCTATCACTTCAGTTGCTACCTCTAAGATTGACACTGGAGGTAAAGATAAGAGAAGGAAGGACAGTGGGAAGAAGGACAGTGTCATGGTTGAACATTTTAAAGGACTGGTTTAAATGCAGTTCAACAGAACTCTTCACAGCAGCGGTAGATAGATAATAATATAAAAAAAGACTAAGTTTTCAGTAGTAATTGCACAAGAGCTCTAAAATTATCGAATTTTTCCCGAGTGACACTTTGACAGTTTTAATTTCACGACCCGAAGGGGAGTGTCACGAGGGCAAAAATTCGGTAATAATTTTAGAGATCGAGCGCAATTTGTTGCCATTATTTCATGAATAAAACTGTTCAAAACCAAAATTTTATTGTAATTTATTTATGTAAGTACAAATTAGTACAATTAAACACACAGTTGTTTAAATATTTGACGGTTGAAAGTCATCACTTTTAAAAATTTTATAACATTAATTGTCATTAATGTCACTGAATGTATTTTTTCGTAGCAACGAAGGGCATCTGACGTAATATACTTGACGACGGGATATTATCAAAAATTATCAGTAGAAATTGCACAAGAGCTCTAAAATTCTATATTCATTTTAGAGTTCGAGTGCAATTTGTTGCGATTATTTCATGAATAAAACTGTTCAAAACCAAAATTTTATTGTAATTTATTTATGTAAGTACAAATTAGTACAATTAAACACAAAGTTTTTATAAATATTTGACGATTGAAAGTCATCACTTTTATAATTTTTAAAACATTAATTGTCATTAATGTCACTGAATTATTTTTTCGTAACAACGAAGGGCATCTGACGTAATATACTTAACGACGGGCAATTATCAAAAATTATCGATTTAATTCAGATTTCTGTAGCTTTCTGTTGGTCAGAATCTCCTATGAATAAAATAATCGGGTATAATATCACAAGAGAGTGAGAATAAATTGAAAATAATGCGACAGTTTTTCGAAAATTTGTTGTCTGGCAATAGACACGAGAGCCCGCAGGGCTCGAGTGGCTATTGCCCAATGACAACAAATTTGAGTAAAAATGAAGCATTATTTTCTTATTTATTCTTACGGTCATGTGATATTCGTAAGATTATTTTTTAATATGTATATTATGGATACTTTCTTAAATGTGCCAGTTGTCAAAACTAGGAAACTGATTGTCATTAAACAGAAACAATCTACTTAAAAAAATTCTATCGGTAATTTTCTACAGTAGATAATTCTCAGTATAATTTTAATCTGATTGGACAGAATTAAACACGTGATCAAATATCTTACTATACGATTGGAAGTTAAAATCATAAAAAATAATCAGTTTAATTTTTATTTCTGTAGCTTTCTATTGGTCAGAATCTCCTATGAATGAAATAATCACTCTAATGACATATAAAACAACATAATGTTACTCCAAATCCCACCAGACTGAAAACAATCGGAACCTTCTCTGGTTACATCTCCGAGGCTTCTACTATGCTGAGACTAAGGAAGATGAGGGAATTTTACAATTTATAATTCATGTCCCATCTGCTCAGCGCGGTAAAGTTCCAACGAGAATGGTTCCCTTCGTACTCCTATTATCAGAGTAAATGTAACTCAAAAATAAATAACCATTTTAAATTTCGTTGCAAAACTAAAATGCAGCCGCATCATATTCCAGTCCAATCAGAGAGTGCAGCAAGCACCTCTACCGGTTTCGAAACTTATTAGTCTCTCATCAGGAGGCACATATGCTGCTCTCTCTGATCCAACTAACGTGAATTATAAATTGTAAAATTCCCTCATCTTCCTTAGTCTCAGCATCCGTGTGGCTTGCAAATTGTAGAAGCCTCGGAGGTGTAACCAGAGAAGGTTCCCATTGTTTTCAGTCTGGTGGGATGTGGAGTAACATTATGTTGTTTCATATGCCATTAGAGTGAAAACTAATCGTTGCAATCCGTGACTGCACGACGGGGTTTGTTATAGTTGGATCAGAGAGAGCAACATATGTGCCTCCTGATGAGAGACTAATAAGTTTCGAAACCGATAGAGGTGCTTGCTGCACTCTCTGATTGGACTGGAATATGATGCGGCTGTATTTTAGTTTTGTAACGAAATTGGAAATGGTTATTCATTTTTTTTAGATAATAATATGTTACAAATAATTTGTTTATTTACCTGGTATGAATACTGGTCTGTTCTGAATGACCGCAACAATAATATTCTTTAATGCAGTATATCTTCTTGAAAACATCAAGCTAATAGAGCATACTAAAAACGATAGGCCAAAATGATAATATTTTGCAACCCGCATATACAACGACGAATATGCTGACCAGCTTCCAACTGTGGCATATACCTGCACGATATCGATTGCCAACAAAAGCAAAGGACAGGTAAATACATATATTTTTAATAATACTGATATATGCGTTGAGACATATTGGCCATTAAAACTGTATTCCATAAAGTCTACTCCTTTCATGAAATCTATCCAGTGCTGTCGTTTTAATAACGCCCATAATATACAGATGTTTATGGTGAGCATGTCGTTAATGTTGTGGAATATATTTGAAATACCATAAGACACATTTCCTTCTTCGCTGAAAGCAATTTTCAGATATAAACAACCACCAAATCCTACCGAAGACAGCAATAATAAGAGTAGGATGTAAATGTTCGAGATATTACACCTACTGGAATCTCTGTAGGTGTGGTTGATTGGAACCAAACCAAATATTGAACAATAATTACAAACTTTTTTGAATTTCGTGATATCTTTACTCGGTAATGTACCTATAGGTGGTTTGGAAATCATGTTGAACATGTAAGGGTAGAGGGTAGTATATAATATAAGTATTCTATTGGGTAATAATGCAGCTAGTTATGTGTGCTACTTTAGTGGAAATATATTTAAATAGAGCCCATTAGGAAGTCATTAAGAGCTATCTGTTTGCTAACAATGTTTTTACAAATAAAGTAATATTTGTTTTCTTTTATTTCAATGTATGAGTATTGCTGAACAGTTTTAAAAAAGAGAAATATACCAATTATATCGACCGTTTATATAAACAACATTATGAGTTAGAATTTTATAAATATTATAATATATTAGAAAGTTTTTTTTTCATTTTCTTTCACCAATAACTTCCTTAGTTGAGGCGAAGATATTAGACTTAATTTTTGACCATATTTCTTCGACTCAGACACTTTCTGTAACATATATATTTCTACTTCTTTCTGTTATTCCTCTTTGGTAGGTATTTTGTGGAGTCATATTGTAAACCTGCTTTGTAAACCTACGAAGTATTGGCATACATTCTTTACGATCGACTGTCGGGATATTGTGAAAGTATAATAGGCAAATACCAGTGTGGACTTCGCAAAGAAAAGTCTACTATCCATCAAATATTCCTTCTAAGACAAACTTTGGAAAAAACTATGAGTATAGCAGTGGCGGCTCGTGACCTCAGTATGCGGGTAGGCTACACATATACTTCGGGTAGGCGAGAAAAAATATCCTACAATTTGTAATACATTTTGAGCCGTCTTGCAATACTAAATGTAATCTATGAGCGCAACAATGTGTAAAAATTGCTTTTGGAGCATCTACTTTAATTTTTGATTGTAATCCGTTTAAAGAGCCAGCCATTACACTTGCACCATCGTAAAATTGAGCAATTAATTTATTTTTGTAATCATATGGCTCAAGCACGTTTGAATTTAAACTATATAGAGCGTCTGCATATCTATTCTCGCTAACATCAAAAAACCCTAAAAATCTTTCTGTTACCTGACCAACTTTGTTAACAAAACGGATTGTTAAAGTACACTGTGATTTTTCGGTTATATTAGTAGTATCGTCCGCTAGTATAGAAAAAAATCGACTTTCATTAATTTCTATTGAAATTTCATTTTTTACGTAATCTGCAAGGCAATCTATTAAATCATTTTGTATTGTTTTTGACAAACCCGTGAACACCCCTTCTATTTTTTAACATGATCCTGGATTTCCTGATCGCGTTTAACTACTAAATTAAAAATTTCTTTGAAATTACCCATGTTTGAAGAATGATGGCTCTCATCACGACCGCGAAATGCAAGTTATTGTTTTACTAACAGAATTGTAACATCAATTTCTTCAACTTCTTCAATCTTTTTCAACTTCTTCATTATATATCTTATTAGATAGAGAAATTTGTCCAGCTAAAGCACTGTCAATAGTTTGTTTATTTTTTTCTAACCGTTTTAAACCTAAGCAATTGTTTAAATGTTCTTTCGAAGATTCATGTTTTTCTACACAAGCTGATAAATTTTTCAAATCTGAATATCCCTGACTCACCCAAACATTTTGCTTCAAATTTGAGAGCAACAGACAAGGCCAACAGAAAAGTGAATTTTTAAAATAACTTCCGCTTAGCCATTTATGATTTTCATACCATATTGTTTTAAACGATCTCGAAAACGGTCGATTGTCTTTTGTCTTATCTGTGGATAAAATTGTTAAATTTGGTAAAGGCCGGCCCATTGAAATAATTTCTGATCTTTCTTGATTTTGGCGCCTTGAAAAAGGCGTCTCGATCAAACTGCATATTACATCGTTTAAAATATTCATATTCGATGACTAAAGTTTTTCCACCAATAAAACTAACACACCTACGTTTCAACAACGTCAAATATTACTTATTTTATTTATGTATCAAATAATAATTTACTCTTCGAATAAATTGATAAGTTAACAATTAACCTCGCTTTAAATTTTTAATTATCTATATAATCTAATAACACAATTCGTCAGTTTAACTTTAAATTATCCAAATTGTATTGAAACACAATAAAAATATAATGGACGACTGACAATAAATTAATAAAAAATTAAAATGCCCTTCAATAGACCGATCTCAAATTTACCTGTTTATTATTCAGTTTTCATAAACAAATTTAAATTGTCCTACATAGTTTTATTCAATACTTAACCTACTAATAACAGCCAAAATCAAAAAACAATTATTTAAAACAGTTTCACAAGACACAAGAGAAGCAACTGATAAAATTTTGTAGGTCCGGCTATAAGACTCTCTGTTTATCAGCCCTTTCAAAATCGTAGAATACGGTCGCTACCAGCAGACCTGGCAGCAGGGCTGCTCGCGTAAACAGAGAGAGATCGCACGTCAATTCGGTGTTGGCGTCGTTCTATTTCAGGCTACGTTTTCAAGTGCCTGACCAAGGAAGAATATAGAATCTTATGCAGTACTACTGATACTACAAGGAGCGTACAATAATTATAACTACGGAGAAATTTTTTTGGATATTTTTAAAAATAATTTGGATAATTTTTGCTATTTTATTGTAGGTATTGTGTCAAAATTTATAAATTACAATTTTGAAATAAGTAATTTATATTAATAATTTATATTATTGTACTACATTTGAAGAGGGTAGGCGGTGCCTACCTTGCCTACCCCGACGGGCCGCCCCTGGAGTATGGAATTGATACTTATCATTTGTTTGTGCATTTTAGATGTACTTATAACAGTGATGACAGAAACGCGTTATACAAAACGATGATAGAATTTAATATCCCAATACACTTAGTGAGACTGGTGAAAGCAACACTCTCAACAATCGAGTGTAAGGTTAGAGTGCAGAATGGAATATCAATAACTTTCCAGACACAAACAGGACTTCGACAGGGAGATAGCCTTAAGTGTCTTCTATTCAACATTGCCCTAGAGAAAGCTATTAGAGAATCTGGAATAACAACAAGAGGGACCATTATTAATCTCTCTCTCTCTCTCTCTCTCCTGTCGTTTCCCCATTACTGAGGATCGTGATTTCTTCCAATATTTCTAACAATGTTTCTCCATTGGTCTCTATCTTGAGCTGCTCTAAGAGCTTCGCAGAATGAGTTTCCAGCTGAATGCTTTATTTGGTCAGACCATCTAGTTGGTGATCGTCCTCTTGATCTTCTCCCCGGAACGTTTCCAGAAACAATTAATCTCTCCAAACTCTCCAAAGAATTGCAGAATTCGTTGCAGACATATTGTGGACAGCCTTTTTTTTTAAATTGAGTTGGTTTAGAATGAAAACGTTTGTCCTATGAGCTGTCCAAGTTATGCGCAGCATTCTTCTCCAGCACCACATCTCAAAGGCATCAATTTTTTGGCGCTCGCATGCGCGAAGAGTCCAAGTCTCTGCTCCGTATAGAAATATTAAGAATACAAGGGCATTCACCAGTCTCATCTTGATATTTTGAGAGATAGATCTATCTTTCCAAACTTTAGTTAGGCGACTCATCGCATTTTTTGCCATACCAATACGTCTCCGAACTTCTGCTTCACAGTTACCATCGTTAGTTATACTAGACCCGAAATAGATAAAGGTGTTTACTATTTGGTATTCCTGTAATATGTTAGTCAGTTGAATAGTGTCAAATCTGTCGACCACCATTATTTTTGTCTTAGCTTTATTGATTTTCAGACCAACTTTATTGCTTTCGTACTCAACTCTTCACAGAAGATCAAACATTTCTTGCTCATTTGCTGCTATAAGTGTAGTGTCATCAGCAAATCTTAAATTGGAGATTTTCCTACCAGCTACTGTTACTCCACCGGCCCATCCTTCTAAAACCATCCTCATGACATGTTTACCATAAATGTTAAATAAGTCAGGTGACAACACGCATCCTTGTCTAACACCTCTCTCGGTCTTGAATTGGTTTGAGAACTTATGATCTAGTCGTACTGTCACTATATTGGACTGCTACAGATTTTTAATAAGTGTCACCAGGTGCATTGGTGCGCCCATTTCTATTAAAATTGACCACAGATTTGTCCAGCTTACAAATGTCCATGCCTTTGGGTAGTCAACGAAGCATATAATCATAGATACTTGAAATTCTCTAGACTTTTCAATGAGTTGTCTCATGTTCAGGATTTGATCCCTTGTACCTTTACAAACCCCGCTTGTTCATGAGGTATTTGGTAATGTAGATAGGTTTTTAATCTGTTTTTGATGACATGCAACAAGTTTTACTAGCATGTGTTATTAGTGACAGTGTGCGGTAGTTTTTACATCTGGTAGTAGTTCCTTTTTTGTGTAGTGGGATATAAATTGAGGTACACCAATCAGATGGCCATTTTCCTGAATTCCAAACAGCGACACAGATAGAATGGATGATATGTAATCCTTTGTATCCTAGTAACTGTAGTATTTCACATGGTATTGAATCAATGCCTGGGGATTTGTTTCTCTTTAGTGATTTAATTGCATTTTGACTTCAGCGAGTAAGATAGTAGGTTCTTTAGGGTAGTCAGAAGGCCACTGATTTTCTGCTGATACCTCGTTATTTTTATATAGCTCGCCACAGTAGTTTCGCCATGTTTCCAATATTTCATCAGTATCGGTCTTTAAATTACCTTCCTTATCTATTACAGACCACGTTTGAGGTTTAAATTGTCTGGTAATGAGTTTGATTTTCTGGAATAAGTCCCTCGGTTCATTTCGACAGCCATGTTCCTCTATCTCTCTGCATATTTGAGAGATGTAATCAGCTTTATCTTTGCGGCACTGTTTTATGATTTCTCTCGATAACGCTCTGTCATTACCCGCCATTATTAATAGAAGTTTACAAAGACTAGCGTATGCAGATGACATCGATATCATAGCAAGGAAAAAGGCGGACCTGGCTCAATCATTCACGGCATTGAAAGCAGCAGCAAAAATAATGGGGCTACAAGTTAATACCAATAAAACTAAGTATATGAAGGTATCAAATAATAATCAAGTAGCGGAACCTGAATAACGGTTGGAACATATACTTTCGAAGAAGTAAGAGAGTTCGTATATCTAGGCTCACAAATCAACCAAAGTAATACAGTAACTGCAGAAATTAACAGACGTATATACCTAGCAAATAGACCGTACTATGAATTAAAGAAACTTTTAACATCAAACAGTCACAAAAAGAACAAAAATATTAATATACAGAACTCTAATCAAGCCCATCCTCACTCGCGTGGTTAGAAGAACGGTTAGGTTGTTTTTAATGTAAAATCCTCAGAAATATCTATAAAAACGGATTATGGCGTAGACGCTATAATTTTGAACTTAACCACTTTTACCATGAGCCTAGTATTGGTAGATCTATCAAAATAAACAGGCTTCGGTGGCTAGGCCACTTAGAGAGAATGAATGATGTGGAGCCGTCGAAATACATTTATAGCCAGAGACCGGATGGAGTGAGGGGAAAAGGCAGGCCCAGAGTGTCCAGTGTTGGGAGTGCGAAATTGGAAAATTAAGGCGAAGAATAGATAGGAATTGAAGCTGATTCTGGAACAGGCCAAGACCCACCATGAGCTGTAGAGTCAATGATGATGATCTCACATGCCTTTATCTCCTTTTTGTCTACGGGTACCGGTGACACCTGGGCCCGGGGCTTTATTATTTCTTAGCACCAATAGTGCTGCCTTTACTTTCTCAAGCGCTGATATAGTCCAGTCGGGTTAGACGAATAACAGGCCTAACCTTGCATTAGGAGCTGGCCCAAATTTTATTTTTCTAATCTTTAGGGAGGGTCAATATTAGTATAAATTTAAAATCTCGACTGAATTCCACCGTTGCGTTAGCCGCCATCTTGATTTTAAACGAGAACCGTTTTTGCTCAATATCTCCGCCATCTTCAATTTTTTGACAAAAAGTGTAGAAACTGAAATTGTTGAAAATACGATTTTCTATAATTTCATTTATTATAATTTTTTTCGTGCGGTCGATATTTGCCGAGTTATGAGGGGAAAATAGTGACAGTTGGAGCATAATTATTGAATTATTGAATTATTTCGTTTATTATTAGTTTTACAACAAATATATACCTGTACAAAAATAAAGAGAATTAAATTCTACACAATTTTGATCTCTTTCATTTTTTTGCTAAAATTAATATTTAAGGTAGTACGTATGCGGTAATAGCGCGAGCGTACCGGATTGACTTATTAGCAATTGTTTTTGTTCAATATCTACGCCATTTTCAACTAAGATTGTTCAAAATATAATTTCCTACAATTTCTTTTCAACAATTTTTTTCATGCGGTTGATATTTTCCGAGTTACATGGGAAAATAGTAAAAAGTGGTGGGGGGAGCATAATTATTGAATTTAATTTTGTATCCGAGCTGCCCCAAATTTTATAATTATATCCTTTAGGAGAGATCAATAGTAGTGTAAATTTAAAATCTCGACTGAATTTCGCGGTTGCATTAGCCGCCATATTGATTTTAAATGAGAACTGTTGTTGCTTAATATCTCCGCCATTTTCAACTTTTCGACATAAATGGTGGAAAGAAAATTGTTGGAAATGCAATTTCCTACAATTTCTTTGGCACAATTTTTTATACGATCAATATTCTCCGAGTTAAGGGGGAAAATAATGGAAGCGGAGGGGAAGCATAATTATTGAATTGTCTCATTTATTATTAACTTTACGACATAATTGTACATAAACAAAAATAAAGAGAATTATATTTTATACAATTTTTGAAACTTCTAATGAAACATCAACCAAACTAAGTATATAAAAGACATAAAAAGACATTATATACATTAAGTTCACTTAATTTTATTAACTAGCGGGTTTTATTGGTTGAATTTGTCTGTCGATATTTTAAGTTTTATGTCAGCTAATATATCGTGATGTTCCAATATTTTTTTTTTAAATTTTGGACCCTGTTGGGGGGAATTTTTCCATTTCCCCCTTGTAGACCCGCCACTGGTTCTCTCGAAAAATTATAGTAAATCGTAATTGCAACAATTTCAGTTCTTACACTTTTTGTCGAAAAGTTGAAAATGGCGGAGATATTGAACAAAAACAATTGCTACAAAATCAATCAGGTCTTACGCTTGCACCTTTACCACATACGTACTACCTTAAATATTGATTTTATCAAAAAAATGAACGGCATCAAAATTGTACAAAATTTAATTCTATTCATTTTTGTATAGGTAAATATTTGTTGTAAAACTAATAATAAACGAGATAATTCAATAATTCAATAATTATGCTACAACTATCACTATTTTCCCCTCATAACTCGGAAAATATCGACCGCACGAAAAAAATTATAATAAATGAAATTATAGAAAATCACATTTTCAACAATTTCAGTTTCTACACTTTTTGTCAAAAAATTGAAAATAGCGGAGATATTGAGCAAAAACGGTTCTCGTTTAAAATCAAAATGGCGGCTAACGCAACGGTGGAATTCAGTCGAGATTTTAAATTTATACTAATATTGACCCTCCCTAAAGATTAGAAAAATAAAATTTGGGGCAGCTCCTAATGAAAGGTCAAATGCTATCCCGACTGGGCTAATAACGCTGTTTCGAATTCTGCTGAGTGGGACTGATTTTGTTCGTATGTTGTTGTTGACTCCTCAGTATTTAACAATTGGTGTTTTCACCCAGTTTACAATATTAAAATGTAAAAGACTTGAATTATCCATGTATGTCAATCCGTCAACAGAACTCCTCCGTTATTAAAACAGATAGATATATTTAGAGGCATCGACAGGGCCTATTTTACCACTAGGCCCGTGAGGCACTTGCCTCGGGTCCGCATTTTAATGGGGCCCGGAGAAATCACAGAAAAAAATAAATTTTATTGCAATAACAAAAAATGTTTCGAAATTCGTTCATTTTACGAACAGGAAATGAGAAATGATAACAATAAGAATTATATTCATAAACCATAAACCGTTCTTTTCAATTTGCTTTAAAAGGACATGAAAATTTTACAGAAAATAGTTTTTTACCTATTTGTGATACTTTAACTGCGCAACTGTCTATACGAAAAGATGTCACAGATAATAGTGAAACCATAGAGGTATATATTAACATAGAGGGAGCCTACCTTCCGCGCTTCCTGACGACAAGATCTCATGGACTGGTTTGCTGCATCTCTTTCTAACACATTGTATCGAAAATCTATGATGACATTCAGTGTGAATATAGGCACATAAGAGGAGGACAAGTGTAGCAGCGTTACTATGCGTAAGCGTGAAACAGCACTAATCCAAATAAAAAAGATGGTGTCGTCACTTCGCTCTGAATGACACTCTCTCTATGCTAATATATAACTCTATGAGTGAAACAGTAGACTTAATAGTTATTTATGATATAAGTGTTAAAAGTACACGTTTAAGGCACGCATGTGAAAGTTTGCAGAATGAGCGATAGTGAGTTCTGCAATTCACATGAGTGCCTTAAAATGTACTTTTTAACACGCATATCATACAATATTTTTTCTACAAACGTAATTACAGGACAATATCTACAAAAACTTTTACTTGAAGTTGACTGACATTTCATTTTTATATTTTTTTGACATTACATCAAAATTGCCTATACGCTCTGAGCTTCGCTGGTGGCGCTCCTAGCGGATTACTAATTCAACTTTCACCGGTAATTTTTAAATTTAATATTTAATTGTTGTCACTTAATATTTACAACGCAAAAAAGTAATTAAATTGTAATAGATTTTTTTAAGAATTTGCTAATCATTTTGACGTTCTATTGATGAAATATTAATTTCTTACTTTGGATACTTTCACAATTATCGTGTAGATAGCACTAAGATTAATAGATTAATTTACAATTACATATTACGGAACATTAAAAAAACCTAAATTC